>NC_091792.1:7287727-7590757 GCF_041296235.1 Equus asinus
GACGTCATTAACCCGCGACCGCAACCAGACCAGGACCCAATACTTAGCCCGCCCCCCCAGCGCCCCAGTCAAAACCGCCGTTTTCAAACCGCCAATCAAATTCTCCCCTGGCTGCGAGCCTCCTTGGCGGGCCGCGTTCTCCGATGCCCCGCCCCCGAGCCAGCCCACGCCTGTGACGTAAGCAACGGCGCACCGCCTCCGGCCCGGTCTTTTACGAGACGAAGTGGAGAGCCCTGTCGCTGTTCCTATGACGCAGAAACAGCCACGACCGTAAGGATCGGGAGACGGACAGGGCTGAAGGACGCAGTCCCTGGCTCTGTGTTTTGGGCACTGAACGGAGTAAGTTCGAGTGGACCGTAGGGTCGCTCAGGTTGGGTGAGGTGTAAATTCCCCTCAGTCGTTTTTCATGCAGTCCGTTCTGTCATCTCTCGTCCCTCTCACCCCGCCCCCTCCCACCAACCCGTCCGTTCGCCCGTCCTGATTCTTTGTGCGCACGCGCAGAAGTCCTCTGGCAGCCCTTGTAGTTCTAGTTGTCAGCGACTGGGGGCGCGTGATGTCCGGCGTTGGGAGGTTTGGGGCCCGCCGCGTCCCTGGCGGCGTCGATGCGGAAGGACGGGTGCCGAGAGGGCCAGAAGTCAGAAGGGAAATTGCCTTGCTTCACAAATTTGAGATGTGGCGGCCAATGGATAGCGAGTGTGACTACTTGTGTTGTAAAATTAAGTCATTTTCTTTTTCAGGACTCTAGTCCTTGTCCTCAATGGAAGGGAGCTAACAAATAAGTGCTAAATACAGTGTACCAAGTGCGTTAATAGACGTACTTAAGAGAAAGCAGATGAGGAGGCCGTTAATCAGGGGAGACGTGGTGGTGGAAAGCGATACAGAGCGTAAGGTGCTCTTTCGCCTGGGCCTTGAGATTGAGTAGGGGTTTATAAATCAAGGAAGACAAGACTCATTCAGAGCAAAGGCACACAGGCAGGAAAGTTCTCGGGTACCGTTGAATAGTTGGCTGTGACTAGAACAATGGTTCTCAATCTTTTTGGCACACCATTTCTTTTAAAAAAGTGATGAAAGCTGTGGATGAGCCGCCCAGGAAAATGCACGTCCATGTGAAAATATTTTGTGTATAATTTTGTCGGGAAAAATTGTGAAAGACTTTGAAATGGCCAGGAAAAGAAATACTGGTTGTCTTGTCTAGCTCCCTCTTCCAGGTTATCTCTGCCTTTCGTTGCCGTTATTTTACAATTGTGTACGTTGTAGTAAACGATAATAATGGAAATTAGCCTTGCAATTAATTTTGCAATTATTGCCCTGGCCAGTTTTGCATTTATTAACAAGTGGATTTCAATGTTCCTAATTGTTTGTATTTGTATGTGTCTGGTTTTTGAATTCTTCTTTGAACTGACTTTTAACATGAGTTCCCTGATGAATTACTTAAATAAAACCTTTAATATGTGTTCACTTTATATTTGTATGATAGTCATGATTTTACCTTTTCTTTAAAGTTTATCTTTTAAGAGTATCATGGGATTCACAAGAATTGTTGAAACCCACCCAAAATCCCTTGGACTTCAGGTTAATAATTGCTGAGTCAGAACATAGAATGCATGGTGACAGTTTGCAAGAGATTCTACCAAAAGATAGGCAGTGTGGGAGTCACACATACCTGAGCTTCCTTACCTGGCTCACTTTGCCCAAGTTGCTTAACCTTTGAGCCTCTGCAAGAAGTTGGAAGAAACCACCTTGTGGGATTGTGAGGATTTAAAACAATATATGTAAAGTAACTGGCATGGTTACACAGTAACTCGTATTCTTTGTTTGAAGCCCCTGTTCCGAAGCCAGTTAGATGTCACTGGTTCATTTAATAGTTTTTTAAAAATACATACTATGTTACAAGAAGAGGCTAGGAATTTTTAGTATTGAAAGTTTTAACATCACAGTCACAAAATTGTCTGTGTTTTAGGTAAGTTACACAGCTTTTGTGAAGGATGGGTGACTTCTAGAACAGTTTATAAACTGTTCCCATGATATAGTGACAGTAGTTATAGAAAGCAGTGGATGGAGATATGAGCCAGTCCAAAGGTCGAATTGATAGGACTCAGTGACTGATTGGTAAATGATAGTAAATAATAATGGTTACACATATTTTTTAAGATTGCTAATTGCAGATATGTGTTACGCGCACTAGGCAGGAGTTTCTGAGCTTAATTCTCCAAGCCACTAAAATAATTCTTAGGAGAAGGAATGAGGGAGAGGTCTAGACTGAGATATGAGAATGATGGGAAGAGTCTGGTTTCCAGAATTGTGACTTTCTGTGCTTTTGCAGTTCTGTCCACCATTTCCTTAGGTGGCAGCTTTGACAAGGAAAGGAATTGGAGAGCTGGTAATCTGGCCTTTATAGTCTGTACTTTTTCAGAAGGAAAAGTTAGCAGTGGATCCTGCTCTAGTGATAAGCATAGGCTACATTTGTGTTTCATTTATAATTCTACCACCTTACAAAAGAACCTAAATGCTTCAGTTTTTAAGATCCTTTTAAATGCATTATTTATTTAATTCAACAGATGCTTAGATCGTGACCAAGCTAAAGTTCCTGCCCTCATAGTGTTTACATTCTAGTGAGGTACACAGACAATACAGTTGTAATTCCAGGTTATGATAAGAGGATACAAGGATAGAAAGTGGTGACTGGGGGTGGGGGGGGGGAGGGGTTGGTTAACATTGGCGGTTAACATTTACCTAAGCAGAGCACCTGGAACTTAACCATTGGGCCACAGGGCAGCCCCAGGGAGGGAATATTTTACGTTGGGTGACAGAGAAAGCCTCTTTGAGAAAGTAACATTTGTAGAGGCCTGAGTGAACAAGGAATTAATCCCTATAGATGTGGCAGGAAAGGTAAAGAGAGCAGCGAGAGCAAAAGCCTGGAGATGGGCATGGCCTTAGCATGTTTAAGAAACAGAAAGGTGGTATGTTGTGGTTGAAGTGAGCCTGCTGGAAAGAATTCTAAGAGAGGAAGTTAGAGGGAGAGCCCCAGGCCAGATCAAATAGGGCCTAGTAGGCCAGAGGAAGGATTATATTCTGAGTTCGATGAGAAACCTTTGGAGGATTTTGTGTAAGAGATTGACGTGATCTGATCTGCATATTTAAATGATTATTCTGGCTGTTTTTTGGAGAATTGATAATGAAGGAAGAATAGAAGCTAGCAGACATTAGGGTGCTCTTTGCAGTAGTTCAGGCAAAGCACAATCGTAGCTTGGACCAGGTGGTTGTGATGAAGAAATGAGAAGTATTCATATTCAGGATATTTTTCCTAAAGTTAGAGCTAATAGAAATGCTAATGAATTGGCTGTGGGGTGTGAGGAAAAGAATTAAGGAGGATTTCAAGGTTTTTGACATCTTCGCAGTTTTGTAATTGGTATTTCCTGAGTTAGGAAAAACTAGGCAAAAAATGGGTTTGTTAAAATTTGGGAACTTAATTTTTGCCCTTTTAAGCTTGAGATTGACTTTAGGTGAACAAGAGGAGCTGTCAGATGGACAGTTGAATATTGGAATAGGCAGCTGATGAGAGAAGTCAGGGCTGGAGAACATAGATCTGTGAAACATCAGCATAGAGCTGAGGAGCTGAAAGCCAGGGAGCCTCAGCAAGGATGAGTGTGTGGATAAGGGCACTCAGGACTGAATGGAGTCCTCGGCAGCACGGGAAGGTAGCGCGGACTAGGAGGGTCCCGAAAAGGAAATTGAGAAGGAGGAAAACTCTCCTGGAAGCCAAATGAAGAAAATGTTTTCAAGGAAGGAGTTATCAACTGGAAGAGCGGCTGAGAGATCAGGCAGGCAGTGGCGACCATTGTTTTCAGAATCGCTAGAATGGCGGGAAGGAAAGACTGACAGGATGGGTTGAAGTGAGAGTATGAGGTGAGGAATGTGGTTATGTGGCGTTAAATGACAGCTGCTTGCTTTTCTCCTGATTACTTCTGCCGTGGAACCCCATTTTGTGTGTTATGCTAGCATCATCTAAATAAATACTGCATGAATTACATATTTTCAAAGTTGGTACTTGTCTGATCACCTGAAACCTGTTCTAAATAAATGCCAAAATACTCTTCTGTTGCCTTTGGTGAGGATGCAAGTTTTGTTGGGGATTTGAAGTGAAATGCATCAGTGGCTTTGTGCTCTCTTAGTAGATGTCTCTTTGAAACACATTATCTGTCACTTCTGCAGCATCACTGCAGTGACAGATTCTAGCTGACAGACTCAGGAGACACGAGTAGGCTTTAATCTAATACTGTGTTTACTGAGCTTTAAAGAAGGATACGAGGCAGCAGATACAGTAGGGGCAGCATCCTCATCTCCTCTGGAGGCCCAGCCTATCCAGCCCCAGCTCTTAGCCAAATCCAGCAATTAACCCAAATCCCCCCCCCCTTTTTTTTTGGTGCCCCTTACCTACAGCAGACATGTATGGCTTCAACAGATAAGGGCACAGCGTTTTAGGTCACCTTGATAGGTAAAAGCTTTACCCCTTTTGCCCACCAGTCAGCTCTGTCACTCTGGTCACATAGGCCCAATGCCTGCTAATAGTGGCTCCCACCCGGGTTCAACAGGAGACACAGGTACAACTCCCCATTTGTCTTCACTCTCCTCTTTCCCAGAAAACCGTATTACGGGAGACTGAGGTTATTCTCAGGCAGGCCCACCTCATCCCAGGCCCGATGTTCAGCCTTTGCTCATATACTCGGTTTTGTGTACGTACCTCTAGTGGTTTGATTAAGGTGGCACAACTCATTCAACAAATTTTTGAGTGACTACTTGCCAGGGACTGGGGATGTATCAAAAAACAAAACAGACAAAAATCTCTGATTCCATCAATCTTACATTCTAAGAAGGATAAAGAATAAACAAATTATATAATGTTAGAAGGTGATTTAAGTGCAATGGAGAAAATAAGGCAGGAGAGATACAGTATGTTTGTCTCCAGATTTGCAGTTTTAAATATGGTTGTGGGAGGAGACCTCACTGAGGTGACATTTGAGCAAGACTTCAGCAAGTGAGGGAGCAAGCTGTATTGTCCAGGGCATGCGGACTTGAGAGAAACCGACAGGCTCCAGAGGCCCTCCGTCTAGAGTTTGCTGGCTGAGTTTTAGTTGCAGCTGGAAAACCAGTATGACTGGAGCTGAGAGCACAGAAGAGCCCTGCAAAGTCACCTAAGGAAGGAGGGGCTGGGCATTGCTGCCTAGGAATTACACACCAGGAGGGGATGGCCGCCTGAAAAGAGAAGGCCTGTCCTATAGCCTGCCAGTTGAATTCTGCTCCTAGTGAGCAGAAATTAACCTTTTTAAAAATCAAGAATCAAGTTATTAGTATTTCATTAGAGGTTGTAGTATTAAGAAATGTGAGTGACTTTTTCAGGTTTTTTTTGAGATGAAGAATGTCTGAGTCCCTGAATCTTACATTTTGACGCACGATTTGAAGGTGTAGTTTGGTGAGCTATAGATGTAGTTATAGATTTTATACTGTACTAGGATAATCTGGTCCTGCAGTTTAAAAAGGCATAAAAAACTAAAGCTATGACCCATGGCATAGGAGGTAAATTATTTTAAAAGTGAAAACAAGACCAATGAAAAGTGAACAGGGAAAAGCTAAAAAAATTTTAAAACCACAAGGCCAATGAAAGTTTCCTCAGCTGATTGTAGAAAATGTCTGGGAAGAGTTCCTCTGAAAAGTTTATCTTCTGGCAGCCAAATTTGAGTCCGTTATCCCTTTAGATTTAAGGCTCATCTAAATATTTTTCTTTTAAAAATTAGTGCTAATATTACCACCAATGTCGTGGTGACTTAAATATTCACCCATTTTTCATTTCATAGGAATGGAAACTGAAAGTGGAAATCAGGAAAAGGCAATGGAAGAAGAAAGCACTGAAAAGAAAAAAGACGTAGAAAAAAAGAAACGGTCTCGAGTTAAACAGGTGCTTGCAGATATTGCTAAGCAAGTGGACTTCTGGTTTGGAGATGCAAATCTTCACAAGGATAGATTTCTTCGAGAGCAGATAGAAAAATCTAGAGATGGATGTAAGTTTGCTTCAGTATGTAACGGAACCAATTTTTGTGTGTTGCCTTTTAACTTCTAAAATATAAAGTAAAATCCTATGTAGTATATACAGTATGTTATAGTACATTATATAGTATTATATAGTATATTTAGAAATATATAATATACACTATTTTATATATGTACATATAGAATTTTATGATACATCCGTTAGATATTAAGTATTTTCCAGGTAAACTGTTGTGCCCTTTATGACACTATTTTTTCTAGAGACTCCTAGTAGGACTCTAGCAACTGCAGACCAAAGCAGTTATGCCAAATTTATTCTGAAGTGTATTGTGTATTTGAGAGATGAGGAGATAAGCATGTGTTATGTGTGCTTAGGCAGTTATTTCAGACAAGACATTTTACCTAGTCCAAAAACCCCTTTAATAGTTTAAGTGTAATGTGTTAAATTGTGCTAAGACTTAAATATGAGTGAATTTTTTACCAAATAACTTAATGGACTACACCTACATATAAGGGCAGATTAAATTCATCCCAATTTTCATTTGTACCACTGATTTGGCTTCTATTTATATTTATTCCCTTTGGCACTTCCATTAGACGTTGACATATCACTTCTTGTGTCTTTCAACAAAATGAAAAAATTGACTACTGATGGAAAGCTAATAGCCAGAGCCCTGAAAAGTTCAGCTGTTGTAGAGGTAAGAGTTATTAGACTGTATTATATATCATGTAACTACATAATTTAGTTTCTTAATCTAATATACCATTTTAAAGCTGGATTTAGAAGGCACCAGAATCAGGAGAAAGAAACCTCTGGGTGAGAGACCGAAGGATGAGGATGAGCGCACAGTGTATGTGGTAAGCCTTTTCCTACAAAAACCTTACAGCCACGTCCCCGGTAAAGAATGACGGACATTTTGATACTTCTGTCTCATCAACAGGGCTGTTTACACACCATACCTGTCTTACACTCCTTTCTCAGTCTCCATCTGCACACCCACTCTCAGTTTCACACCAATATCTCTCAGATGGCTCCCTTCCACCTGCCTTTTTGTCTCCCGTGCTCACACACACAGCCCTGTCTCACATGCAGCCTCTCCCCCCCCACACTCAGATTCACATATCTCTCAACCTCTTTTGTCTCATGCATTTCTTTCTCACATGCTTGTTCACACCCCTTTCTCTCACATACAAAAAAAAAGACAAACATTTTAATGGCCTTCTGAACAAGAATCTTAATGTATTTAATACTGCTTCTAATCCAGTTTATCAATTTATAGGAGTTGCTTCCCAAAAATGTTAATCACAGCTGGATTGAGAGAGTTTTTGGGAAATGTGGCAATGTTGTTTATATAAGTATACCACATTATAAGTCTACTGGAGATCCAAAGGGATTTGCCTTTGTGGAATTTGAAACAAAAGAACAAGCAGCAAAAGCTATTGAGGTAGGTCCAGAACCTAAAAAGAAAAAAAGAAAATTAGCAAGTGTTTGAAATAGTAACAAAATTTTGCTGATTTCTTTTCAGTTTCTTAACAACCCACCAGAAGAAGCACCAAGAAAACCTGGTGTATTTCCTAAGACAGTGAAAAATAAGCCCATTCCTGCCCTTAGAGTATCAGGTGAGTAGCTTAATATTTAAGTAGATGTAGTGGAAGTAAAATTAAAATTAATGATAACATTGTTACAGAAGAAAAGAAAAAGAAAAAGAAGAAAAAAGGCCGAGTGAAGAAGGAAGACAACATGCAGACCAAGGAGTCAGATATGGACACAAGCAAGGAGGCCGCCTGTAAAATGAAAAGATCCAGGACCACATCTGAGGGCTCCGAAGTAGAGATTACTGAACCCCAAAAGCCACCCTCAAAGAAGAAGAAAAAACGGGAAAAAGCTGAAACATCCAGCTTACCTTCAATCAGAACAGGGAAGAGGAAGAGAAGTAGCTCCGAAGATGCGGAATGCCTAACTCCCAGAGCAAAAGTAAAGAAAATGGCTCAGAAAGGTGACGTTCAAAAAGAAGCTTCAGAAGTTTCCAAAGAAAGCAAAGGTATTTTATATAACTTTAAGGTTAGGCTTACATAATTAAGGCTTTTATTCCTTAACTTGTCTTTTCTTAACTTTATATTTAAGATTTAGAAGTCTCTACTGAAGAGGAAAAGGATACTGGGGATATAAAAGATGGATCCCTCTTAAAAGCAAAAAGGAAGCATAAGAAAAAGCATAAAGAGAGGCATAAGATGGGAGAAGAAGTTATACCACTAAGAGTGCTATCGAAGTAAGTCAGTGGTAATTGTTGGCAGTTGACACACTCCGTCACCATTGCTAAAGTGCAATTCCAGTTTGTATTGAACAGAGTTGCATATTAGCAACAGTGATGGCATATGCCCAAGGTCTCTGCACAGTGTGGGTATAACACGGTTGAGGATTAAAAAGGAACCACCACACTAAAACATGGAAGCACTTATTTTTCTCAAGTCACAGCAAGTGCCTCCATGTTAAAGTAGAGGGTGTTCCTTAACAGATTTAAAAGGCACAGTCACTACACCAGAGACAGCAGTTACATAAAGTACTCTTGAAGTCTTGTAAAAGGAAGACCTACCATCACTAAAACATGGAAGCACTTACTTTTATAGTTTCAAAGCAAGTACATCCACGTTTAAGTGGTGGGGAGCCCAATCTTAGAAAAACTTGTAATGAGAAACATTCTTTAACCTGTAAAATAAGTTTAGAAAATAATCTTGGGTCAAAATAACTGTGACGGTTTGGAGACACCTCCACTGAAACATGGAAGCACTTACTTTTGCTTTACACAGCAGGTACCCCCATGTTAAAGCAAAGGGGATCCCCTTGACCTCTGTTAGCCGGATTGCCATGTTGCATCCAGAGGAATAATTTGGATTCACTTCTACTAAAACATGGAAGCACTTACTATTTTGCAAGTCACAGAAAGCACGTCCATGTTAAAGTTAAAGAGAGTCCATCCACTCGAGGGGTGAGAACAAGGTGGAGAAAAGGCAAAATCGCATACCTTTGGAAGAGATTTTCTTAACCTTCCTGGATCATATTTTCCAAAGAGTCCTGTTCTCCTCTTGAAGGTTAAAAGGCAAGGACCTCAGGCACTTGTATTTATACTAATCTTAACCCCTGAATTCCTTTTGCCTTTTTATCTCAGAGAATCATTACAAGAGCCTTTTGTTATTCTAATGTATCAGCTCCCAGGGAGTGTATGATCCTGGGTGGGTCTGGATACTTTTTTTTTTTTGAAGTATACAGATGTCAATGTTAACAGCTAAAACCATTACCACAAGATATCCTCCTCTTTAAAAAAAAATCCCCCATCTGCTTGTTTGATGGCATAGATTAGGGTAACAATGAGTGCTCCTGGGGAGCTAAGAGAGGCATTGTGTTTCTATCTGGAGGAGCTCTAGCTATTTGAAGAAACATCTACATGTTAAATGTATGTAAATAAATAAATCGCTTCCATGGGGTGTTTTTTTCTTCTTAGAAATTCCTTTTGACTCAAGTAAATACTGAGGAATGTTCTCTCAAATTGGAAGCAGTTTAACAAATAATCTTTAAATTTTAGTCTCTCCTTTCTTTCACCCAGAGATGGCTGGCTGTTCTAGTAAATGTTCCTAGTTAATTAATTCAAACCTTTTATTTTTATAAATTCAGGTATTTGAAGCATACTCAAGAATCAAGTTGGCAAATTTAAAACACTTAATCTGAATGTTGGGGCTGGGGTAACTTTGCTTGTTTGCTAGATGGACTTAGAACTCAGGAATGTGTGTGAATGTGTGTGTTTAAAGGGAGAAGAGTGGGGAGGAGAGCTTGCAAGTCACTGTGAATGTCTATGTTCAGATACTTACTTTTTACTTAGTAATTTGTCACTATTTCAAAAGTACATTTTTTTCATTACAGGAGCGAATGGATGGATTTGAAAAAAGAGTATTTAGCATTGCAAAAAGCCAGCATGGCTTCTTTAAAAAAAACAATATCCCAAATAAAATTGGAGTCGGAAATGGAAACAGACCATGGAGTACCTGATAAGTCTGGAATGAAAAATGGAAAAAGTAAACATCACTATGATAGTTTTTGTAACATTATGCTTATATACTAAAAGCAGTTTGAGTTATGACAGGATAAACTTTAATTTTAAAAAACTTTCTATACAGTGGTCATTATTAGAACAATTATTGACTTATCAAGTCCAGATGTGTGATTTATTCTTGATATAAGAATATTTGCAGGGCTTATTTTAAACAGTATCTTTTTTAATCACGTAAGTTTTCTCTATTAATTCAATTTGGTAATAAGTGCCTAGTTTATGAATTGAGCAAATTTGTAGAAACAAAGATTGTAATTTCTCACCTCTACTTTTATTCCATAGTATTACAAGCAGGAACAAATAAAACAAAGTTCTTATGAAATCTTCAATACTAGGATATGTCTTAAATTCTTATGAATTGAAAATAAAAATTTTCTCATTTGAAACATAATGAGTACAGAATATTCTTATATTATCCTATGCCTGTTTGTCTTATTTCTTCACTTTAGAAAGTAAAGTACTTTGCTGGTTGGTTTGGGGAAAGGGGGCCTCTTTTTTTCAGGTTTTACAAATGCTCTACGGAACAGTAACAGTTTGCATTTAGCGTAACTGACATTTTGTTTCATGGTAATCTGCAATAAGCATATGACTTACAACACAACTTTCTTAATTACTTAATTATTTTACAATTAAATTTTAGATTAAATCTAAATTAATTATTTAAATCAGCCTAAGAAATCGTTGTTATTCTAAAGTGAGCCTGCTGAGTGTTAAATTATTAAGTGTAAGAGATTTATTTCTGGTCTTTTCCTTTTCAAATCAACAGCAGACAGTGAAGCGCCCTGTCCCCAGGAGAAGGTTCCTGCCACGGGACCGCAGTTTGTGAGCGGCGTCATCGTGAAGATCGTCAGCACGGAGCCTCTGCCTGGCAGGAAGCAAGTCAAGGTAATGCTTTTGAGTCCCCAGGGTGGTTGTCCCTCTTTCCTCTTCAAAACTTCCCCATGTGAAAATGTTTTGAATATGGAGAAGGAAGTAAATCAAATTAGAGTCCGTTCCTCTGTGGCAAACTGCTTGTAAGGTTTGATTCCGTAGGGACTCTTTCGTTTGCCCTGAAGCAAAATGTAAACGCTGAAATTCCTCACTGGAGCAGAATTACAGTGAGCACAGCTTAAAAGTCCTTCTATAGAAAAACTGCCATTTGTGCTTTTTTTATTTCTGCCCCTAAGGATTGGTTGGTGTGTAGCTGAATGAGGAAACCATACTGTAGTCACTATAACGAAAGGAGTAGATACAGTAAAATGCTTTGCCAGTGTTCACCTCCCCTACAATTTCTTAGAAGACTTTTTCTGTTTTGAGAAAAACATGGATTTTGGAAAACTACTTAGAGCCTGAACTTTTTAAAAGATTTAATGAACATTAGAGTTGGTCTGAAATTATTTTAAAATTGTAGTCATGTGCTGTTGTCTGGTTTAGGAGCAAGCTGCAGAATTTGTAATTTGTTTTCATTAGAGCTTTTAGCTCTCAGTAGATTTGTAAAAGATTTTCTGACCTAAAAAAAGGTCAGAACTATTAATGGAATAAAAGGGATAGTATGCATATTTTTCGCTTACCATGGATTTAGTTTATTTTTGTTGGTTAATGAATTCTCTTGGGAATTGAAACTGTTTTCTCAGAAATGTGGAGTTTTTTGGAGAAAAGAGTCTTTTTAGTTTTTATTTTTAAAAATTTTGGTATTTTTCAAACCATGCCAATTATTTAAAAAAACTGGAACAGTTACAGGAAAGTGTAAAGTATTTTGAAAAGCTACAAAAATCTACATGCATGTGCAAAAATAAATTCACGGTTCTCCATAATTTTTGCTACAAGTTGCTATACATACTGTTCTTTTCCACTTCATGGTTTATCTTCTACAGCATTTTGTACCAATGCAGCAATATTTCTTTCTCACTGACATAGTCGTTTGTGTTAAGTACCTATCTTATTTACCCTTCCCGTCACCCATTTAGGTGAGGTGCTTTTTTAAAAACTATGTAGGATGTTCTGTAACAAA
This sequence comes from Equus asinus, assembly GCF_041296235.1. NCBI lineage: Eukaryota > Metazoa > Chordata > Mammalia > Perissodactyla > Equidae > Equus > Equus asinus. Next base: position 7,299,866 of record NC_091792.1, read on the forward strand.
GCAAATCTATTTAAAATTCTTATACTGACACTCAGCACCATGCAGTATGTTCTTTTTGTCTTGCACAGACTCAAACCAGTTACATTTTTAACTTGCGTACCCATTGAAGTTGCCCCCTGTAATCATCTGTGGGCACTCTTTATTTGAAACCCTATCCGAAAATCATGTAGCTGTCACTCACACATAAATTTAGGTTCTCTTTACGATATTGATAAGAGGTTTGGTCTATCCCAAATTGGTATTACCAGCTTGCATTTCAGAGTCTGGTAGCAATATACAATTTCAGATAAGAAGGACAAAACACTGAGGATGTAAGTGCTGCTGTGGTTAGTCAGATTGCAAGCTTTAATAGAAGAATTGCTCAAAGCTTGTTATTTGGAGTGACTGATAGGGATTTAATTATATTTATAAAGAGCTTTTATTATCTAAGTAAAGCTTTTATTATCACAATTACAAATTCTTCATTTATGATCATCAAAATCATAAGATAATTGCATTAACCAAGTTAGTAGTTACTTACATTTTGCTGGAACAAAAACTGAGCTATGATGATGGTCAGGGGCTGCCTGTGGCTTGGCCATGTCATTACCAGGCTAATTTGTCATTCTAAGAAGGGTTTTAAATCTGGAGATTAGCCTGACATTATAATGGATATGTAGTAAATATCTTCTGAATTGTAGTCATCTAATCTGTCTGATAAATCAATTACAAAGCTCACTACTACCAGTGACTAATACATTCAAATTTCATCAACTTGATACCGATTATTTTTCTCACTTTGCGTCTAAACTTAGTACTAATTAATTAGGGAAATGGAACAAATTGGCAAGTATGTTTCTCTCCATTTCTTTTGTAATTTTTTCATTCATTAAGTGCCTATTTTGTGAAAGGCAGTATGCTAAGTGTTGGGATGACATAAGACTTAGTCCCTGGCTTCTACAGACTCACGTATTTTTACTACTTATTTTACTATTTATTCTGTATTATTAACTAATAAACTTTTCTTATTCTGTGACGAAATAATATTTCCAGATCTTGCTCAGTTCTTTCTGTAATTCAGACTTTAAAAATCGAACACCTGAAAGTAATCTAAATTAGTTGTGGTTTGAAATTTGGGGTTAAAACTAAAGGGAATGAGATGGATAAAACGCTGTTTTTTCATTGGGAATCTCCAATTATTTCTTAAGCTTTATGAATGGCAGTTGATGAGTTAAGAATTAGTGTAACATTCCTGCATAATTGCATTGTATATACTGTAGAACCTGCTGTGACCAAAAAAATGATTAGGAATGCAGGAATCTCGTTAATTTGCCCTCACAGCAGGCATTCTAGATAAAACTTTTCTTTGCTGGGTGACCACAACTTGTGTAGAACAGGTTGCTTAGGTATTTTATCAGAAAGTCAGAGCTCCTGAGCTATAGTCCATAGATCCACTCCCAACCTAGGATTTTTGTAAGTTCCATGAAGCTTTTTTTTCCATGAGTTGTTATAGAAAGTTGACTGTTTTTTACATATGTGATTTTTTACAGGTGAGTAGAAGCACACCTCCCCCAATTCGTCATGGGTTTGTTCATTTGTTTTTAATTGTATTCCTTATTCCAACTACGCCCAGACTTGGAACTCCTCTTCTTGATTTGGGGTTGGGGGAAGTGTTTGCACATTCTGCCCTACAGATCTGGTCTCATTGTGCAATGTTCCCATTCCAGTTAGGATCGCGAGGATGCGCTTGAATAAAAGAAAGTACATGATGATTAGAGCTGGTGGTAAATTGGTTCTCAGCTTTCTCCAAGTCGATTCTTAAGAGCATTTGTGCTTATTTCAGAAGAAATTGTTGATGTAGAATAGTTACTCCTCATTTTAAGCTACATATGACTTATTTATATAATACATTCTGACACAGCCATTGGAATAGTTTTAGAATTATTACAAAAGATTTTTGTTATTTATTTTCAGTCTTTCTAAACTCTCATGCAGGATACTTTGGCCGCAGTCTCAGAAGTTGTTTATGTTGATTTGCTGGAAGGAGACACAGAATGCCATGCTAGGTTTAAAACTCCTGCGGACGCCCAAGCGGTAATAAAGGCATATACGGAAATGAAAAAGAAACAGTGCTGGAAGCTCGAGATCCTGTCTGGTAAAACTTCATAGGATCTTTTTTTAACAATTCTTGTTGTGCAGTGATTGTATTATATTTTCTGAGTTTGGCTTATGAAACTAGTATTTTTTTCATTACCTGGTAGCATTAAATCTAATCAGACAACTATTCTAGTTTTCTTATTAAGAGTGTAATTCCTTGAATATGTTTCTTCATATGTATCCTGGTGTTCAGTGATCTGTTTCTGTTTGTTTTTAAGGTGATCACGAACAGAGGTATTGGCAGAAGATCTTGGTAGATAGGCAGGCCAAACTTAATCAGCCTCGTGAAAAGAAAAGAGGCACTGAGAAGGTAATCAATTCGTATCTGTTTTGTTTTGTTTTGCAGCCTAAACTTCTTTTGGAGGTTGAATATCTTCTGAAAGTCAGTAATGGGTAGTCCTAAAATAACGTTGGTTTTGCTATACGTGACAAAGGTTTACATGGTATATACTATACTGCATTTTAGATCAAGAGGGAATACTTATTTTAATTTAAGAGTTTCTCCCTTTTTTGACTAGTGATATAATTTAAACAATCATTTCTGGCTGCTGTGTTTTGTAGTTTGATTGTAAATGATTATTTAAAGATTGTGTTAGTAGTAAAAACACAATGTATTTAGAGTGTAGTTTTTAAAGATATGAGTCTCCACAGATAAGATGGAGAGACTATGCTAATGTTCCCTATGGCAATGATAAGCTTTATTCCGTTTTCTCTATGGTAGTCAACAAGTGATATAAACAAGCTTAAATACCTTAAATAATTTAAAGCAAGCCTCTCTTTCCATAATTTTATTTTAAATTATATTGAGTAATTTATCAAATGTTGACAGTAAGCTATCACGTTTATTCTTTTAAAAGCAAATTATGTAAAGATTAGTATGTCTTAAAGTGCTTAGAACAAAATAGGGCACATAATAACCAATATTAGTTACCAAAATTTAAAATACATATTATAAAATCAGAAAAATCTAAAAAATATGCATTTTTTAAATGATTGGTTAGCACTTGAAAAGACATACTTCCTGTCTGTTGATTTGGGGTCATATTTATAAATTTTTTTTTTTTAACTTAAAAATCAAGTGTTTTACATCAGCCCTGCATCACCCAGGATTCATTGGGATTTAGGGTGATTTAGCGGGAGGTTTCCTACTGGTCTTTTGTTAACTCTCTGTGAGTACAGACCCAATTTGCTGTGGTGGGGAGGCCTCCCTCCCTCCTAAGGACTCTTTCAGGTCGATGAGGTGTTAATTTAAAAGTCCGCTTGGGTTGATTTAAATGTTAAAATCGTTAATCCAAAACTCAGTGGAAATGCAGTCACCTTGTTAATACTTATCCTTCTAATTGGTGTGGAATTTCATTTAAATTGTATATATTTTTAAAACTAGGAATTAGTCATTTTGTTTTTCAGAAAGATCCCGTCTCTGTAAGTTAAATTTGAGGCAAGGAAATAAACATTGCCTGGGAAATTTCATAAACTGGGCTGGGATACAGTGAGTAGGTCTGTCTTTGAGCGTTCTTATCCTGATCTCAGTTACTTCTGCCATCAGATTTGTTTGATAAACAGAAACATCTGAAAGTATAGGATCCTAGGGAACCTGTGGAGGTAGCTAGTTGGCTCATCTCACAAAATGAAAAAATGGAAACCACACCAAGTAGGTACTGTACAGCCTCAGAGGAGAGGGTAGACCCTAGTTAGTTTGTCGACCTACTTTTTTGTTAATTCATTTAATTAATGTTTTTTGAATGCCCTTTTGTGTTAGCCACTGTCCCAGGGACTGGGGATACAGGCATGGGACACAAAGTCCCCTGCTGTCATGCAGCTTACAGATAAACTATAGATCAGGCGATGGCAAGTGCTGTGCAGAAAAATCAAATGAAAGGGTATTGCGGGATAGCTTTAAATCCACGAGGTGGTCTGGGAAGTCCCCTCTGTGGAGGGACGTTAGAGCAGACCTCAGGGAAGGGAGCAAGCCACCCAGGAGAGCTCCAATGCACAGCTCTCCCGGCAGAGTAAGCAGAAGGCGCAGGGCTGCAGGGGAGAGTGTCGACAAGGAGGCTGGTGTTGCTGCAGTACTAGAAACAGGCTCTTAGTACTGGAAGTTAAGGATTAGGAAAAAGTTAGCAGCCAAAAGTTTGTAATAAATACTTTATTGACTTGACAGTCCAACGTTTCCACAGTAGTATTGTATTTGGTCCATAATGGAGTAAAGGAAAAGCACTAATAAAAAACCCTGTTTCTTAATTTTCACATTACAGAGTAGAAGGATACTGGGGACAGTTTCCTAAGCCCCGGTCAGTTTATGCAGAATTACAAGACAAAAAAAGGAAGGGATAAAGGAAAATTTTATTTTCTAGATATGATATTTTTACATATAAAAATCAAGTATAGATAAATTAAGACTCTCACAAAAGATCAATAAAACAAAAGGAAAGATCTGCCAAATCTTTGTAGTGTACCCTTCACTTTGAGTACCCTGGTAAAATTAGATAACAGCTGCTGGAGACAGAATGAGGCTTTTCTCATTTCTCTTTAGCTTTTAAGGCATATTTGAATTTTTTGTTTATCAAAATGGTCTTTTCTTTACAAATTACTGATATGTCAATATTCAGCGGGTAAAGGCAGAATTCTAAAATTTGTGAACAGCACATGTGTGTGACAGAGTTTTAAATACATTTTGACTCACCTCACTGATGAATATCTTTTAGTTTAATCCAAAAGTGACTTCCTGCCAATGGTCACATGTCAGCAAACACTTTGAAGAAACTTTTTTTTTTAAGATTTTACTTTTTTCCTTTTTCTCCCCAAAGCACCCCGGTACATAGTTGTATATTTTTAGTTGTGGGTCCTTCTAGTTATGGCATGTGGGACGCCACCTCAGCATGGCTTAATGAGCCATGCCATGTCTGTGCCCAGGATCCGAACCGGCGAAACCCTGGACCTTCGAAACCCTGGGCCATTGAAGTGGAGCACGCGAACTTAACCACTCAACCAGTGGGCCAGCCCCTGAAGAAACTATTTTAAATAATATACACCTGAAATTACACAATGTTATAAACCATTATAACCTCAAGAAAATAATTGGGGAAAAAAAGAGAAACTATTTTAATGAATGCTCTTTAGAATCTGTATTTTTAAGAGAAAAAGATTTTCATTTCTTTTTTTTTTTAAGATTTCATTTTTTTTTTCCTTTTTCTCCCCAAAGCGCCCCCCAGTACGTAGTTGTATATTCCAAGTTGTGGGTCCTTCTAGTTGTGGCATGTGGGACGCTGCCTCAGCGTGGTTGGATGAGCAGTGCCAAGTCTGCGCCCAGGATTCGAACTGACGAAACACTGGGCCGCCTGCAGCAGAGTGTGCGAACTTAACCACTCGGCCACGGGGCCAGCCCCAGTTTTCATTTCTTCCAAAACTAAAGAAGATATTTTCGATTTTTCCATCAAGAAAGCTTTTGGGAAATTTAGACATTTTAAATGGTCTTCTGCATTCCATATAATTTCATTTGCCTCCTTTAAAAATATTCAAGTATTTATGTAAAGATGTAATAAAAAATAAGTACTCTTAGTAGCAGATCCTTATTTGGAATATTTTAATTTTCAAATTTATAAGCAAAACTTTGTGTAGCATTCAGCCCAAAATATGGTGTCTTCTTTAAATAACGCATGAATGCTCAAGCACAATGTAATTACTAAGGACCACATATCGTTTAAGAAGTGTCTTGGTAATTAATACTCAAGCCCATGGGGATGTGAAACAACTAACAAATGTGGGTCCTGAACCCTCCTAAAAGGTTAAAAAAATTGCCGGCACGGAGTGGCTATTTTTAATTGAAAAATTTTTAGTAATCTGGAACTACAGTGGGAGGGGTTTTGATAATGCGAAGATTTAATATGTATTGTACTTAATAAGCTGTAATGTAGACAGTTCTCTCTGTGATTGATTTGACCTCAACTTAATTATCTCATTTGTCTACCTCTCCCCCTTTTTAAAAAATTTTATTCAAGCTGATAGTTGTGAAATTTTTCTAGTCGTAGTTAATATTTTTGTGTTTAGATATCCAATGCATTCTAATTTCTGATTTCTTTTTCTATAGTTAATCACCAAAGCTGAAAAGATTAGACTCGAAAAGACTCAACAAGCAAGTAAACACATTAGGTTTTCTGAATATGATTGAGAAACAATTTTGGTTCACATCTTAAGGTGTCACTGGATACTTGAGCCATTCTTAGGAAGTCCATTTTTGTTATGGTCGTAATGTGTAATGAATGTATTTCTAAAACCTGCATTTAATTAAAAGACGTACCTTTTTCTCTTAACTTGTAAATAAGACTTTTGTCTAGAAACAAGTACAGTGTATACCACAATTTTTCATTTTTTTTCATTTTGTTGATATTATCTTACGTAAATCACCCTCAAAGTGATTTAGCAAATAAATGTTACCATTAATTTTGCTGTTTTTATATTGCAAAAACAATATCCTTTGCAAAAATATAAATATATAGTTTAGAAAAAAATGTTTAGCAGTGGGCTCTCACTGTACTTATTATTTTGTAGCTTGCTTTTTCCATTTTAGGTATCTTGGATATCATTTCATGTTGATTTCTACAGAAACGTATGTGTGATATTTCATTCTGTTTATTGTACTTTGCCTCTCTGAGCTTCCATTGAACAGACCATTCCATATGAACTGTTTCCAATTAAAATGTTAAATTTTAAAAGTATTGAGTTTGTTTTTCATAAATGAAGTTAAAACATTTTATTTCGATTTAACAAAATAAAATGAAGCAGATGCTGTGAACACAAGAAAAAGAAAACAGATCTTCTAGAAGTCAGCCTGAGATATAACTGAGGTCTCTCATTTTATTCGAGAAAATCACAAACTGTAGTATTTAAAGTCTTCCCAGAACTGACCCTACGGGGCCTTTATGTACATGCCTGGCATCTTAATCTCTCATCGGAATGTCAAGAAAGTACTCCGGACAGCCATGGGGTCCATTTTCTTGGTCTCCAAACCCATTCCTAATTCTGTCAGCCTTGTCCAGGAATCAGGGCATGATTTGGCTGCCCCTTCTATGCCTGTGGGAGGCTTACAATCAGGAATCTATTCACTTCTGTGGGCCAGAGATTTGAGGAGTGGGCTGCCTCACTGGTTGGGGTGACAACAGCTTATTACTACCAAAAATAGGTATCTTGGCAAGTTGCCACCGACTCGCTCCCTTATTTTTCTCTCTCCATGAAGTAAAGCTAGCATACCCACACATGAGGCTGCCTCGTTCACACGGCCACACAAGCTTGTGCTGCGGCAGAATTTGCATGGGCTACAGTGGGAATGGTGTTTTGGAGTTGTGCGGTGCACAATCTGCACGCCATATGTGGCAGCCCAGCCCACAAGGATCTTTAGCTTTTTGTGTTTTGTACTGGAGGCATTCCTTGCACTGCTGAAGGAAACAAAACAAAACAACTAACCTTCCTGTAATTATCACAAGTAGTCCAGGTCTGAGGTGAGCCAAACCTAGGGGCATGATCCCTAATATAGACCAGAGGGGTTTCAGGGACGAGAGTTATAACAGGAGTCTCTCAATGTCTGTCTCCCTGCCATTTTTCAACTCCTATTATAGGGCAGTAGTAGCAATAGTTGACAGCTATAATCATAACTATATTCCAAGTGTCTACTGAAAAAGGTTTTAGATTTGCTCTCTCTTGAGTAAACAGGGCTTATTCTTAAGAAAAGTGATGTGTTTTGTTTTTAATTCTACAAATCAATGAGGAAAGGTTAAGCAACTTAATAGAAAAATGGGCAAGGATTAGGAGGTACAGATGGCCAATAAACACGAGGAACAGGCGCGTACTCACTAATAATCAAGGAAATGGAAATAATAAAATGAAGCACCCCTCCCTTTTTTTGGTTCATTAGATTGACAAATATAGAAAAGATTGATATTATGGAGTGTGTTCAGGCATGGGATGAAGGGGTTACATGATATACTGCTTTGTGAATGGATACAACTTTATTGAAAGGAAATTTGGCAAATATCAAAATAAAAGAATATGTACTACAAACAGTTTACAGAAAATGAACTGCAAATGACTCAGACATGCGAGAACATTCTCAAACTGCATTCACAGTAGGAGAAACAAGTCAAAACTGCACGAAGATACTATTTTTCATTTATTAAATTGGCAAAGATCTCAAACTTTGATAACATAGAATGTTGAAGATGCAGGAAGCAGGCTCAGTCTTCGGTGAATGCTCCTTACTTGATAAAAGTCTGTTAAAAATATAATTTCAGTTGTTTTGAAGTGAACAAAATCTGGAATCTGACAAGTATGATTTCAGCATATATATGTTTATATAAGAAAGGAATTCTGTCCTCATAGGAAGAGATAAGATGTGTTTAAAGAAACAAAGCCAGTCCTTTCATGTGCGTAGAAGTAAGCCAAGCATGTACTGGCAGTATTATAATAATATAAACAATATTATAATCAGATTTCTGTATGAGTTTCATTCTTGGAATTATCTGTAGGGGTTGATATAGAAGCAAGTATGGATACCTCTTTAGAATGATGACGTCCCAAAGATTATATAGATTTTCTCTTGAACAACGTAATTTGTAATTACTTGGCTCTGCACCATCCAGTACACGTGTGGCTTGTTTGAGTTGAGATATGCTGTAAGTGTGGAATATATATCAACGTTTTGAAGACTTGGTGAAACAATTATGTCTTTAATAATCTTCTCGTATTGAATACATATTGAAATGGTAATACAGGCCCACCTCGGAGATATTGTGAGTTCGGTTCCAGACCATTGCAATAAAGTGAATGTTGCAATAAGTAAGTTACACGAATTTTTTGTTTTCCCAGTGTATATAAAAGTTATGTTTATGCTCTACTGTAGTCTATTAAGTGTACAATAGCATGTCTAAAACAACAATATTCATACCTTAATTTAAAAATATTTTATTGCTAAAAAGTGCTAACAATCATCTGAACCTTCAGGGAGTCATAATCTTTTTGTTGGTGGAGGGCCTTGTAAAAAAAAAGTATCTGCAAACACAATAAAGCTAAGCACAATAAAACAAAGTATGTCTGTATTTTTTATTTATTGGGTTAAATAAAATTTACTAAAATTAGTTTCACTTATTTCTTTTTACTGTTTTCTTTTTTTTCTTTTCTTTTTGAGGAATACTGGCCCTGAGCTAACGTCTGTGCCCATTTCCTCTTTTATGTGTGAGACGCCTGCCACAGCATGGCTTGAGTGGTGCATAGGTCCGCACCCAGATCTGAACTGGCGAACCCCGGGCTGCCGAAGCAAAGCACACAAACTTAACTGCTATACCACTGGGCCAGCCCCTTTTTACTTTTTTGATGTGGCTACTAGAAAATTAAAAATTACTTATGTGGCTCATTATATTTCAGTTGGACAGCACTGACTTGGAGGAAGCACAGTGCAACTGGAATTCATGGTAGTATTTATGGAAATAGCTTATACTGACTCCCAGTTACTGAAAGAATGACTGAGAATATCACAACACTTATATGGCTACCAAAGGTGTAGCTGATGCCAGGAAAATAGAAGTTACGTCTTGAATCCATTCGATAAGCTTGCTGTGTTATCTTTTGACTGGAATAGGTCTGGATTTGTATTTCCATCAGTCTCTAGTGGTGTGACTAAATAAAAATTGTCAAGATTTAAGGAGTGTTTTTTTCTATACTAGAAGAACATTTTGTGTAATTAATTACAAAGTAACCATTCAAACACATATCTGCCTAATCCTTACTTTAATATAAAGTGATAAGTACAAAAAGAGGATGGATGTTTAAAAATATTATCTTACCCAACTATCTTCTGGGTTAACTAGTGAATTCATTATGCAATTGATAAATTCGATTTTGAACCAAATAGGTATGGTCAAATAATGTACATCTTATAGTACTTTACCTGAAGTAACAAAATACATTATTTCTGCAGCAATATAAATCTCAACTCACAGACTAAGGTGTGCAAGAAATATAGCCTTATTTTTCTATAATTCAACTTAATCTCTGTTTCAAGCCCCACATCCCACAAAGCTTCTTAATCTCAGTCAATTTAGGGTTCTCTCCCTTTCTCTTAGAGTTGAGTCAGAATTCTGCAGGCTTATGCCATACCAGGTTGTGGGGACCCATTTATCTCCAGTCATATATCTGAGAAGGCCACTGTCTTAATTAGTCCCAAGTCATGAATTCCCTCCAGGTGCGTAGGTATCCCTTGTCCTGCATACTTGGGGCAATAGTTCTCATGCTACTGGGCCACACACAGGATGCAAGAATAACTCCAGAACTTTTGTGCTGTGCTGTGCTGTGCTGTGACTTGCCTGGCTCGTGAAGTAAACACTCAGTGATAGTTGATTCACTTCTCTTCACCTGTTAATCAGAGTAAGAATAGGTCAATACGGGACCCAGCAACATATTTACAGAATAAGTGTGCGAGAGCAAATGAGGAAGAAATAGTACTATTTTGGTTGCAGGAAATAACTGCATTAGATTAAGCAAAGGAAAAAATCATTGTAAGAATACAAAGGAGACTCATGAAATCCGAGGAAGAAATAGATGTGTAATAAAGCCTTAGGAAGTGCAGGAGCCTGGACAGCTCTGGACCTCCCGACAACAGGACTTTTTAGAGAGGCTGCTCAAGTAACTGTTCAGTTGGTTCAGCAACAGTGCTCTCCAGGCTCATGAACTCTCAGTTCAAAATTCCCAATTCCCAGGAGACAGAATCTGATGGACCAGGCTTGAGTCAGGTGCATACTTGGATCAATCACTTGTGGCAAGAGGAGTAGATTGAATACTCACACTAGGGCTACAGTTTGGGGAGTAATTTCTTAAAGAGGGCAAAGGTTGTGAGCTGAGCATGTACCCCACTAATTCTCTTATAGAAGTAGCATTGAGTGAACGGCACATGTAAAAATACTGAAGGAGGAACTTGCCTGGTGTGTTTGAAGCACAGCCAAGAAACTCAGCAGCTGAAGAAGATTGGTAAAAAGGAAGTAGAAAAGATAAAAAATGGGATAGGTTGATAAGGACCCATCTACAGACATTTTCAAACGTCAGACCCAAGGCTTGCCCTATAGGCTGTTGAAGACTTTAACCAAGGGAAAGGTACCATGAAATATCAGTCTAATAAAACCAACATCAATGTGTCAACTATTCAAAGTGAAGAAGAAACAGGTATCAGTGAAATAAGATTAGAAAACCACTAGAATATTTCAGTCATAGAGAAATGGAGTCCAGTGAAAATGAAAAGGATGTTATGAATGCCAGGCCTGGGTCAGAGGAAGAGCTGACAATCCTCAGTGATTGATCAGATATAAATGTCAATGGAAATGGAAGAGCCAAAGCTATCTCTAAGATTTTGGGCTAGATGGCAGAAAACAGCAGTTGATTTAAAAAAAAGGTTAAGATGAGTGTTGATTTTCAGAAGGTAGGCCGATGGGGTGGGAGTGTGATTGTAAATTTTTAATCTATGTTAATTTGGGGGTGGAGTTCTAAGTGGAAATGTCCTACAGATTGTTGGACAAATGAGAACCATAATGAAATAATAGCAAGAGGCTGAATACCGGGACTTGGGTTTCCCCCAAATTGCTGTGCTGTTGAAACTGTGATGCTAGAGCTGTACTCTGGAGAAGAGTGTAAGGTTATAATGTGTCAGTCATATATTTGAAACTCTTATATATTTATCCATTGAAATATGCAAAAGCACGCGAGCTAAAACTCCATAAAAGTAACATAACATCACTTCATGTTGCATAAAGCAACAGTGTTAATTCCTACCAATAGCAAGTGCACTAACAACCATCTTTCCAACTTCTTATGGAAGTACAACATGCATACTGAAAACTGTACTTTAGAGTTTAAAGGTTGAGGAAATTTTCCAGAAGGAACACACGTGGGTAACCAGCACCAAACTCAAGAAACAGATTATCATAAGCACCCTGGGAACCTCTTCCAGTCCCTCCCATCCCCTCCACCTAGGGAGGACTCTCAACAGCATAGTTCAGTTTCACCCAATTTTGTGCTTTACATAAACAGAATCAAACATTCAGATGTTCTTTTCTGTCATTGGTTTGCTCATTCCAGGATTGTTTCTAAAAGAAAAACCCTAAATCATCAAAAAGAGACTAGTTGTTTATATTGTGGTACATTTATACAATTGAATACTCTGCAGCAGTTAACAATTGGAAGGGAGAAAAGAGGTTACAAGTCAGTGATACAGCATGAGCCCCTCCGGTAAACATATTAAAGAGAATACATCTCCTTTTAAAAAGTATGTATCATATATGTGCCATTATATACATTAAACACATTTTAGAATAATACACAGGAAATTGATCACATTCATCCCTCTGGTGAAGAACTGAAGTAAAGACAGAGACTTTTTTACTTTGTCTTTCTGTCCTGTTTGCATTTTTTAACAAACGTGCGTTACTTTAATTTAAAAAATATGAATAGAAAGTTGAAGAATCCTTCCAATACAATCTTCATGTTTAATATGAGAACCCTTGTTGACATCTGTGCAATAAGACATCGGCCCTTGGACTTAAATTGCAGTGTTAAAGTGTCTGAAAATTCTAGGAGGAACTGGTGACCCACTTAAAATTGTTGATTTAAGCTGTTAAAATTGTTGGTTTAAACTTTGAATGGGGCCATTTTCGCAGTCATCATTTTCAAGCCCCTAGAATAAAATTGGACCAATAATTAGTATGCATATCTATTGCTCAGGAAATCCAAACAGTTTTAAAAGAAAGTAATGGAAAAAACAAAAAGAAAAGAATGTTTGGGAGCTTTAGTTGCTATTACTAAGGAAACCAACTATTTGCCATGTCTCTAGATTAAGGGAAAAAAAAGCCAAAAAATTTGATAAAGAGTAAGAAGGAAAGACTAAATAAAGGAATGAAGATGTATTTTTGAATTATCTCAAGAAATGAAAAATATATAAAATTTTTAATTAAAAAATTTCTTCCCCTGGTGTTATACTTCAGTTACATAAATAACACAAATTCATTGAGGGAAAAATTAGGAAATACATAAGAACAGAAAAGAAAAGAAAGTCACCAAAATTCTATGCATATTATTACACTGTTTCATCACTTCCTGTTTACTGAATAGTGTATTGTAAAAATTTTTCTGTCAATAAATATTACGTTCCCCCAGTCAGGATTTTAATCAGCAGTATAGAGGTGGTGATATGCTCTACCATCCAGCATGTGCTTGGCATATGGTAACCATTCATCAACCGTCCGTCTCTCAAAAATAGCATCATTATTCTTAATAGCTATTGGTGTGCCACGATGTTATCTACCAGAACTTGTTAATCAATCCATTATTGCTTGACAGTTAGTTTTCTATTTGTTGATTGTTATAATTATTTATGTGTGCTTAGGATAAATTCCTGGAAGTGTTCATAGCAGGCAAAGGGTAGAGGACAAAGGAGGTGGCCCGTGAATTCCTAATAAGGGCCTGCTACACACTTCTAAAATCTGTTTTTGCCCTTCCTGTAAAGTTGACATGCTTTGTGGGGCTGGCCCCGTGGCCGAGTGGTTAAGTTCGCGCGCTCCGCTGCAGGCAGCCCATTGTTTCATTGGTTCGAATCCTAGGTGCGGACATGGCACTGCTCATCACACCACGCTGAGGCAGTGTCCCACATGCCACAACTAGAAGGACCCACAGTGAAGAATATACAACTATGTACCGGGGGGCTTTGGGGAGAAAAAGGAAAAAATTAAAAAATCTTTAAAAGTTGACATGCTTTGTGCCATGCATGTCAAGAACCTACCTCGCAACCGTGACCAGGACTGACTAGACCAGAGCCAAAGGCAGACGTGTGGGTCGGACCTGGGGGAGGCCAAGAGGTTCTAGGGAGGCTGGGAATCAAATCCCATCCAGTCAGTGTGCGACTGGACTCAGCACCCTCTTCTCTGTCAGGGGGTAGATCTCTCACAGCAAGCTGAGCCCCTGCGCTGGTTCAACAGAGGGTGCCTTCATGGCAGGATTGGCCGAGTGGCTGAGGAGCTGGCATCTGTGTCTTCTACTGAAGTCATCTGGGCATGTCTCCCTCCTACCACCTTCAAGAACCTAACTTTCCACCTTCAACATGAAATAGGAGAAACTGGAAGGAAGGGACAACTTATTAGACATTTCTAAGGCACTATAAATTTTTCTTAGTTCTGAATACACCTGTGATCCTTCTGCACACCAGCTGGACTGTTGCTCTCTATCCACGCCAGCATGAGTACTCAGACATGCTGGTCCTTCCCAATTGTGTGTTCAGTGTTTTAGCAATCTGATTAAAAACACTGTCTTTCTAAGAATAAACTGTCTGTAATCTTCTGATCACATCGTGCTATTCACTGGCACTCCCCACAGATCCTACCCAGGATTCTAGTCCTGAGGACTGTTCTCTGCTTCTATGGACGTATTTTGTTTTTGTTGTTGTTTTTTGGTGAGGAAGATTGTCACTGAGCTAACATCTGTCCCAATCTTCCTCTATTTTGTATGTGGCACACTGCCACAGCATGGCTTAATGAGCTGTGTGTAGGTCTGCACTTACCCACTATGCCACCGAGCCAGGCCCACTATGGACATATTTTGGTTTGGATGGATCTGGCATTAGTCTCAGCTTTAACATATCATAAATCAAATTCTCTTAGATTACTTTTAAAGAAGAAAAGCTGACCTCAATTAATGTCAGTGAAAAAACAGATTTACCAGCTTAACAATGGACCATATTCTCTATTACACATTTACCTCTGTAACCAGAAACTATCTAGCTCAGTCTTCCAGGTGGCCTGGAAGTCATTTCCCTATCCATATTTGATTACGAGCGTGGATGGGGAGCTGCTTAATTTATAGATAGCCTATTTATTTCTGTAGAATATATAGTGGATATCCATTTCTTTCCGAGTATAAAATAAATATAGTTAAGTGAAAAAGCAAGTTGATGTGCCAGCCCCGTGGCTGAGTGGTTAAGTTCACCCGCTCCGCTGCGGCGGCTCAGGGTTTCCGCAGTTCAGATCCTGGGTGCGGACACGGCTCCCTTGTAAGGTCACGATGATGTGGCGTCCTACATGCTGCAACTAGAGGGACTCACAACTAGAACATGCAGCTGTGTACCGGGGGGCTTTGGGGAGAAAAAGGAAAAATAAAATCTTAAAAAAAAAAGCAAGTTGAAGAGCAGAATGGTCCCACTTATATAAAATAGTTATATGCATACATATGGATATAAAATTTGTATATGCATATGAAAAGATGGACAAATATAAACCAAACTGTTCACATGGTTGTGTCTGCAGAGTAGGCTGGGGTGTGGATTTTCACTTTCTACTTTATCCATCTCTGTATTAATTAACAATAAAAGCTAATCCTCACAGGTGCTGACTGTGCAAGGCCCTGTGACAAGCACTATGCATTTACTAGCTCAGACTTTTTATAATAATCCTATGAGGTAGATACATTTTACATACGAGGAAACTGCGCATCAGAGAGGTTGAGAAACTTATCCAAGGCCACATAGCGAGTAAATAGAGCTAGGATTTCAAACCAGGTCCTCCCAGTGCCTAGATCAGTGCCTGGTGCATGGTAAGCATCCAAAAGGAAACATCGGTCTGAGATCTCAATAGACGCAGAAAAAGCATCTGACAAAATTCAACATCGTTTCATGATACAACTCTCAACAAGTTAGGTATAGAGGGAACAGGTATCAACATAATAAAGGCCATATATGATAATCCCACAGTTAACATCATACTCAACAGTGAAAAGCTGAAAGATTTTCCTCCAAGATCAGAAACAAGACAAAGTTG
The DNA here is from genome assembly GCF_041296235.1 of Equus asinus. Lineage (NCBI taxonomy): Eukaryota > Metazoa > Chordata > Mammalia > Perissodactyla > Equidae > Equus > Equus asinus. The sequence goes on from NC_091792.1 coordinate 7,315,837, forward strand.
CCCACTCTTGCCACTTCTATTCGACATAGCACTGGCAGTGCTATCAGGCAATGAAAAGAAATAAAAAGCATCCAAATAGAAAAGGAAGAAGAAAATTATCTCTGTTTGCAGATGGCATGCTGTTGTATACAGAAAGCCCTACAGACTCCATCAAAAACCGTTAGAACTAATAAATGAATTCAGCAACGTTGTAGGATACAGAATCAATGCACAAAAATCAATTGCATTTCTGTACTCCATCAACAAACTATCTGAAAAAGAAATTAAGAAAACAATCTCCTTTACAATGGCATCAAAAAGAATAAAATACTTAGGAATAAATTTAACCAAAGAAGTGAAAGACCTGTACACTGAAAGCTATAACACATTGATAAAAGAAATTGAAGACACAAATAAATGGACAGATACCCTATGTTCACGAACTGGAAAAATGAATATTGTTAAAGTGTCCATACTACCCAAAGCAACCTGCAGATTCAATGAAACACCTATCAAAATTCCAATGGCCTTTTTCACAGAAATAGAAAAAAAGTCATAAAATTTATGTGGAACCACAAAGGACCCTGAATAGTCAAAGGAATCCTGAGAAAGAACAAAGCTGGAGGCATCATGCTCCCTGATTTCAAACTATATTACAAGCTATGGTGTTCAAAACAGTATAGAACTGGCATAGAAACAGACACATAGATCAATGGAACAGAATAGAGAGCCCAGAAATAAACCCATGCACATACCGTCAAGTAATCTTTGACAAGGGTCCCAAGAACACACATGGGTAACAGATAATCTTTTCAACAAATGGTGTTGGGAAAACTGGACAGCCACATGCAAAAGGACAAAATTGACCCTCATCTTACACCATACACAAAAATTAACTTGAAATAGATTAAAGACTTAAATGTAAGACCTGGAATCTTAAAACTCCTAGAAGAAAACACAGGGAAAAGCTCCTTGACATTGGTCTTGACAATGATCTTTTTAAATAGGACACCAAAAGTACAGGCAACAAAAGCAAAAATCAACATATAGTGGGACTACGTCAAACTAATAAGCTCCTGTACAGCAAAGGAAACCATAAACAAAATGAAAAAGCAACGTATGGAACGAGAGAAAGTTTTGCAAATCACAAATCCGATAAGCTGTTAATATCCAAAATATATAAGAAATTCATACAACTTAATAGCAAAAAAAAAAAAACTCACTTAAAAAATGAGCAGAGGATCTGAATAGACATTTTTCCAAAGAGGACATACAGATAGCCAACAGGTACATAAAAAGATCAACATCACTAGGGAAATGCAAATCAATACCACAATGACATATCCCTTCACACATGTTAGCATGGCTATTATCAAAAGGAGGGTGTGAAGAAAAGGGAACCCTCAAGCGCTCCTGGTGGGAACGTAAATTGGTACAACCATTATGGAAAACAGTATGGAGAGTCCTCAAAAAGTTAAAAATAGAATTACCATGTGATCCAGTAATCCCACTTCTAGGTATATATACAAAGGAAATGGAATGAGTAACTCGAAGAGATATCTGCACTCCCAAGTTCATTAGAGCATTATTCACAATAGCCAAAATACGGAAACAACCTAAGTGTCCGTTGATGAACAAATGGATAAAGAAAATGTAGCATACATATGCAATGGAACATTACTCAGTCACAAAGAAGGAAATCCTGCCATTTGTAACAACATGAATGATCCTGGAGGACATTATGCTAAGTGAAATAAACCTGACAGAGAAAGACAAATACTGTATGATCTCACTTATATGTGGAATATAAACAAGTCAAACTCATAGAAACAGAGAGCAGAATGGTGGCTGCCAGGGGCTGGGGGTGGGGGAAATGGGGAGAGGTTGGTCAAAGGATATATACTTTTAGTTACATGGTGGCAGGTTCTGAGGATCTTGTTGTTGATTAATATTGTTGATCATTTAGGGGCTGGCCTTGTTGTCGAGGGGTTAAGTTTGTGCTTCAGTGGCCCAGGGTCTCACCAGTTTGGATCTTGGGGGCGGACATGGCACCACTCATCAAGCCATGCTGAGGGAGCATCCCACATGCCACAACTAGAAGGACCCACAACAAAAATATACAACTATGTACTTGGGGGATTTGGGGAGAAAAACCATAAAAAAATATATATATATATATATAGTAGTTGATCATTTCACAATGTATACATGTAATCAATAGTCACGTTGTATACCTTTAATAAAAGACTATAAATAGACTAAGCTTATTTTAATCACCATAAGAGAATAAACTACTTTTGATTACTTAAAAAGAAATCCATTTACATATAATTATGATACTGATTTCAAATTATTCCTATTTAGTGACACTTTCTTGTACTTTGTTAGTCTGTCTTAAAGTACTACCAAACAATATGTGTCAAAATAGAGAACGTAATACTTTCAATTATTCGTTGTGAGGTTTTATCTAATTCAGACATCTTTCTCTGTTAGTTTGAGAGGCTGAGCTGTATGAAGTCACATGGGTGAAGTGTATTAACCGTAGACCTGGGTTCTCCTACTATTTCTTACTATAGACAGCAATCTTGGTAGAATAATTAGGGAATTTTACATGATGTTTATGATTCTGAACTCAAAACTCTATCGTGCTATTCAGTAGCTACATGTTTTTGGTAAGTTACTTTACCTCTTTATGCCTCAGTTTCCTCCGCTGTAGAATGAGGGTTTGGATAGGATCTATTTTTGGAGAATGTGGGGAGGATTCAGTGAGTTAAGTGGCGTGATGTGTTTGGGTCAATGCCTGGCATGGAGCAAGGGCTTTATGATTGTTCATTGCTCTCAGAATCAGAATAGAATCCTTAGTCTTTCCTTTTAACATATTTAATCTATATTAAAGATATTATTTTTATATTGCAATTACCAGTAACTAACAGATACTAACTAGTATTTATATTAAAAAGACAACAGTCTCTTAGAAAGGGATATGAGAAGAGTGATCTTTCTATGCCACAGTACTTGTAAAATTTATTTAACATTTTTAAAGAATGTTTAGGTCCCACAGTAATCAGTATCATTTTGAAGTGCACAGTGAAAAACAGCAATAGATGCTTGTTGATAGCCCTGTAAGCAAAGAGGTGTAATCTTTCTTCTCTGAGATATTTTGCACATTTCTTTGACCTATTTTTTAAATTCATTTTTCTTTTCTCATTCTTATGTCTTTAATCTCTTCTTATCTAGTTCTTTGTATAAGTTCCTTATTTTTCTTATTTTACTTAAGTTTTTTCTTATGTTTTCCTTATAAAACAGTTTCCATTGACAATCAATAATGGAAACACAAAAAACTCAGTCACAAATCTACGCTGAGAATTAATTTAGAAAAGTTCTTTAATCTCTGTAATACAGGTTTGCAATACTAAATAATTTTCCCCCTATATACTTGCCATTGTGATCTAAGAAGCAACTAAAAACCACTCTTCTCCTCCCATAAGCTTGGGGAACCCGAGGATGGGCTGAATGGGTTGAACATTTCTACAGAGGGTTCCAAAAGTTCAGCTTCTTTCGGAGGCAGGCATCACAGGTCTGAGAAGGGAGGCTGCACTCGAAATGATCACAGATGAAAGTTTCATGTGCAAGAAAGACACACAACCGTCATCTGGTAAACGTTTCTTATGTTACAGATGAGAAACAGAAGCCTAGAGTGTTCAATTATGTACCCAAAGCCACCGGACAAGTGGACTGCCCTGGATGCTGGGGTTAGGTGCTAAAGCCAACGACTAAGAGAAACACCACTAATAGCCAAATTTATCTAGGGGAAAAAAAAAATCCCCCAGGAATATGTCTCATTGGAAAAATTCATTCTTTAAGCTCAACAGAGACAATTTTCCCACCACTGTTAGAAGTAGTCCCTGTTCCCTCAGGCGGACAACAATGTATATGAGGGTCGTGTCACATGACAAATGAATCTTTAAATGCTAGATCACACTCGAGTGTACCTCGATGTTCACACTCAGAGAAGAATGTGGGAAAATAAGTCAGGGAGAGCATCCTCCCACTTCCCAAGTAAGCGGACTTTCCCACACTAATTGAATGATCACACGCTCCTTCTTCCCCTCCCCCTCCTTCCTTTTCTTGGCTTCTCTCCCTCTTCTCCCTCTCTCCTTTCCGAGCTTGTCATGTTTGTTATTGAAGGTAAATGTACGTATTTTGTGACTCCACCACAGTTGAGGGGACCACGGGAGCACACGAGGAACTGGAATAGGGGGAAAATGCAAGAGCGACAAGCATCCGCCAGTGAGGAGCGCACCTGGAGGTAGTCTTTGGTTTATATCAAGTGGGGAATCCTTACGCTTCTTTTCTCACTGTCCTGTTGACTAACTCTCCCAAACCGCAGACTCACTTCTCAATACTTCACACAACCTTGGCCAAAAGGTTAGTGTTGACCCTGAAACAACTTGAACTAAATCCGTGGGTTCAGCTTTTCAATACCTTGCTTTCCCTAGCTCTTACAGTCCTTGACAGGTTGGGGAAAGTTTTGCTTCAAAATCATCACTTCCTGTGCCATCAAGCCTTGGCAAATTTCCCACACTGGTTTGTTATGCATCAACTCTGCTCTCGACTTAAATCCATCACAATATCCTTGTGTTATGCGGACCCCAAAGTAAACAATTATAGCTCAATTATAGATAGCTTCTTATACGTGTGGAATATTAAAATTAAAAAGAAAAAAATAGAATTTAACATTAGTACTGGGGCTGGCCCGGTGGCGCAGTGGTTAAGTTCACACATTCTGCTTTGGCAGCCCGGGGTTCGCCGGTTCTGATCCCAGGTGTGGACATGGCACCGCTTGGCAAGCCATGCTGTGGTAGGCGTCCCACATATAAAGCAGAGGAAGGTGGGCATGGATGTTAGCTCAGGGCCAGTCTTCCTCAGCAAAAAGAGGAGGATTGGCAGCGGTTAGCTCAGGGCTAATCTTCCTCGAAAAAAAAAAAAAAGAAGATTAGTACTGGGCAGTATAGCATCACTTTTCCCCTTTTATTCAATATCTTTGGCATATGTAAATTATCAAGATTTTTAAGAGCTATTTTCAGCCTTGTTACTGCTCCAGTTAAAGACAGTGAAATGTGAGTATAGAGGCAGTTGCCTTAAATGAAGCTGACAGCCTGTGCAAAGGACGTTGCAAGCAGGGACTTTGCTGGTTTTACTAAGGTTCAGTAGCACAGCCTTTACAGCTCAATGCAAGCAGAGGGGCTTCAGAAATACAGTGCTGGCATTGGTTCTAGAAAACCTGAACTACTCGTGCATGATAGAATTTGGTATGTCAGTCAGAGAATATTTTTTCCAGCACAAATTTACATTAGAATTGTTTTATACTGTGATGCCGGGGGAAATAGGGCAGAGAGTTGTTAAAGCACATTAGGTAGCCAAACAATGGGAGAAAGACATAACAGTGTGGATAACTTACACGTCTTATGCACAACAATTCTTGCTTTAAATGGTTTGTATTGCCAACCATATAAACCCACAGATTTTACTTCTACATCAGTATTCACTTTGGATGTCAACCTTTTTGATTGGTTTTATCACATCACTGTCTCACCTGTGAATCTTTCAAAATTCCCTGTTTACTGGTTACCGTATCTCTTAGCTTAGCCTCCTGGGCTCACTGTCAACTCTCCAGCCTCATCTTTTGTGATTCCCTAACACGACCTTCTTCTTGAGCCAAGTTAATTGGCAGATAGCACCCAGCACATGACCTGCTGCTTCCTTTCTTTCGGTCCTTAGAAAAGCCAGTCCCCAAACCTGGAATGGCCTTTCTACTCTCTGTCAATCCATACCATCACTTCCTCTCAAAGCCAGTCCCCAAACCTGGAATGGCTTTTCTACTCTCTTGTCAGTCCATACCATCACTTCCTCTTGATGCTGATCCAAAAATTAATTTTCTTCCAGGAGCCTTCCGATCCTGATCACTTCTTTCTTTCTTTCTTTTTCTTTTTTTTTTGGAGGAAGATTAGCCCTGAGCTAACATCTGCTGCCAACCCTCCTCTTTTTGCTGAGGAAGGTTGCCCTGAGCTAACATTTGCGCCCATCTTCCTCCACTTTATGTGTGGGACGCCTACCACAGCATGGTGTGCCAAGCAGTGCCATGTCCGCACCCGGGATCTGAACTAGCGAACCCCAGGCTGCCGAGAAGCGGAACGTGCTCACTTAACCACTGCGCCACCGGGCCGGCCCCTGAATCTTTGTTTTTCTATTTGAGCTGAACTTAGCACATGATAGCGCTCAATGATGTCTTTTGTAGCAGATTCAAATGCTGTTACCACTGCTTGTCATAAAAATCAGAATTAGTTGTTTTATATTTATTCTGCTGAAAAGGAAACTCACAGAAAGGTTGTAAAGCATAAAAATGACAAGTGTATGGGTTAAACTGATACATACAAGTGTGTACATAAACCAAGTGAAAAAAGTAGTAGCCTCAAATCCTTTATAGGTAAACGTAAAGCATAAACAAACAAACAAAAAACTTGTACCGCAAAATATTACATATACGCTGATTTCAACTTGGTAAAATGTTATGTACATTTGCTTCATACAATGCAGATAATGTGAGAGATTAATGTTTTTCTGTAAACTTATTTGCGTATAATAAAAATGAAGATGTAGGAGATGAGTGATGGAAGTTGAGGAGTTCAGCTTCTTTGGTATAGTTTACGAGTAGGCCCCTCCTCTCCCGGCCTTTCCTTTCCTTTCCTCCGCAAGTCCACAAGAATTGATGAGGAGCCTGTTCTGCGCAGGGCATTGGAGGGAGCGATCTCTCACCAGGTGATGATTCGGATGCTTGTTAGTTTGGAGAGCTACCGCACTGGGGCGGGAGATCCACTGGTTAGTGCTTCTCAAACTTTAATGGGCATCAGAGTCACTTGGAGGGCTTGTTGAGCTTGCTGGGCTCCGCCCACAGAGCTTGTGACTCAGGAGATCTGGGGTGAGCCTGAGAATTTGCATCTCAAGTTCCCAGGTGATGCTGATGCTGCTGGTCCAGGGACCACGGTTTGTTTTGAGGACCACTGTTTCTGTGATTATCTGATGCTAACTACATGGAAGGATATTATTATCTCATACAACAAATTTTTTGCCTATCATTTGGCCTCTTCTTTGATTTGCTTAAGCCTCACATCATATTCCCTTGTGAACTAACCTATTGTCAGCTTCCAACATACCCCTCTCTGTTTATACTTAATTTTCCTTTCCTGAAGGCCTCTATGTAAAAAAGACCACCATCTTTTAAAACAGAATTTCCCTCCATCCCTGCTTCCTGTCTAACTTGCCTATGCCAAGAAAGAGAGAGCTATAATTAAAAGTTTTCCAGAGCAAGTTTTGATGACTCTGATTCGCTTGGCATCCGAAGCTGATGTTTAATCCCACAGGGGTGAGATCCCGTGCAGGCCTGAAGAAGTGTCTGGTTTCACCACACCTCTGGCCACACACTGCACATCATTGAAGTGTAGTCTCTGTGGATCAGAGTCTACTTAACTTTGGAATGGTTTGAAAAAGTGGGAGTAGACTTCAGAGCTTCCTTATGTTGTTCTGTTCTCAAATGCTTCTTGAAAGTTGACTTCACAAAGACACGGAAACTCTAGCAGAGGCCGTGGGCACTGGTTCGAGAGCGTGCGTGCTATCAGAAGTGAGAAGAATGCTGTCACCACATGACAAATGTTCTTGCAGCAGCTGGGAAGCATACATAGCTTCCAGTGTGATACAGTATATTTTTGTCTGGAGTCACGTAGTCCCTGCCTTTAAATATCCAGGTTGCACTTTGAAAGGATGGTGCAAATATCAGTTCATTAGAAATTTTTGATTATTATATGAAAAATAGAGACTTGGGCATCTTAGTTGCTTAAACTTTCCTATCTCAAGATTGAAATCAGGAAGAACATAATGTGTTCCCTGTTTATGGGATCTAATTTTGGCAGACTTACAGTCTATTTTTTACAGTACGATGTGACTATATTTAGTCAGTCATTCCCTTCTGGGCCCTTGAAGTCATTTTTTTTGGCTCCACTGACCTTAGAGGAAAAGGAGAGGTCTATTAATATGAATGAGAAATGGCCACCAAAGGGTTTTGATACACAGTGGAATTTCTAAGATGAGGTTTAGGTTTTCCTCAATTGCCAGGATCAATGCAGTGTTGTTTCTGGCCCGTTGAAGAGGGTTGGCCTTCTGCACAATGATTGAGTAGACAAGTTTATCTGCAGACCTCCAAAACTTCTCCACTCTGTGCCTTCATCTCCCTGGTGGTGTCCCACCTGATTTTTAGGCCTCTTCTCATGATTGTACTTTTATTAAAATATTTTCTTGGGGCTGGCCCAGTGGTGTAGCAGTTAAGTTCACATGCTCTGCTTTGGCAGCCTGGGGTTTGTGGGTTTGTATCCCGGGCATGGACCTACATGCCACTCATCAAGCCTTGTTGTGGCCGCATCCCACATATAAAGTAGAGCAAGATTGGCGCAGATGTTACCTCAGAACCAATCTACCTCACAAAAAAAAAAAAAAATTTTCTTAGATCTTCCACTAAAAAATGGCAATGTATATGATTCATTCATTTATTCATTCAGCAAATATTTATTGTGCAGTTATTAAGGCTAAGCCTCAGCAACAAAATAATCTATCTGCCCTTGTTGAGCTTACACTCTAGTAGAGGGAGATGACAATAAATACATAAATATGTATACACTCTATTGGATTGCGATTATGCTATGGAGAAAAGTAGAGCCAGGAAGGGAGATAGGGAGTTCGGGGGGGGGGGGGGGTGCTTGTGCGGATATTACCATTTTAAATAGGGGACTCAGGATTAGTCTTATTGAGGGGATGACATTTGAGTAAAGAGTTGGAGGATATGAAGTAGGGAGCAATCCAGCTTTCAAGCCCTGGAACAGCAGATGCAAAGGCCCTAAAGTACGAGGATCCCTCCAATTCTCAGGAAAAGTACGAAGCCAACATGGCTGGTATGGAGTGACTGAGGGGGAGAGAGGTAGGAGATGAGGCTGAGCATGGAGCTGGAGGTGAGAGGATATAGGACTTTGGGGGTCACTGTAAAAAAATTTTGTTGTGATTCTGAGGGAGAGGAGACGCCACTGGAGGGTTTTGAGTGGGACAGTATGGTCTAAAACATCCTAAAGTACTGTCCTTTCCAGGACTACAAAATTGTAGAGAGAAAATAAAGGAATGACAATAAGTAATATTATGTATATTATAATGGGAATAGAGATGGCCATCACACATTATACAATTAATATGTGCAGGCACTGTGACAAGCATTTTACAAGCAGATTCTGAAATAGAATTTCAGGGAGAGGAAGATATTTTTAGACAGGGAATGTCTTTTTGAAACCTCCTCCTTTCCTCTGTTCCCCTGTCTACAGACAAGACCAGCCGTGTAATGCCCTGAATTTTGCTGGTCGTGTGAGAATGAAACTATTCTTTTAGTGACAAGAGGTAAAATAAGAAATAAAAAGAAAAGTTTCAGATTACTTTGTTCTAAAAATATTATTCTTACTGTAAACCCATCATTAGAGGGGAACCCATCATTGCTAACTCATCATTAAAAAAAGTGCTGACCAACTCTTAGCCCTTCGTATTCATTCACCGCTATGTGCATGGAGTGGCTCTTTCCTCTTGGATCCTAAGTTCGTTCATTCTAGGATGATGCGGGGCAATTATTTCTCTTCTCTTTCCTTCCTAAATTTTCTGCTTCAGTCAGATTTATACTGAGAGTCTCTGAAGCTCATGGCTAATGTAAAGTCCTGTGTAATTTTGCTGTCAATTCAGTAATTCAGGCTCTATGGCAACATGCTGGAAAATTCCTGAGTCTGCGTCCTACTGGCCACTCTTTCAGATTCTTAATCCCTTACTTTTCTTTGGCATGCACCCAAGTAGACTCCATACCTGGGGATATGCATGAGTGAATGGCAGTGCTGGGCACCACTTTGCAGCATTAAAAGACTAAGGAGCTTTCTCTCTCCCTTGCAAAAATTCTCAGATGCCTGGCAAAGAATGAACACATGTTTATATACGCTCATTTATTTAATTCAGTTGCAAAAGATACACGAGACACCATTCTAGCTATGATAAGAAATAAAGGTTTAAAAAACTGTCTGCGTGGCACTGTATTAGTCTTTTTGAATATAATATTTCATTCAACACTTAAATCTGCAGTTAGGGATTATTAGCTCCATTTTGTCTAAAGGGATTGAAGCATAGAGAATTAAAATTGCTTGATGAAGTTCCCACAACTAATAAGTGACGAAGTCAGAGTAAGATTTTGAGTTTATTTGACATTACAGTCTGTGTTTTACCAGCACAAATGGTGACATTTTGTAAAATAGAATGTAAATATCAAGCACACAGTCTGTATATAGTTTCATTATTCTCTGGAACATTATACATAGTTAAACTATTTAAATTGTGTTTTCCCATGGTTTTCTTTTACGGAGGTGAGAATGTTGCCCAAACACAAGGCAGTCTCCTAAGGCAATGTTGATCACCAAAAGCTCTAAGACTGCACTCAGTACCAGGGGAACGGCGTGGGCATTCGCACTGCAGGGTTAGCGCAGGCAAGCACGAGTTTAGGCTTCCCCGTCTCCGTGTTGTCTCCTCAAGGGCAGGATGGAGGAGGCGGGTAAAGGGCAGGCACTCGGTTCGGCAGGGGGCCAGGTGCAAGATGAGAAGCAACAGCAGCTGAGGACCCAGGGACTCCGAGACGCAGCCTTCCTCTCCGACCTTGACCTTGACTTACTTTTCCCTACTTTCTTTTACATCCAGCGCCAACCTTCTCTCACTTTGTTTTCTGTTCCCTGAACTGAATAGGTAAGGCTTCCTAAGTCCCTTTGAGAAAAACATCGCAGGAATACGAAACTTCAGTTCAAGGGTGCAGCTTTTGTATTTTTTCCAAGATGAAAAATTAGGTTTTTTTCTCCATTGTTGATGACAAATAATACAGACGCGTGCAGAGGAACTGCAAAGGACATATATACATACATATGCATATGAAAAAAAGGGAAGATGTAGAATGGTGTCTGCCAGGAGTTAGCCTTGTTGCTGGGATTACAGCTCTTGGATTTCTTTTACCTTTTTCTTCTTGTCTATTTTATAACGTTCTTAAGTGAACAGGTATTGCTTCTTTAATAAAGAAGATGAAGGTTACGTTTAATTTTAAAATATGCATATATGATGATTTACTAACATATAAATTGGAAAGGCTATGTAAAGACAGACGCAGCACCAATATGGAATTAAAGAAACTCAAAAGCATAGGCGAATAGTTGAGGAAAATCTGTAGAGGGTCCATCATGGGAGCTTCCGCAAGCCTGCCTCCGCTCTTTGGACAAGGCTGTTCAGTGGAGCCCCAGGGGCTGCTAAGCGAGGACCAAGACAACCACTTAACTTGATGGATCAACCTGATCAGCTCTGATGGACGGCTTACCAGGAGTCAAGGTAGATCATGTAAATGGCCAAGAACATTCCACACAACATTACAGTCCTTAAAAAACTGTGTTTATGAGGACTGTTTATGTGGAAAAATGTTAAATGAATAAGTCATGATGTAAAATTGTGTTTATAGTAGGAATACAAATAAGTTTTAAAAAAAATAAGTAAGAATAATCTAAGCAATAAAAAAAGACTGGAAAACATCCACTAAGAGCCTATCAGTGACTGTGATGGGGATGTGGAAAATGAGTAAACCGTTTTTCCTACTTCTATCTTTCTATTTCTAAAAATGTCAAATACACATTTAAAAGTCACGTGTGTTACTTTTGAAATAAAATAAATAGTAAAGCCATACTCATAAAAATTTTTGAATAGATATCTTTTTACACGTCAATCAAATAATTTGAGAAAGATTTTTTTTGTGGGATTTTTGACTGAAAATTTAGAAGCTTAGGCCTCCATAAAATTATTATGTTCACCAAGTTCAAGTTATGTTACACAGATATTGAATAGAGAGATGTAATGAAGATGAATTTCAAGATGCTATACAAAACATTCCTCCTTTTTTCTTCTTCTTCTTCTCCGCAAAGCCCCCCAGTACACAGTTGGGTACTCTAGCTGTAGGTCCTCAGCATGGCCTGACGAGTGGTACCATGTCCACACCCAGGATCCCAACCAGCGAAACCCCGGGCCACCAAAGTGGAGCACGTGAATCCAACCACTTGGCTGCAGGGCCAGCCCCTTGTTCATCATTTTTGATGCAACCGTTCAAATCTGAAATTTTGACATAATATTACAACCCAAAAAAAGGAACACACTTTCAGTGCTATTTATAAGGAGGAATTGGAAGAACCTGCAAGAGGAATAGTTATTGAAACTGAGATGCACACACTTTGCTATACAATCGTTATAAACGTTCCTTTTGAATACCATGTAGACAAAAGGCAAAACTGAATATGCAAGATAGACAATAGATTATGCCTAATAATTTCATTATGTAAAAATATGCAGGCAGCTTGCAAAGTACAAGGAAAAGAATATACAAAATACCGACATTAGACTTAGGGGGTGTGATTAGGGATGATTTTCCTCCTATTTTCAAAAAAATACTGAGAAAGTTTTTTATAAATGTAATTTATACATCTGTGCCCATCTTCCTCTACTTTATACGTGGGACGCCTACCACAGCATGGCTTGCCAAGAGGTGCCATGTCCACACCTGGGATCTGAACTGGAGAACCCCGGGCCACTAAAGCAGAACTCTCGCACTTAACTGCTGCGTCACCAGGCCGGCCCCTGTAATTTGTTTTTTAAAGGGAAAAATTGCCTAAAAAGTTACCACTCAAAAAATAATGGTGGAGCCAGAGGGGTTACTTTATATGAGAATGAGTTTGGGTTTGGGCACAGGTAACCAGTGGCAGGGTTCAGAGTCCAGCTCTGCCGCTTGATCCCTGCAGGAATGTGGGTGAGTTGCTTCCCCTCTCTCTGCCTCAGTTTCCTCATCTGTAAAAGGAGGATGAGGGGGGGTAGGGGGCGATAACAGTACCTGTCTGGTACGATTATTTAAGGATTAGTAATGGAGTGCTTAGCACAGCATCTGACATAAATAGGTACCAACAAACGAGAGCTCTTTTTACTCTCTTACCTCATTTCTTTCACCTGTTCATTTATTCATCTTACCTCATTTCTTTCACCTGTTCATTTATTCATCAAACCCTCTTTGAGTGACCAGGCACTTGGCATTCTGAAGGGTGAGAGGAGTCACTCTCTTTGATTAAGACTGCTGGGGGAGGGGCCGGCCCCATGGCACAGCTGTTAAGTGCGCACATTCTGCTTTGGCGGCCTGGGTTTTGCCAGTTCAGATCCCGGGTGTGGACATGGCACTGCTTGGCACGCCATGCCGTGGCAGGCATCTCACATATAAAGTGGAGGAAGATGGGCACGGATGTGAGCTCAGGGCCAGTCTTCCTTAGCAAAAAGTGGAGGATTGGCAGCAGTTAGCTCATGGCTAATCTTTTTCAAAAAAAAAAAAAAGACTACTGGGGGGTCTACACCTGCAAGTGGGATTGGCTGTGTATAAGAAAGTGCCCTGGGGGCTGGCCCCGTGGCTGAGTGGTTAAGTTCCAGTGCTCTGCTGCAGGCGGCCTAGGGTTTCATCAGTTTGAATCCTGGGCTCGGACATGGCACCGCTCATTGAGTCACACTGAGGTGGCATCCTACATACCACAACTAGAAGGACCCACAACTAAGAATCCACAACTATGTACCTGGGGGCTTTGGGGAGAAAAAGGAAAAAAATAAAATCTTTAAAAAAAAGAAGGTGCCCTGAGTAGAAACTGGCTATTGATGAGATTAGTGACTTGGTAAAGGTACTTTTCTTTCTTCTTTCTTTTTTTTTTTTTCCTGAGGAAGATTCACCCTGAACTAACATCTGCTTCCAATGTTTCTCTTTTTGTACGTGAGCTGCTGTCACAGCATGGCCCCAGACAGACAAGTAGTGTAGGTCCACACCTAGGAACCAAACCCAAGCCGCTGAAGCAGAGAGTGCCAAACTTGACCACTGGGCCACCAGGGCTGGCCCAGGGCTGACTTTTCCCTTAGGGATGGCTGGCACAATATCTAGTGCCCATGCTATTCTTCGGGGCCTGAAAAAATGTTTTAATTTATTTTAAAATCAAAAGAAAAAATGACTCAGATTGAAGAAAATATTTTAGCATATAATATTAATATTTTTTTTTATCCCAACACAGTTGTAAAATATAGTTTCAATATGTGGAAGGAGCTCATGACAGTAAAAGTGCCTCGACCCCATGAAAGTCATGATGTGGCCCTGCCCCTCTAGATGTGGCCAGCACTCTGACAATGCACTCAAAGCTCTAAACATAAAACACGATGCTGTAAAAAGGACATTGAAATGAGAAATAGTGATATCGCAGTGCATTAGCTATAGTGGTATTACCAGGAAGCCTATGGAAAGGCCAGAATTTTACGTTTACCCTACAGACCTCAAAGAGGAAGCACAGGGTGTTTGAGGCGCATCAGAGAGTCATACTCTGGAGGATACTCCACAATGGTTTAGCCAAACACCAGCTACTTCCCCTTTCCCGTCTGTTCTCAGCAAGCCACTTTCTCACAGCCTTGTCTTTGTGGCTCCTTCATTCTGTGTGTGTGTTACAGTTAGCGGTCTGGGAGTCCATTGTTCTTCATGTGACTGTAAAGGCCTTGAGGGGATAATCTGTGTAACACTCATCACTTACCCATATTGGCTGGCAGATAATAGGCACTTAATAGGTACTTGTTGAATTTATTATTATACTGATTATCTAGACATATAGTCAATGGGATTATCTAGACATATAGCCACCTGCCAATAGGACACATATATTCAGTTGCTGGTGAGCTATATACCTTATTTATATAAATAAATTATATTTACAGCAGTGAGTTTGGGTAGCTTGAGCCGTCCTTGGATAAGCTATCAAGGTCCCAGATAGAGAAACTGAAGAGAGAGCTGACTTTAACCTGCATTGCCCTTGCCAAAGCATCCTTAGCCCGACGGGTCCCCCATCTTCTTAATCTCTGGCTCTCTTTGTCTCATAATTGCTCCTGCGCACCCCAATGGAAACCCCCAGGAAGGATGTGAACACAAAAACAAATGACAGACAAACTACGACATGGAAGTGTGACATAATATTTAAACTTTTAAGTATTCAAAGAAATGCAAATTAAAGCAATATTCTAAAATCATTTTCTTGGTTTTTTGCTTTGAAAATTGGCAGTTTAGTAAACAATTACCACTCAATGTGGACAAGGGTCCAATGAGAAGATAGTGCTCATGATCTGCTGGTAGGTACAGAATTGATATTTTCAAGAGAGCTACTTAACAATTTCTTGAAGAGCTTTCAAGAAATTTCTATCATTCGACCTAGAAACTCCATTTCCAGGGTTTTTTCCTCCCAAAGAAAATAAATCAAATACATGGGAATGGTCAAGAAAAGTCTGGTATATTCATAAAATGAAGTAATGTGTAGCTATTAAAAATAATATTTCTGTGGGGCCAGCCTAGTGGCATAGCCTTTAAGTTCCTGCGCTCCACTTCGGCAGCCCAGGGTTTGCTGGTTCGGTTCCCGGGCACAGACCCACACATCGCTTATCAAGCCATTCTGTGGCAGGCATCCCACATATATAATAGAGGAAGATGGGCACAGATGTTAGCTCAGGGCTAATCTTCCTCAAAAAAAGTATTTTCTTTTTAAAAACTTTAAATGACATGCTAAGGGAACTGTGTTGAGTGAAGAAATATTGAGTGTGAAACACTGTATAGAATATGATCCCAGGGATGTTATGTTATGTATATCTTAGACAATATATAAATTAGAAATCAAAACACAGGAAGAAACCTTACTAAGTATGTTAAATAGTTCAAGGAAGAATATATGCTAAAATTTCAAGACTTTAATACCTTGGTGGGGATTTTAATTTTTCCTCTGAAAATATCTTCAGCAAATATTAGTTTTATAATTAGGAAAAAAAGTTGTTGAAAAATGTGCTTCTCAAATCCACTAGACAGAAAGGTTTCTCTCCCTTGCCTTTCCAGCATCCAGCACATTTACGGCATTCTGTCAGCTTGCAGAAATGCTGGATAAAAAAATGTATATGAGGGGCCAGCCCAGGGGCCAAGTGGTTAAGTTCGCATGCTCCGCTTTGGGGCCTGGGGTTTCGCTGGTTCTGATCCTGGGCGCGGACCTAGCACTGCTCATCAGGCCATGCTGTGGCGGCATCCCACATAGCACAACCAGAAGGACCTACAACTAAAATATACAACTATGTACTGGGGGGATTTGGGGAGAAGAAGAAGAAAAGAAGATTGGCAACAGATGTTAGCTCGGGTGCCAGCTTTAAAAAAATATATATATGAAAGGATGAATGAAAGAACAAATAAGTGAAACAAGACAAAGTCCTATGTTTTCAGGCCACTTTGCTATCTTAACTGCTATCTTTCCCCACATCTCACATCCAATCCATTCTCAAATTTTGTCAGCCTTGCCTTCATAAATAACCCAAATCTGACCTCTCTCCTCACCCACACAGACACCATCCTAGTCTGAGCTGCCAGACCTGCACAGCTGGGCAATTGCAATAGCCTCTTAACTGGCCCCCTACTTTCATTCTTGTTGCCGACAATCTATTGTCCATTAAGCAGTAAGAGAGTGCCTCAGAACTGATCACTCCACTGCTCTAAAACCTCCAAGGACTTTCAGTGTCGGTCAAAATGAAATAGAAAGTCCTTCCAGTGACCTATCAGGCCCGCTGCATCCACCCCGCCCCCATCCTCATCTTCTACCTCCTTCACTCCATTCTGGCCCTGTTAGCTTTCTGCTCCTGCCTTAGGTCTTTGCACCTGCCTTTCCCTCGCCTGGAATGCTCTCCCCTAAAATAACTGCAAGGCATGCTCCATCACTCCATTTGGTCCCTGTGCCAATGTCACATATCAGCGAGGGCTTCTCAGATCCTCCCGTTACAAAGAGCACCATCCCATCCATCACTCTCCTGTCGTCCTCAGTGCCCTTACACTGCTTGTCGTTCTTTCTAGCTGCTTAAACCACTGGAAATAATATCTATTTATCTGTAACATCAGTTTCTCCTCCCATCCCCTGGCTAGAACGTAAGCTCCATTAAAGCGAGGGATTTTCTTGTTTTTTCACAAATTTCAAAAATTTTGTCCACAAAATATTTTTTGAAAATTAAAACACAACTACTAACTGTCAAAAGATTAATGCTATATTCTCCCCTGTGAATTATCTCAAAGATTTGTAACAAGGGCATCTTAAATTCTTTTCTTCTGTAGCTTTAATTTTGAAAGCTGAGAGGTTCCAGAATGTCCTAATGTTATAAAGTGATGTGTTAAACTGAGCTGTACGATGAGAATGACTAGACATGGTATGCAAGGTACTGTATTGTACCTTGTCCAGCAAATTAGGAATATTTTGTTTGAGGCATTTAAAAGTATTTTAATATATCAGCTAACATTAATTTATATTGAAAATGAAGTATAGCTTATGACAGAAGAAATAAGGCAGCAGTGACTGCTTAACATTTTTCTGAGGTTGTGTCTTTACAAATCTGACTGCTGGGGATCAGAAACTTGGCTTCAGTCTCCTGGCTGCAGCTTGTCTTAACAATTACCTGGAAATACTGGCTCCACAGAGCAGATCCCATGCAGTTGTCTCAGCAGTTTAGATGGACTGAATAATATGATCCCTGTTAACGTACGTATTCTGAGACAGCTCAGCTCCTCGCTGGCTTTGTGATCTTGGCTAAGCGACTTAAGCTCTCCAAACCTCCACATCCTGGTCTGTAAAATGGACATAATGGTAGCAGGTATCTAGTAGGCTTGTTGTGGAAATTAAATCAGATAATATCTGTAACGTACTTGGCATAGTGCCTGAAACAGTATGTGCTCAGCAAATACCAGCTGTTGTTATCATCACAAGGACACGTGTAAGTGGGAAAAACACTTTGGGATGCTCTCCCCATCAAAGGCCCTCATGAAAATATGAAAAAAATACGTTCAACCTCACTAGTCATCAAAGAAATACCAGTTAAAACAGTGTACAGTATTTCACCTATCAAACCGGCAAAGTTATTTTAAAAATCAATGTATATTGTTTATAAATATATGGTGAGAAGTACATTCACTGCTCATGGGAGTATAATTTTGTAAAATCTTTCAAATTTGTATCTAAAGCTCCAAAGTGTATACAAAAATATACATTTTGAAGTGCTGGAGGTGCACTTGAAGGCTGTAATTAATGAAGTGTAGGAATACTCAGCTATATCCAGCTAGAATGATGTTCATTACAGCATAGTTTACAATAGGTCATAATGAAATTAAAAATTAGAAACAATCTGAATGGCCAAAAATACGTAACTGAATCAATAATTTAGTCATATAGTAGAATTCTATGCAGCCATAAAAAGATGTACTAGGATTATATTTATTGGCATTAAAACAATATTCATAATATATTATTAATTTAAATTAAATAAATCAGATGATTGTGTTTCTTTAAATCAGTAGAAAAATATCTGGGGGCCGGCCCAGTGGCGTAACAGTTAAGTTCACATGCTCTGCTTCAGCGGCCTGGGGTTTACCAGTTTGGATCCTGGGCACGGACCTACACACCACTTAACAAGCCATGCTGTGGTAGGTGTCCCACATATAAAGTAGAGGAAGATGGGCACGGATGTTAGCTCAGGACCACTCTTCCTCAGCAAAAAGAGGATTGGCGACAGATGTTAGCTCAGCGCCAATCTTCCTCAAAAAAAAAAAAATCTGGAGTTAACAAAGTTAACAAAGATGTTAACAGGTCAGAGCCAGTTAGATTATAAGCAGTTTTTATTTTTCTCCTTGCTTATCTATATTTTAATTTTTTCTATGATGAGCCTACCTTATTTGCACACTTAAGAAAGCCACAGAAAGATGTTTATTGAACCAGAGCAGAGTAGTTCAGAGCATTGGCTCTAGTCAGATGGGTTGCATGTAGTCTAGCTGTACCATCAACTGCGTAAACTTCAGCAACTTATCTAACTTTTCTGAACCTCACTTCTCTCTTACAGGAGCCCTGAAGACTAAATCAGCTAATGAGCCAAAGTTCAACAATAAGCTATAAAAATAATGGCTAACATTTACTGTCGATTTACTATGTGCCAACACTGTTTTGATCTTTACACATATTAAATCTTTTTTTTTTTTTTTTTTTTGGTGAGGAAGATTGTCTCTGAGCTAACATCTGTGCCAATCTTCCTCTATTTTGCATGTGGGATGCTGCCACAGCATGGCTTGATGAGCAGTGTGTAGGTCTACACCCAGGATCTGAAGCAGCAAACCCCAGGGCCGCCAAAGCGGAGCTCATGAACTTAACCACTATGCCACTGGGCTGGCCCCTGCACGGATTAAGTCTTTTAATCTCTAAAACAATATTTTAAGATAAGTACTATTACTATCTCTATTTAGAGATAAGCACTCAGAAAGCAACATAGTAAATGTAAGAATAATTATTATGATTATGTTAATTCTTCAGTTTGGGACTCTACACTTTTATCAACTCAAAAACACAGCTCTGATTACACATCAGAAATTGTACACTAAACATAATTCACCATAATGCTACCATACAGAGGCAATTAATATTTCTAGTCAACCTACTTACTGAGGGCATGCCATGGAGGCAGTCATCCCAAAGCCATTCCCAGCTTGAAGAGCATGATGCTGTGTTTGAGATATTTGCTAGAAAATTCAGGTATAATTTAAGCATTTTAAATATTGACCCAGTGGCTCAAATCCATCTACTGTTCATGAGTAAAGTAGTCCACTGTATTCAGAAATACATCGAGTTATACTGCAAGACTTTCCTTTTCACACATTGTGAGTTAGGTAACTGTGGCTTCTTAAAACTGTTAAAGCAAAAAGAGGACTGTCTCAGTACACGTGGGCTCTCCATCTAGAAGAGGTTGTTATTGTATTTTCTAGATCTACTTGATTTAATGTGCACTTCAGGCGGAAGCACAGGTGTGGGAAAAGGATATGTTGTTAGTGAACAGATAAGGAAAAAGACTAGAGGATCCACCTTCACTGAATTGTGGTCCTACTATGCGCCTGGGAGGCAATGCGTGCTTTATGCAGATTCAGAGCTGTGCTCTGGGCCAGACCATCTGGTTCTAACCCTGCCTCTGATTCTACCAGGGTGATCTCAGGCAACTTGCTTAAACCAGCGCTGTCCCACCGAAGCTGAATATGAGACACACAAGTAATTTTAACTTTTCTGGTAGCCATGTTAAAAAAAGTTGAAGAAACAAATGAAATTAACTCTAATAATATATTTAACTTAAGCCAATATGCACAAAATGTTACTTCAACATACAATCAGTATAAAACAATATTAGTAAGATAGTTTAATTCTTTTAATTTGTACTAAGTCTTTGAAATCCTATGTGTGATTCACCCATACATCTCAATTCAGACAAGCCACTTTTCAGGTGCTCAATTGCCGCACGTGCTAGTGGCTACTGTATTGAACAACACAGGCTTAAACTTCTGCCTCAGTTTTCCTATCTGTAAAATGTGCATGAAACTACCTGTTTGGGGGTGGGGAGCAAATTGGGTGAAGGTGGTCAAAACATACAAGCTTCCAGGTTTGAAAGAAATAAGTCCTGGGGATGGAATGCACAGCATGGTGACTCCAGTTAATAATACTGTGCCGTATATTTGAAAGTTGCTACGACAGTAAATCTTAAAAGTTCTCATCACAAGATAAAAACCTTTTGTAACTGTGTATGGTGATGGATGTTAAGTGGACCTATCTTGGTGATCGTCTCACAATATATACAAATATTGAATCGTTATGTTGTACATCTGAAGCTAATATAGTGTTATTTGTCAATTATACCTCAAGAAAAAAATAAACATAACAAAAAAGAAAAATAAAAACAGTACCTGTCTCACGCGATTAAAAAGTTAACGAATTCAAAGTGCTTAGCACGGATTCAGAATTTAAAAGGTAAAACTCTCTCCAAGAATGGCCTGGTGGTCTGTGGGGGAAGAGGAGCTTGTTGCCACTCAAATAGAGCAGAGGGGAGGAGACCTCATGACAGCAGGCTGAGCAAGGCTGTAATCATAAGTTAGCAAAGGTCACAAGGTTGCTCGAAAGAGGCCCTGAGAGCACACATTTAAAAGGGATCACAAGATTTGTCCAGTAAAACATTAATGATCTATCATTTTATTGAGACTTTAGCTTTCTTTCTCTAAATACTGATCTATACACCTATCTTGTTTTGGAGCAGCTCATTTCTGCAAGAGAAAATGCCAGATAAGCAACTACTCTAAAATTATCTTTTTTAAAAATTTTAGTTTATTGTAGCCAATCCACCTACCATGAGAGCTACTCTCAACAAATTTTTATGTACAATACATTAATGTTGACTATTTAAATTATTATTTTAATCTATTTGCAAACAACCCAGTAAGAAGAGTGTTTTTATCTTCATTTTTCAGGCTAAGGATTTCATAGATGAAATGAATGGAGAGAGGCTAAGTTATCCAAAGGTGAACAGGGATTTCGGCCAGGGTTTATCCGTTTCCAAAGCTGACGCTCTTTTCATGTCATCGTGTACTGGAGAGCACCATAGACTGGGCCAGGTATCGAAATGAATTCATTTTATAATCTGCCTTTTCACAATACCGTGTCTTACCACTGTTTCCTAAACAGGCATATGTTCAAATATTAATTCCTATTTTGGTGGATTTTAGTTTTTGAAAAGGTACTAATTTTACACTTTAATACCACTTCCAACCAGAGCCCAAAGAGTCATGAAGTGAGGAAAGTATTCTGAGTAAGCAAAAATAGTTGTGATAAAGTCCAGCGCCCTAGAGTTCATGACCATTCTCATAGGAGGGTCTTCAGGGCCTCATTCTGAATCTGTTTGTATTTTGCATAGAGTTACAGCAATTTTCATGATATGTCTTCCAAGCTTGTGTCAGATCAGAATGGCATTAGAGGAAACACAGCTGCCTCAGGTTGTGCATCAGCAACAGTGATCAGCAGCAAATGTCAACAAGGAAGAAACAGAAAAATAAAAAAGAAAACTTAGGTTCTTCAAAGAATAGTAATAGGAGGCCATTTAGTAGGCTCAAACACTCTTAGCCTTTTTTCAGAAGTCAGGGAGGTTATAACACATCTTAGAAATTTTTCTACAGAAAATGATTAAGGTAAAAATTTTTTTGGTGCTTTCAAGGAACACTGTGAGCTATTTTTAAAAATCTCCATCCATCCATCCATCCATCCATCCATCCATCCATCCACTAGACACTGTATTCAAGTTAAATCCAGTATCCAGAGAGTTTACATTCAGGTGGAGAGGAGAGACACATAAATCATCATAGCACAGTGACAGTGTAGCATAACGCCTTGCACACAGTGGACATGCAAATATTTGTTGACTGAATGAATGAGTAACATAGGCAAAATAAGAGCATGAAACAGAGGAATTTAAATTAGACTGATGTGAGAGCAGAGATGGCAGAACCCAGAAGAGCGACCTTGAGCTGCATTTTGTAGACATAAGGGAAGAGCATTTGAGTCATAGGGAGCAGGACGTTTGAAGGTAAGGTGGTGAGAAATAGCAAGATCTCTTTGGGCGCTGTGTGCAGTGCCGTGTGCAGCAGTGGTAGATGCTGAGGCGAGAGCCAGAGGCGGGGACCAGATTGTAAAGAGCTTTGTGCATTAAACTAGAGTTTGGATTTTATCCTGAACACCACGCAGAAACTTTGAAGGAGTGGAAGCAGAAATGCCACTTCATTAGACTTTTGTTTAGAAAGATCATTCTAGGGTAGATCACAGGATTGGAGTCGGAGAGACCAGGCAAGTCAAGAAGTCCCTGCAGTAAAACAGGACAGAAAGCAGTGACAGCCCGAAATAAGATTGTGGCAACTGCGAAGAAAGAGAGGCCGGCCCGGTGGCAAGTGGTTTGTTCGTGCGCTCGGCTTCGGTGGCCCAGGGTCTCGCCAGTTCAGATCCCAGGCACGGACATGGCACTGCTCGACAGGCCACGCTGAGGCGGTGTTCCACATAGCACAACCAGAAGCACTCACAACTAGAATATACAACTAGGTACTGGGGGGCTTTGGGGAGAAGAAAAACAAAAAAGAAGATTAGCAACAGATGTTAGGTCAGGTGCCAATCTTTAAAAAAAAAGAAAAGATTGTGGCACCTGCAAAGGAAGAGAAGAGACTGACTCAGAAGAAGTTAGTATAGAGGGCATTTCATGACTGATGTGGGGACGATTGGAGGAAGAGAAGAAGGAAATTAGGATATTGCCTGAATTTCTGGTTTTCACTGCGAGAAAGCAGAGAAGGAGCTGAAGTTGGTTTGGGACAAGCTGAGTTTGAGATGACACTACGCCTGCCCAGTTGGCCTCTAAAGGATGTTTTATCTTTGTCCTCGTCTTTCAGTGGTATTATTCTCCATGTCCCCTTTTGTATGGTTAAAAAAAGGATGGATAGAAGGAAAGAAACTATTTCAAGGACACAAACTGAAACTTTGCCTGCATGTCAAATTGAAAAAAAATCAAGATTATCTTAAAACCAGCTAATATATAAAGCACTTTTAGCAGAAATAGGAAAATAACACTATTTCCTCTGCTACTGAAATAAGTTACTTTCCATTTCTCTCCTGTTCTCTCTGGTCTATTTTTCACAAAGTCACATTTATGTGCCATCTGCAAACCAATGAAATTTGTTATTCAAATTTTCTTAGTTGCCTATGAATATTCTGTTCCTATTTACAGATGCTCAGATCACATTTTAATTGACAAAAACCATAAAGTGTCAGATGCGCATTTCTCATCTATAAACTTATGTCTAACATTATTTCCTCTGTTTATATTCCCTGTACTACTTCACCAAGAACTAACATCTCTAAGGAAATAAATTCTATTTAATGGTGGAATTCTTACGTATTTGTACAGTTGTTTTCCATTTTGGTTTCCTGTTTCAGAGAAGTGCTTTTTGACAGAGTACTATTTCCTATTTTCTGAAACGCTTTATATAGCTGTTTCAGCAGTTGCAAGGTTAATGAGTCCTAAATCTGTAGTTTTTCTCAGTCTTCCTTTCCCTTCACATTTTCCTAACTGCTCTGAATGGGTGATATTATCTTAATTCACTAAGATACTCCTTGTCCTTTAACAGGAAGTTGTTTCAAACACTAGAGCCAGTCCATAAAAGAGGACTTTACACTTTTGACCTACTCAGATAGCTGATTTCGCATTAGCTCTTCATGTACCAGGCATGCTGCCCTAGATGAACTGGAAAATATCTCAGTGGAGAAGGTCAGAAATCTTCTGGAGGTTTCCTTCAACCTGAGATTACTGTTCTTGTCTCTTAAGGTCAAAGTAAATTGTGTTGACCAAATGGTTAAACACGTACAAATGCAGAGGTGTTTCCTAACTTGATACATTTTCTATTGGAAAGACTGTCCTGGGCCTCACCCAGGAACATATTCATCATTTTTCATTCATTCATTCATTCATCATTCATCAAGTTACCATTGCATTCCTGACTCCAAGGCTGGGTCTATGTTAATTTCATAACACAATACGTGACTTTTATAGAGTTCCTTATATTTGACTTCTTAAATATAGAAGATATTTGTTGTGATAGAAGACGCTGTGGTGCTACATGTTGCTTATGGTATTAAGATCCCAAGTCATACTACTCTGCAATAAAAAGGAAGGAACCGTTGATGCATGCAAGAACCTGTATGAATCTCCAGCAAATTTTGCTGAGAAAAAGAAATCAATCTCAAAAGGTTACATACTATATGATTCTATTTATATAATGTTTTATATAATGACAACATTTTACAAATGTTGCCAGGGGTTAAGGAGGGGGTGTTTATATAAGGGCCACACGGGGATCCTTGTGGTGTTGGAACTGTTTAATATCTTGTCTGTGGTGGTGGATATATGAACCTACATGGGTCACAAAATTGTATAGCACTTAATACTTGCACACACAAATGAGTAATACTGGGGAAATCTGAATAAGACTGGTGGATTCTATCAATGTCAATCTCCTGGCTGTGGGGATATTACTATTGCTTTGTAAAATGTTACCATGGGGGTGACTGGGCAAAGTGTACAAGGGAGCTGGCTGTATTATTTCTTACAACTGCATGTGAACCTACCATTATCTCAATAAAAACTTCTGTTTAACAAAAAATAATGGCAAGAATCTATAGTTTCATTATATCAATACAAGCTCATCATACTTGTTTTAATTATGATGTATCAGTTAAAAAAGCTGTCTGTAGATCTCAAGTGTTATATTAAAATTTAAAAATGAAGTAGATTTATATGTGCTGATATGGAGGGATGCTATAGTGTCAAGTGATAAAAGCACCCTGTCAAGTAGTTTGTATAATACAATCCCCAACATATGCTGATTATGTCTTTGCAGATGTATGTGCTAAGAATTCTGGAAGGACAAATGAAAACAGTTGACAGTAGTTTACTTCTGGGCATGAGGAATGGGCGAGTGGAGGACTCATTTTTCACTTGATATATTTCTGTAACGTTGGTATGTTGTTTGCCATGAACGTGTATTACCTTTATAATTAAAATTTTACAAAAAAAATCCAACTGAATAACTATTTAGAATCTTAATAAAATTCTGTGAAATACTGAGATATACTTGTAAATATGAGAGTAAAAAACTCTGGAATAACTTCAAGTAATAAGGTATCAAATGTTGTCAACTAAAGACCAATGTGTTCTTCAAACCTTGCCTCTCTACACTCTCTATTATTTTGAAGAAGCCAAGAATAATTGGAAAATGAGAAAAATAGTCCTTTCTTTTTAAAGTCCTTATGTAACAAAATGCCCATTTCTAGTGATTTTTCTGTTTCTGGTGACTTCTTCAAATCATCAAAAATCATCATTTATTTCATGACTGCTGTTCGTGGAAGAGGTGCTGGATTCTGGGGATAAAAGTAGCACATGACACAGCGCCTGACTTCAAGATGTTAATGACATAGCTGCTGGGAAATAGAGTATATACATAAAAGATAGATAACTATACAATAAGTATTATACGCAACTAGTATATATACATACGTATTATACGGTTGCTGCAGACAGTAAGTGCTAATAAATGATCACAGGATAAGGTAATTTCAGAAGTCTAGGGAAATCTAACAATATTCTGGCTAGAGGGCAGAAATAAATGCAGGAATTTATTTAAGAATGAGTAGACTGGTTCAGCTGAGAAAAGGTTTATGCAGAGAAAAGATAGGAAATAAAATTGGAGAGGAACAAAGGAGTCCTAATGTGAAGTCTTCAGTGTCAGCTTCTGGACATTCAGTCTATACTTAACGTGAAATAGAACTTGGGTCAAGATCTCTGTAAGCTAGAATCCCTGAATTTCAGTCTATGGATTTATTTTGTGTAGCTGAAACTCCTATCCTTTTAGTTGATTAGTTTTGAGGTTGTTTTGGACCTTATGTATATTGGTTTAATATGTTTATTTGGGAATAAGTCCAATTCTCTTTAGGGATTTAGTACCCCTCTCAATTTTGTCCTGAAACCCTAGAGAGACTTTTTAAACCTTAGTTAGGGTATAGTGTGGAAAGCAAGGTCTAGGGTCTTTAGATTACAAATCCCACCTAAAATGACAATTATACCGTAATAAAACTATCTTTCTATTACGAATAAGATAAGTCCTTAGCTTCTTTCCAGTTATATATGGAGAGAGAGGAGGGGAAAATATAAGTTAATTACAAACACTACAACCAGGTGGTGTGCTGAGGATAATGTCAAGCGACGCTTGTATGCCATGGCATTTCCCATTTACAATGTGCTATCACATATATTTGATCCTTTGGAATGTGGCCCTTGATAAACATCAGAAGGGATGGAGTGACAGCACATTAGTGGTAGACCCATAGCTTCCTAGGAAGTTGATTCAGTGTTTCACATGATCTAGTGCAGTCACAAATTGAAGCATCATCATGTTATTCAGAGTCTTCAGTTCATTTTGAGCAACAGGAAAAAGCACGTAGAGGAAAATTGAGCCTCAGAGGCAAAAAAAAAAAAAAGAAAAGAAAATGCTTTTTAGTCGGAGTCAGATGACACCTGTGAGTTTTAATAAAGCTCCACTGTAGTACAATTCAGCAGCAAGTGTCGACGAGGGCGCTGGAAACAGCGCATACTAGCCACGTGACTTGGTCATAGATCTAAACTTCTCTGGGTCTCATTTCCCTTATCTATAACATAAGCATAACACTGTCCTGCTACTCCACATAGCAGCTCTGAAGATCAAATGTGAGCGATAGGTATAAAAACCTGTGAATGAAAGAGTAATTCTAACAGTGGAACTTCAGATTAAGGAAAAATAATACATAACATTTCTTTGCGCTCATTGAGTTCCCAGACACGATAATAACGATTTATATCCCATTTAGGCCCTCACCCCCCCCCCCCCACACGCACACATCAGCCTATGAGGTTTAGAGAGGTAACTTGCCCAACATCACAGGTTACAAGAGACAGAATCCAAACTCAAAGTCAAGTTTGTTATACCAAAATACATACCTTCAACTTTTGGACCTGCACAAATAGCCTAATTCTAGTAATGATGGTAATGAGTATTATGAAATACTCTATTATGAAATAGAGATCAGGAGATAATTGGAGACATTTGAGAGGTTGGGGGCCCTGTGTTTTTTGAAGGTTGATTGAAATGCTAATTAATGCATATTTTAAATATATTTATTAACATATATGTGGTATGCTGTATATAATACTATTTGGGGAGTTTTGTGTATCTAAGAAAATCTAAGGTCATACAAATTTATGTGTAAATTTCTATTACTCTATAAGAAGTTATAGTGTCTTTGAGGAAACAAAGAATACACCTCTGAGAAGAGTTGACTTTTCTGAGAATTGTTAGGAATTATGTGGTTATTTTTCTTTGCTTCATATTCAATACGTAATGGTCTCTCCAAATTATTTATACAACACACATACACACAGACTCTCTCTCTCTCACACACACACACACACACAGTTGGTGGAATCTCAGTGCAGTCAGGTAGCTGTGGTTACCTAACATCTGTGACAGTCTTCCTCTATTTTGTATGTGAGATGCCACCACATCATGGCTTAATTTCTGATGTGCAGGTCCTTGCGTGGCATCCGAACTAGCAAACCCCAGGCCACCAAAGTGGAGTCTACAAATTTAACCCCTACGCCACCAGGCTGGCCCCTGTTCTTCTTTAAATAACAAGCTTTACTGAATACTTACCAAATGTCAGGAACTACTTTAGGCAATGGGAATTCAGAGAAAAACAAAACCCAGTCTTAACTCTTGAGAGCTGATAGTCTGGTTGGGGAGACAACTGCGTAGACAGACAAATTACAGAGGTGTGAGTATTAACACTGAACTAGGGAAAAATTACTTTGGGGGCACGAAGACCAAAACCCTAGTCTATGAGAGGGAGTCCAGAAAGGCTTTCTCTTGACCTAGGTCTTGCAGGGTGCAGAGATGTTGTTAGTCAGGTGAAGGGGAGAGCTGCGGGCATTCTGGGCAGATGGAACCCAGCATGTGTGAGGCCACAGGCTCAGGCAAGGCTGGCTTTCAAGGACAAGAGAGTGCAGGAACAGAACGTGAATGAGGAGCAGAAGAAAACAGGCTCAAAAGGCCAGTTGTGGGAAAGACTGGGAAGGGCACTAAAAGAAAAAAAGCAACTAATAACTTGAAACAATTTTATTATGAAAACTACTCTACCTGAAATATTTGCCTACAGTATTATTTGAATGACTGAACAGAATTCCATTATACATCCTAATATGTGGAAGTTTCATCACGTATGTACTCAATTCCGTCTTTTAGAATGTTTGTTTAGAACAATGTTGTTATTGTTTGTTTACAATTATTACAAAGAATACTGCAATGAAAAATCATTCTTATGTTCTTGATTATTTTCCAAGTCAAACATTACACACATTTTTAAGTCTTTTTTGTACAGAGTGACAAAATATCCTTCAGAGAGTTTGTACCAGTTTACCTCCCTATGAACAATGTCGAGTATTCTTTCTGAAGCTCTGGGGGAATTTTCATTACTTGAAATCTTTTCTCTGCCAATTGCACAAGTGAAAATAGTGTTTTGTCATTTGAATTTGCATTTCTTTTATATCTAATGGGGCTAAAGATTGTTTCCACCTGCTCATTGGAAATCACTATTTTTTTTGTGAGTTTTCTTGAAACCCCTCCTCCCTTTTAACAAGGTGCTTATCTTGGTTATATATTACAGATATTGACTCTCTGTCCATAAAAAGTGTATAAATATTTTTTCTTGGAGTCATTAAGCTTTTAATTTTTTTCTCTTCATACACATAAATGTATACACACATATATGTATATTATACATTTTCATACGAATTATAATAACGAGTTTTAATATAAAGAAGTTTTACAATTTTATGTAGGATAATCTATCAACCTTTTCCTTTTCATCCCTTTAAAGCTATTAGTCTTAGGGACGTCTTCCTCAACACAAAAAGTACGTTAATATTAAGAAGGGCTTTTACTTCAAAGCGAAGGGATGTAGATTTTATTGTGAGGGCAATAGAAAGCTATCAGGGCTTTTGAAACAGGGGAATTTTTTAAAAGGAAGACACTCTGGTTGAATTATGCAGGATGTTCCAGGATAGAAAAAGCTCTGCAAGGCCATTATTAAGAAACTACAACAATACACTAAGAGTAGCTGAAAGCCTGGACTAAAGCCATGGATATGGATGGAGAGAAAGAAGCAAGACATTACCATATTAGAATTCACAGGGTTTGGAGAGATTTTGGAGTGTGAGAGATGTAGGGAGGTCTAGAATGACATTGAAGTTTCTAGTTTAGTGACTTGGTTGATGGTGAGAATCTGCATCCAGATTGGAATGAAGATGTTGGAGCAGGCTTTGAGTATTTGCGTATACGGATGAATGGATGGGATGGATAATGTAACGGAGATGTGTTGTGTATTAAATATCTTCTATTCTAGGGACTTTACCTAACCCACGGGAGCCAGCTAACACTTTCTGGAATCACTCTTCACCATTGTGGCAAGTGACAAGTGACACCAGGATTTATGAAAGTAAAGATGGGAATATTTTCCTACTTACAAAATTACATGATATATCCATCCATATCTGTCAATCTCAATATCTACATCTACTTTTTTACCTCTCTGTCTACTTGAAACCTTTATTGATATGTTCACTTTTTGTTAATTTGAATGAAGCACCCTGAGCCACTAGAGACTGAGGACCCTGATTTGGATTTCCATGTGCCCAGTCATGACGTGGAACAGCACAGAGCCATAGCAGCATTACTGTCACTTACTTGCCTCACTAAATTTCCCTGGATTCTCTGAAATGAAGTAAAGAGTTTCTTTTTTAACGACCTTTATCCTCAGCCTCCTATTTTTAGGTAGATGACGTTACATAGATAAATAGCGATAACTACATTATTGTTTATAATGTATATGTACATTACCTCATTTAATAGTCACTACGATCCTGTAAAGTAAGAACTATTATTATTTCCATTTCACAGATGAGAAAACTAAAGCATAGAAACATTAATTAACGAGGATCTCAAGGTAGTAACAGACTTCAGTTCACCATCCTAACCACCATACTACATTGCCACCATAAAAACCGTCACATTGGATGGCTTGAGAATGCTTGTGAAGGAAAAAAACTCAGGTTTTATGACGTAGCTTCATAAAGTTTTTCACATTTAAACATGAATATGTAATCCACATATTTGAGAAATTGCTGTATATATAGTGTTCGAGTTATGGTTTTGAGTTTGGGCTTTAAGATTTGAACTAGAGTTCAATCATAGCTCTCCAATTTTCTAAATAACCTTGACAAAGGTACTTAATTCATTCAACAAATATTTATTGAACAGCAATGTGTCAGGCACTATTCAAGCTTCTGGAGGTTCTAGGTGTCTAAAAACAATGAACAAAACCACATCCCTGTCCTCATGGAACTTACCTTCCAGTGACGGGTGAGTATCAACAAACAAACAGGTAAATATAACCTCTGTCAGACAGTGATAAGCGTACAAGAGGGACACACTGCAAGGTAAGACGAGGAGGGAGCGGTGTTTTATAGGATACAGCAATATGTTTTCTCAGGGTGCTGTAACAAAGTACCACAAACTGAGGGGCTTCAACAATGCAAATCTATCCTCTCCCAGTTCTGAAGGCTGGAAGTCCAAGATCAATGCAGGCCGGTTGGGTCCTTCTGAGGGCTGTGAGGGAGAATCTGCTCCATGCCACACTTTTCTAGCTGCTGGTAGTTTGCTGGCAAACTTTGGCATTCCTTGGTTTGTAGATGGATCATCCCAATCTCTGCTTTCATGAGATGGCATCCTCCCCGTGTGTGTGTCTATGTTCATATTTCCTCCTTTTATAAGGACATCAGTCATGTTGGACTGGGGACCCACCCTACTCCGGTATGACTTCATCTTAAGTAATTAGATCTGTAACCACTCTATTTCCAAATATTGTGAGGTGTTGGGGGTTAGGACTCAGCATATGAATTTTGGGGGAGACAATTCACCCAAAGCACAGGGTAATCTGGGAGGCCTCACTGATGAGGTGATATTGGCACAGAGCCCTGAAGGAAGTGAAAGAATGATCCATGCAGATATGAAGGAAGGATGGTTCAGGTGCAAGGGGCCTGAGACCAGAGGAGGCCTGCAATGCTCAAGAAGTAGAGACAAGGCCAGTGTGGCTATGCGGGGAGAGGTGAGGAGACGGCTGGAAGCAAGATTAGAGGGGTGGTGGGCAGGAACAGACGATGGGTTACACAGACTGTGTCTTACACTGAAAGGTCGAAAGGCCTCGGCTCTGACTCTGAGCGAGATGGGGAGACACAGGAGGGCTTTGAGCACCGGCTAGTCTCTCCATTGCAAGTTGACTGTGAGGAGCAAGGGTGGAGGAAGGCAGACTGGTTAGAGACTCTTGCTATCAGACAGATGAGAGATGATGGCCGCTTGGACTAGAGAGATCGTAGTGGAAATATAGAAGTGGTTGGATTCTGTATGAAGGATTTGTTGTTAGATCAAATGAGGGTCATGGGAGCAAGTAAGGAACGAAGAATACCTCTGAGGTTTTTGTCCTCAGCATCTGAAAGTTGGGAAAAGCTGTATCAGAGAAGTTAATGTGGGAGAGGAAGACAAAAAGGAGCCCAGTTTTGCACACGGTAAGTTTGAAACTCCTAGATATCCAGAAAGAGGTGGAAGCAGTTGGCAAAAGGAGTTTGAACTGAATGAGGGAGAGTGGGAATGGAGACACATTTGGGAATATATATCAGAATCCAGATTCTATTTAAAGCCATGAAACTGTATGAGACCAAGAGCAGAGTGAGTATAGACAGAGAAGAAAAAGAGGTCCAGGAGTGAACTCTTTGGCATTCCAAAGTTGAGAGTCTGGAAGGTGAGGAAGAACCAGCAAAGGAGACTGAGGAGAAGGAACCAGTGAGGTAAGATGATTGAGAAACAATGGTGTCCAGAAGCCAAACGAAGACATTTTCAAGAAGGAAGGAGTGATTAAAAAAAAAAAAAAGTGCTTAGAGGTGAAGCCAAATGAGGACTGAGAATTGATCCTCAGATTTACCAACACGGGGTCCCTGGAGACCTTGTCAGGAGAAGTTAGGTGGAGTAGATGCAGGAGAGCCTGAATGGACAGGGTTCAGTGGAGAACTTGAGGAGAGGCACTGCAGACGCTGAAACTTTGTAGAAGACCTTTTTCTTTTTTTTTTTTAAAGATTGGCACCTGGGCTAACAACTGTTGCCAATCTTCTTTTTTTTTTTAAAGATTGGCACCTGAGCTAACAACTGTTGCCAATCTTTTTTTTTTTCTGCTTTATCTCCCCAACCTCCATACATAGTTGTATATCTTAGTTGCAGGTCCATCCAGTTGTGGCATGTGGGTCGCCGCCTCAACCTGGCCTGAAGAGCGGTGCCATGTCCGCGCCCAGGATCCGAAATCTGGGACGCCGCAGCGGAGCGCGTGAACTTAACCACTGGGCCACGGAGCCCCCCCCCGCCAGAAGATCTTGCTGAGAAGAGGTGTAGAGAAATGAATGCTAGCTGCGGGGAGGAGAGGTCGGGGAGCGTGTCTGTGGTAAAGGAAAGTTTAACTTGTTTCCTCAAGGTGGGAGCATGTTTGTATGGACATCCACAAGAAAGGGAAAACTCAGCCGTGAGAGGAAACGATTATCTCTTGAGGGTCATCTTCTCATCTGTAAAAAGCCATAATTCCCGCCTCAGTGGGGCAGCAGAACCAATCAAGGGGGTCAGAATGGTCAGGTCTCGGAAAGTGGTCTGTACTCCGTCAAGGGTAGCTCTTATCTATATCCTCAAGAGATAAAGAGGGATGCGAACAGGGATGGCCCCTGTGCTCCAGGGATCACTTCAGTCCTTGCACAGACTGAGGTCCCCAAACCTGGTCGTGTCTTTTAGGTCCTTCACAGGGCTACAGAAGGCGTGGTCTGGGTCGTGGTGAGCGGGGGGCCGTCACCACCCTGGGATAGCTAGCTGGAAGATGCTTTCTCATAGAGAAGGAGGTGGGAAGGGAGAGGCTGGAACGGAGAAAGGAGGCAAACGCTGAAAGACAGCGCTTAGGGTGCCTCATTCCCTGGCCCACATCTGCCCGGAGTTGCAGTCGCAGCGGCATCTCATACCGTGTTCACCCCATAAATTAATTCCTCCTTATCAACAGGGAGTGGCTGGCAGAACAAAGACTGTGTGCCGGCGGAGGCCAGCGTGGGTGGGTGGCTGTCACCACGCGTAGGGACAATGAACGCGGAGAGGCCGTGTGTGCGGCATGAATGGGAACAGGCGGGCGGGCGCGGGGCACGTGTGCCCGCGATGCGGCGCGCCCGCGGGAGCCTGCGCGTCCCCACCCCTCGGAGCGGCGGCGGGCGCGGAGCCGGATTTCTGGAGCTGTCCATGAGCTCATCGCTCTCGCGGCGGCGGCGGCGGCCAGGGCAGCAGCCTCCGCTCTCCGCGCGCCGCTAGCCCGAGCCCGGCCGCCCGCTCGCGCCCACCCGGCGGCCCGCCGGCCAGCCCAGCCCGCGGCCAAGGTCGCGCCGCCCCGCCCGGAGGAGGCGGGCGCGGGCAGGGCAGCGGCTCCGGCCGGGACCGCGGCCGGCCAGCCGGGCACAGCCGCCCTCGCTCTCTGCGGCCCAGGCGCCGGGGGCCAGCGGGGCCGCGGGCCGCAGGCCGGGGAGCGGCCGGAGTCGCGGGGGAGCCGGCGTGACAGCGGACGAGCCGGCGCCCGGGAAGATGGCTTCTCCCACCTCCCCGGCCCCCGAGGGCGGGGCCTGCACCCCGCCGAACCCTCCGCGGATTCGTCAGGTGGGTGCCCAGGGTGGGCAGGGGCGCAGCGCCCCGCCGGCCGCCACCCACCCCCGAGGCCGGGACCGCGCGCCCCAGGCGCAGGCTGGCCCCCGAGGGGGACTGACACGGGCTGCCTTGGCCGCATAGCCTGGCCCAGGACCATTCGCTGGATCTCTTCTTCTCAATCTCACTTCACACCCAGACGCAGAAACACACACACACACACACACACACACACACCCCAACACGCAAATACACACACAACGTTCCAAAACCAGACGTGAACTTCTGCACACACACATGCAGACACACACACACCCGCCCGCAAACGCATCCCCCCACCGCGCACAGAGGCACACACCCAGCTGTCACATGACCCACTGCGGAGCTGCACCATTAGAAGAAACCCCTGGTGCCCGGGCGGGGTGGCGGGGGGGATGCGCCCCAGACCCACATCCCCTGAGGGCCTTGAGAGGCACTGCTGGAGGCGTTCACGTCCCACCCAGGGGAGAGAAGGAACCTTGTCTAGAGGTTTCTTAGCAGTTCTCAACTTTCAGGCAGAGCTACCCCAACAACTGCAGCCCTGTAGCAGACAAGGAGTACGAGAAACATGTGTTGCTGCTCTCCGCCCGCCGTCCGCAGAGACGCAGGTTTCCCCAACACTGCAAGGGGGAATGCACATTTCTTTGGCTGGTAGAATAAGCCCTGTTTTCTGTTTGTATGGTAATATTAAAACAAGGGAGTACTCCATCTGGTTGTGATCTGGTATCTAAGAGTTTTTTTTTTTCCTGCTACCAGTGCCAGGAACTCCAGCATTAGCGCTTAGGTTATCGCAGTAGTAACGCGAGTGTCAGCCTGCCCGGCTCAGGGTGGTGTAGGAGTGTGAGGATATGATCGCTGATTGCAAGAAGGCAGCCTCTTTACTGAAGAGAATTAGATTCCTGTTTAGAAATAGGATAAACTGGTTGATGGAGACTATCTTTGCAGGAAGATAATGGCCAGCAGAATGGTCTTTCTTCAGGGCGGTGTGGAAATTTTGAAGAACACCAGGGGCTTCAGAATTTGTGAAAACATGACATTAAAATTTGGTTGACACTTACCAAGGTCTTTGCCACATTTGAATTTTAATTTGTATAGGTGGTGTTATTTTAGGGACAGCCTTTTGTTTATGTGCATTTCTCATGCAATGACTAAAATTTAATGTGTACTACTTTTTCTTATGGCACTCTGTGTCCCAAAGAAATTGTTAGGGTTGCAAATCCTTACAGGATGCAGGACTCTCATTTTATGACAATGCAGTCTGAATTGCATTTGGAGCTATTTTTTCCCCTGAAGAATTGTTGTAGCGTGCATCTAAGAATAAAGGTGAAATTAGTGCTATTTGCAATATGAGAGAAATCATATCCTATGCAAAAAATAATTTTTATATCTATTTGAATAAATATTTATGCATATATATATCAGCTTTGAGGACGTAAAATATGTTAATTTAAGTAGAATATGTGCACTCAAAATCTCTATGAAATTTCATTCTATATGTAGAACACTTCTATTGATCTAAAATAGTATATATGAGAATAGTTACTAGAAAAAATTTGCATGAAAGGTCATTGTTATTTTGCAGAGTAGATACAATACTTAGAGGACCTCATAATTAGAAGCCGTGTGAATGACCTAATGCCGCAACACTCAAGTAACTGACTGGTGTCCTCTCTTCAGACTTTCCTTATGTGACCTTACAGAGCACTCTTTTAGTGATTGGTGCATTAATTTGCATAGGATGTGGAAATAGGTTGCTGGAATTATTGGTCACTCCAGCCTACCTGATTCATCCAGGCAGGTGGAGCAGAAGTACTGACAGCCTCTGCCTGCAGCATCACCATTTGCCTGCCAGTGATTCTGAGCAAATTAGAAATACAAAAACAAAAGTGTTAACAGTGTTTCCCTGCAAAGCGGTGAAATGTTTTAGGCATTAGTCCCAGTGTATTTCAACTGGATCACTGTTTGCTGGAGATGTTTCTGCTTGTTCTTTAGTAATTCTTTTTCAAATCAATTTTGGGTTGAATTAGAATTGAATTAAAATCTGAATTGTTTTCCTCTTTCTAAACCATGGTTGAGAAAAAGTATAATTGAAAAAGGACAGAAGTCCAAAGGAGTGAAAAATTTTAATTAAAGACATTGCATGGATTTTAGCAACAGATAAATTTATTGGTCATAATTGTAATTGCATAGTGGAAATTTAAAAATAAAAATATTTTACAAAGGCTTTTGGTAAATATAAATGGTAAGTTAGTATATTTAACTGCTAATTTCAATGAAAATATGCTATGTGAACATTCATTTATTCAGCATAAAGTAATGTTTCATGCCCTAAAGACACAGAAATGAAGAGGACAAAAATCTTCTCCATTAGTAGGTGTAGATATTTTTCATGAAGACAAGCATTGAAGCATTTGAAATTTGAATTGCTTATGGCGTCCTTTCCACATTATTTAAAAAAAATCTTTATTTCTCAGCTTTTTGTTTTAATCATTTCTCTAATAATGAACCTAAAAATAAAAAAAATGAGATGTTTGCATATATCTAAAAAGTCACCATATGACTGAATTCATGTTTGCACCCATCTGATGTATTTCTGTTCTCTTTTAGTTATTTAATATGTTATTAGAACTACAAATCAGAAACTATATATATTATTTACAATTTGATCTTTTGGACAAAGGTTTTTTTTTTTTTTAACCTTTTGGAAAATGCTGATATAGCCCAAAATAGCTAAAGCAGTCCAGTGCCTTTACAGTATAGTTAAAATCTGAGTTTCCAAAAATGAGAAGGTCAGGGAAAATGACCTTCAACTTCATTCTGTCATGTTAAGGGAGAGAAAAATTTATCAATATACTCTGTCTGCTCAGGCTCCTAAGATAATGGATATTTAATTTTTTTCCTCTTTTAAGAAAAATGTTATCTCTTCTTTATTCTATATACAAGGTAACTAAGGACAGAAATTTCACCTACTCTTTTAAACATCTAAGTCAAATTATTTACCAAACTAGAAAGATGAATTTCTTGGATTTCATCCTGTGTTTATTCTTGATTCATTTTCATTCATTTTCTGACTTCGTAAAAGACAAGGTTAAGAAATGGTAATTTTGGGCCGGCCTGGTGGCCCAGCGGTTAAGTTCGGACATTCTGCTTCTCGGCGGCCCAGGGTTCGCCAGTTCGGATCCCGGGTGTGGACATGGCACCACTTGGCAAAAGCCATGCTGTGGTAGGCATCCCACATATAAAGTAGAGGAAGATGGGCATGGATGTTAGCTCAGGGCTCATCTTCCTCCAAAAAAAAAAAAATGGTAGTTTTGCAACTGTTTTAAATAGTTTGTCTACATATATTATGTATGTTAAGAGACCCATATAATTCCTCTGGCCATTGCCAGATAATTTAAATCAATTAATTAAATGACTGTTCATTGAGATCTGCAAGTTAAGACACTTTGCTAGCATCTTTCTGGGTCTTACATCTTTCTGATGAGCTCCCATGGGAATTTCCAAGGCATTGATTGCTTTGAAAATTGGAGAGCTATAAGACATCCTTTGTATTTAGTGCCAGTAAAATTTAGCATCTTTTTCTTATTTCATGATCCATCCTTCCCCAAGATCTGTGGGTACTGGTGTCATTTCATTTTTGGCAGCAAACCAACGTTCCTTCTTTGTTTGCTGTAGGAACTTAGAGACCTCCCACGTGGTAATAAGGAAATATTTACAATGAGGCAGGAATGATGCTAAGCTGGGTACAGTTTTCACAATAGTCCTACAGAGGAGATATTGTTATTCCCATTTTCCAAATGGGAAACTTGGGTTTAGAGAAACTAAGATACGTAATCAAGGTCATGGCTAGTAACTTGCAAATCAGAGATTTAAAACTTGGTCTTAATGATGCCTTATGTCACAATCACTATTATTTATTGTCTTCCTGTTTTAATTTTCAGACATTGTGACTATTGAGCCAGCTCCTCTTAGCACTCCTGCTACTCGGAGCTATCTGTAAGCATTCTCATGGAATTCTCCTTTAGGTTACATTGAAATTAACTGTAGAATTTACAGCAGCGTTGAAATAATTTTTCACTCCTCTAATTCATCAAATGAGAATAACTTGAATTCCTCTTTCACTCCTATATTCTCTGAGAGAGCGTTTCTTCAGGGTAGAGGCTGCTGAGAGGAGAGACTAAAGCCCTTATTCAGCTTTTGCTTCCCCTGAGATCTCTTCAGTTATTCCTGCTGTTTCCATGATGATCCTGACGAAAATAATTCTGAGAATGAGTTGGGTTAATGGAGAGTCTTCTTGAAAAGGCATAAATAAATAAATAATAGGCTTACGTTTTCAAGTTTTCCCATTTCTTCTAATATTAATTCCATTCTTTGTGCTTGTCAAGATGAGTTATATTTTGAATTTTCATGTTACACAAAGAATTTGAGTTACAAAAGAGGGTAATTTAATTTAGACAGTGAAAGGATGGGAGAAAAAGGCAAGAAATGAATATAGTGATGCATTCATATAATTGGTTTAGATTTTTAAAATTTAAAAAAAATTTACCCACCGTAAAATTCACTTTTCATACAGTTTAATGAGTTTTGACAAATACTTCGAGTTGTGTATCCACCACCACAATCTAGGTACAGAACGATTCTCTCCCTGAAACATTCATTCCCTTGTGCAGGTTCCACTGTTCAAACAAATCCTCCCACTTCCAAACTCTGGCAGCCCCTGAGCTGCCCCTATATTTTTGCCTTTCCAAGAATGTCGCGTAAATGGAATCGTCCAGAATGTAACCTTTTTTTTTTTTAAAGATTTTATTTTTCCTTTTTCTTCCCAAAGCCCCCCGGTACATAGTTGTATATTTTCAGTCGTGGGTCCTTCTAGTTGTGGCATGTGGGACACCGCCTCAGCATGGCTTAATGAGCAGTGCCATGTCCACACCCAGGATCCGAACCCGAGAAACCCTGGGCCACCGAAGCAGCGAACACGAACTCAACCACTTGGCCACGAGGCCGGCCCCTAGAATGTAACCTTTTGAAATGGACTTTTTTTCAAATCAGTATAATGCCCTTAATATCTATGTAACTTCTTGTGTTCATCAATATTTTGTTCTTTTTTTTTGCAGAGTAGTATTCCATTGTATGGGTGTACCATGTTTAGCTATTCAGAGGAAGAACATGTGGGTTATTTCCAGGTTGAGGCAATTATGAATAAAGTTGCTGTTAAACATTCATATACAGGTTATGTGAACATGAGTTTTTATTTCTTTTGGGTGTCTACCTAGGAATAGGATTGCCAGATCATATGTGAAACTGCCAGACTATTTTCCAAAGTGGCTGTACTGTTTTTGCCTTCCTTCCAACAATGAATGAGAATTCCTGTTGCTCCACATCCTTGCCAACATTTGGTATTGTCGTTTTTTTGTTTTAGTCATTCTAATAGATGTACAGAGGTATCTCATTGTGATTTTAATTTATATTTATCTAATGACTAATGATGTTGAACACTCTCGCTGTGCTTATTTTCCCTCCTTACATTTTCTTTGTTGAAGTGTCCAGATATTTTGGCCATCTTTTAAATTGGGTTGTTTTCTTATTGTTGAGTTTAGAGAGTTATTTATGTTCTGGATACAAGTTCTTTGATAGATATGCGATTTGAAAATATTTTCTCTTTGTCTATTCCTTGTCTTTTCATTTCTTTATAGTGTCTTTCTCAGAGCAAAGGTTTTCAATTTTGAGGAAGTCCAATTTTCAGTATTTTCATCTAAGGGTTGTGCTTTTATTGTAACTAAAAAGTCTTTCCCTAACTCAAAGTCACAAAGATTTTCTCCCATATTTTTTCTTAAAAATTTTATAGTTTTAACATTTTACATTTAAGTCTGTCATCCATTTTTAGTTGATTTTTGTGACATATATATCAAAGTTCCTTTTCTTTTTTGCATATGGATATCCAGTTGTTTCAGCATCATTTGTTGAAAAGAACAAATGCTTTATCTATTAAATTGCCTTTGCCGCTTTGTAAAAAATTAATTGACATATTGCCATGAGTCTATTTCTGTACTCTCTCTTCTGGATTTAGATATTTTGAGTTTTTTCAGGTTTTAGAAGAAAGTATGTATCATGTAATTTTTAGAAAATCTTAATGACATTAGTATGCTTTTGGCTTTGTTTTTAAAAATGTTATTTAAATAATTTGCAGTCTCAACATCATATGAAGTTACAAGGCAGGTCCTCATGTCTGGGAGGGAAGCTGTTTATGAGAGTGAAATACAATAAAACTATATCAAGAAAACAAATGGAAAACTGACAAGAGAATATGTCACATTGGATGCCTTACTTGAGGAAAACAGGATTTCCAGAGGCTTTAGGAAGACAGTTTCTAAATCAGCTGTGTTAAATACAGGCAGTGAGATGAGAAATAAATCGGGACGGTAAGCTTCATTCACTGCAGGCTTTGGAGAGGATTAGCGTTTCATGTTTTTACAAAGAGTTATTATATGAGTAGATTATGGTATATTAAGGAGCTCATTATCTGTTCTTGTGACACATACAGCCTTGAGTTCAATAGTCTATAAACCTAGCTTTTATTGCAAGGATATATAAAATTCAGTTATCTATTGCTGCATAATGAACCACCCCAAACACAGCGGTTTCAAACAATAATCATGTGTTTTGCTCATTAATCTGCAATTTAAACAGGGCTTGATGAGGACCTTGGGAGTCAGCTGGGGTTCCTAGAAGGCTGGAGGTGACTTTATGGCTGGGGCAGGAATCCTCACTTACGTGTTTGCTCACTTATGTGTCTTGTGGCCAGTGCTGGCTAGGGCTGTGGCTGGAACACCCATATGAGTCCTCTCCATGCAGATACTTCTGACAGCATGGTGACTGGGTTCTAAGAGTAAGAGTCCCAAGAAATCACAGCAGAAGTAAATGCTGTAGTGTGTTGGTTGAGGCAGTCACAGAGGTTCACCCAGATTCCAGAGGAGAGGACACAGACTCCACTCCTCTGTGCAGAGGGCTGAATATCACTAATACATTGTAAGAATAGCATGTAGGAGGGATATTGGCCACCTTTGAAAATATGACCTACCACAGAGCATGAGAACTAAGTCAACACAAGGTAAGCTTGTACACTCAGCACGATTTTTGTCATTGGATCAGGAGGTGACAAGAAATAGTTAAATCAGCATTTCAGAGGAAATATTTTCGCACTTGATCTTCATAAATTACTATATGCAAACATGGTTCTTTTGCATTTTACCTGACTTTCAGTTGCTCCATAGTGCTGGACTCCGGTTCTGCCCTTGGAGTCTGAGGGGCCCACAGTAGCACCCTTAGACCAAACAGAAGAGGCTCGAGAGCCTCCCACTGTGGGCCTCGTCTGACCCCACCCTTTCCCACCGAGTGAGGACTGCCTGGGGCCAGGGGTCTTGCTCACATTGGGCCAGCACTTCATCTTCGAAACTATGCTCTGGGTGGTCAAGACCCAGGATTTCCTGCCCAGTGGCCTCAAGTCTCCTTCCTGGGCTGAAACAGGCCTTTGCTCCCCACCTGTTCTCCAGGGGGCAGACTGTGAGGCCAGTGGGTGCACCCCTGACTCCAGGATGCCTGTTCGTGGAGGGTGTAGCCAGAGCTTGACAGTAAAGGTGGGGTATCCACATGTCTTGTGCAAAGTCTAGTTTAGTCTTAGTTACTTACTAGCCATGTGACTTTAGGCAATCTCCTTAACCTATATGTGCCTAGTTTCTTCACTTATGAAATGGGGAGCATAGCAGTATCCGCTGCATATAGTTAAAGGGTTAAATAATATAATGCACACAATGTATTTTGCTCATTGCCTGGCACTTGGTAACTAAATAATTTTAGCTCTTGTTATTGTATGATAAATGCTGAATAAATATCATCCTCTTCCCTTTCCCAAGGACAGCACTAGAAGGAGAGACGTTTTCCTGAGGAGTAGACATAGAAGTCAGAAATCAGGCTTGCCCACCTGTCCTGCGTGCGATTTGAGTAATTCTGAGTAAATAAATTATTTAATCCCGCTAATTCTTAGTTTTGTAATCTACAAAAGGGGAGTAATTATCATTCTGTCTCATAGGGCCATTACTAAACTCTAATGACATAATGCTTGTGTAAGTACTTTGTAAACAGTAAAATAGTATAGATGCGTACTTTATTGTGAAAAACCCTGTGATTTTGATTTGACTTGTTTGTGTTCTAAGCATCTTGGTTAGCTAACTGACCATTATTCTA
Source organism: Equus asinus (assembly GCF_041296235.1). Lineage (NCBI taxonomy): Eukaryota > Metazoa > Chordata > Mammalia > Perissodactyla > Equidae > Equus > Equus asinus. The sequence continues at coordinate 7,358,543 of NC_091792.1, forward strand.
ACAGTTTATAAAGATAATTTTATTGTATTTTTTAAATTGAAGAAGTCATACAAGAATATTGTAATAATTTCATATATTTATAGATAGATATATTTGAAAAGTAAACCCCGCTCCAAACCCAAACTCTGTAATCCCCTACCCACAAAGCAACCGCTTATGTATTCCGTCTAGAAATATCCTGTGTTTATAGAAAAATTTATCTGTGTGCATATCCCTCCCCCTTGTGTTTACATAAATGGGAGGAACTATACACATTGCTTTATACTCTGCCTCTTTCATAAAAATTTATTCTGCTCATTCCAGCATCATTCCATTTTGGTACACACACTTCATTTTTTATTTGGTTACATATTATTTTATTAAATACGTGTGTCATAATTCACTTCAGTCTTTCTTCATGAATAGACATTTAGGTTGTTTCCAGTGTTTTGCTACAGTGAAGATCTTATACATTTCTATTTAAGAATATGTTGGGTATATATGGGTCTATGAAACAAGTATTCTTTTTTTTTCCTGCTTTTTCTCCCCAAATCCCCCCAGTACATAGTTGTATATTTTAGTTGTGGGTCCTTCTAGTTGTGGCATGTAGGACGCTGCCTCAACATGGCCTAATGAGTGGTGCCATGTCCACGCCCAGGATCGAACTGGCGAAACCCTGGGCCGCCAAAGCAGAGTGGGCGAACTTAACCACTCTGCCACGGGGCCGGCCCCTGAACACAAGTATTGATAGATAAATTCCCAGAAGTAAAAATTGTTGTATCAAAGGCTACTTTTTACACTTCTGAGTACTCTATTCAACAATGTAGAAAACCCCAAGTAACAAACTGAAATTACATCAATTTTCGTCTTAGGTATCCAATTGCCAATCAAGCTTTATATTTTGCAAATCTTTATTTCCTCCACTTTTAAATGTTACATGCTTAAATGTCAACATATTAGAAAAAGAGCCGTCATAATCTTGTGGTGAGTCATAATACATACTTCGGCTGAAGATTTTTCTTCATTTCACTCTGTTCTTTCCTTAGATCACTTTGGATTATTCAGCTCCAGGTGTTATTAACAAGTACCGTTTCTGTTCACTTTTCAGATTCCCTCTTTCATTATAATTCTTGACCATCACTTAATGACTAATATGTGTAACAACTTGGAAAGCAGATAATCCATATTTTAGATTTCAGATTAGTTAAATGGATGCACAAAGAGTCTCAATAGTTTGCTCAGGATCACCCAGCAAGTGAATGGCAGTCTGACGAAGGCCCTGAGGAGTAATTATTTGCTTTTGAACCGATGGAACTTTATTGCATTTCAAACAAGAAGATAGCAGTCAGCAATCACGTTTTCAATTTTAGCTATCATTTGATAGAAGATATACTAGTAATGTAACCCTCCTTTACGTTTTCACTTGCACATAATAGAAAGTAGCTCTTAAAATGAGAATCCAAATTTAAAGTTCAGATGTTGCCTGGAGTATACCCCTTGATGGCATTTTAAGAGGTAAGTTCCTCAGATTTTTCAAAAGATAAGCCATGATTACATAAAATAAGCTATGGTTCATTTGCAAAATTCTTCCTAAAAATGACATTAGATCTATCCATGCTCCCAAGAATCTTACAATCCTATAGAAGATGAAATCAAATAGTGTACCCAGCTCACTATAGTTCAGATAGAATATGGTAGGTACAATAATAGAGAACAAAAACCATGGAAGGCAGATAAAAGAAGAAAGCAATTGAAATTCGAGTTGGATATGTATTGAAGAATGGATTTAATTTAGAGATTGGCTAGAAAGCATTTGAGATCCAGAATGAACAGCATGAAGAGACACAGAGAGACGGGAAAATATTGGAGAGTAGGCAGAACGGTTAGTAATCAATCCCAGTGAGCTACAGAGTAGGAGATGAGCAGTGATTAGGGAAAGATCAAGTTGGAAAGATAATTGGTATAGCATCACGGAGAGTCTTCAGTTTCCCAGAGGTTGGTCTTTATTCTGTAGAGAGGGAATACCCCTGCTAGGGTTTGGCTCTGTTGTCCATCTGCCTCCCATCCCCAGATAAAAGCTACCTTCAAATAAAATCAGCATCATTGTCGTCACCTAATCATGGATAAGCCATATTGCCGCAATCTTAACTAAGATGTGAATAAAAGTAACTTTAGCAAACATTGCTGTTTTCATCAATTCTGTACCATAAAATCCAAGATAAACAATATGTTTATTCTCTGCAGAAATAACTTCATGCCATGCTCCCTTAGAATCTTCCTGTGCTCCTGTCACATTGCCTCCCTGAAGTCCCTTCTAAATAGAAATTCTGGAGCTGTTGCTGCGTGGAGGGATTTTAGTTGAAGGAATAATTTATTTCAAAGGCTGAACAATAATAGATTTAAGATCATAGCTCTGGTTAGGGTCCTTTTGTGTAAGTGGAACACAGAAAAAATGAACATTGTAATACGTATTGCTTATCTGGTTTGCCTCATTTGAGCACCAGAATCTTGACTAACATCCAAGTGTTAGACCACATATCTTTTTATAACAATGCTTAGAAGAAAGTCTTTAATTCAGGACTTTATGGAAGTAATAGAAGAATTTATAGAGAATAACGGAACTCACAATATAGAAGGAAAATTACGTTTAAAGATACAATAAGTTAAACATATCTCTGCAATTATGAATATTGTCCAGTGGAGTTTTGATATGGAATTCTGTGCCTCTTCACTAGGAAGTCTCAGTCCGGTCTGGATTTCCTTTCTTCTGAGGACAGCCTGACCACGTTTGGAATCCCGCGTTCTTTCCCAGCAGTGTCTGTGCTGTGGTTGATAACTTTCTTGTTTTAGGCCCATTATCATTATTTGCATATTAATCTTATTTGATGCTAATGTGATTTAATTTAAAAACCATTAATTTAAATTAATTAATTTTTAAGATTAATTTAAATGTTATTTAAAGTACAAGTTTTAGCATCTGATTTCTGGGGTGTTTTGCTTCTGTCATTTTACACTTAGCCCTCAATATCCAGGGGGATTGATTCCAGGACCCCGACAGATACCAAAATCCACAGATGCTCAAGTCCTTTATAGAAAATAGCATAGTATTTGCATATAACCTACGCACATCCTCCCATATACTTTAAATCATCTCTAGATTACTTATAATACCTAATGCAATGTAAATGCTATGTAAATAGTTATTATACTGTACTGTTTAGGCAATAATGACAAGAAAAAGGTTTGTACATGTTCAGTACAGATGCAACCATTGCAGACCTTTCGATTTGGGGTTGGTTGAATGCATGAATGCAGAACCCTTGGGTATGGAAGGCCGACTGGACGCTGCAAAACTTCCACCATCATCTACCTGTTAACCTGATAGTGATACCTCTTTAACAGCGTCTTCTGTCTTGAGTGTGTGCATCTGGCCATGATCACCTTTTGGTGAGCTGTAGGTAAGGGGAGGGATATTTTACATTACAGCTTACCAGGTCATTTCTTGATTAGAGTTCAGGCTGAAAACGGAACCCTTTGGGCAGAATACAGACTGATGGCACTTTCTGTGTCACACGTGACCAGAAGCAGAATCACTGGGGATGTGCTGAAGTTTTAGGACATGGAAGCCCAACAAGAAGCCAAAGATGCAATCGTGCTCTGTGAGAATGGTATTGGACAGCTTAAAGAAATTAGAGGAAACATCAAGATCTGAATTGTCAAGTGCTACACCTGGAATTGATTGATTGATTGATTGATTTGGTGAGGAAAAGTGGCCCTGAGCTAACATCTGTTGCCAATCTTGCTCTTTTTGCTTGAGGAAGATTGTTGCTGAGCTCACAACTGTGCCAATCTTCCTCTATTTTGTATGTGGGATGCTGTCACAGCACGGCTTGATGAGCAGTGTGTAGGTCCACGCCCAGGATCCAAACCTGTGAACCCTGAAGAGGACCACATGAACTTAACCACTACGCCACCAGGCTGGCCCCTATTTTCCTTTTAATGAAATTAAACATTTTTGTTTTACCTGAGCAGGTCTGAAAACAGTGTTGTTCTTTTAAATACTTTATTTCACACAGACTAAAGTAGTAACAAATCTCGTCTTCCACACTATCTTATATGTAAGTTATTTACCTCAACAGTTTTCCTTTATGATGGATGGTAGGTTGCCAGCCACTTGGTATTAAAAACTAGACTCCTGGAAATGCAATTTTTCAAATCCATTAACCTTTACTCAACTCTCTTTTTTTTTTTTAAGATTGGCACCTGAGCTAACATCTCTTGCCAATCTTCTTCTTTATTTTTTTCCTCTTCTCCCCAAAGTCCCCCTGGTACATAGTTGTATATTCTAGTTGCAGGTCCTTCTGGTTGTGCTATGTGGGACGCTACCTCAGCCTGGCCTGATGAGTGGTGCTAGGTCTGTGCCCAGGATCTGAACCGGCGAAACCTTGGGCTACCGAAGTGGAACATACGAACTTAACCACTCGGCCATGGGCTGGCCCCTTTACTCACTTCTTATGGTAGTAAATGTAGAAACATCACATCATTTTTCTGGAGTGTATGATCTAATATAAATTGGATTTGCCTGAACTTTTTTTCTGACTGTTCCATAGGCTGGGCTTATAAAACTAAAATCTTCCCACAGGTTTTATGAACAGTGAGTTTCTCCTATCTTCACTTTAATATCATGAGCTTATTTCACCTTAGTTCATTTTAGGATCAGGAAAGTCAAATAAACCCTTTCTGGAACTGGATTTAATCTGGTTTAACCAATTTGCTGCCCTATGTAATGGCTGATAATCATGGACATGAAGGAAAATAGTAGATGCATGGTATCGTGATATTGCTTAAATTGTGTGAACTTGTAACTTTAAGAATAATAGATATATTTAACATACATTATGTAGACTGATCACTTTTATAATGCTAGTTTATAAGGAAAAATTTTTGTTCTGTAAATTTACACCATTGAGCTAGAAATAATATCCAACAAAACAATACATTTAGTGCTATTACCTATCCATGATAGTTATCAAGTATTTGTTAGAAGTGCTCATATAATTTATTTAGACAGCAATGAATAAATATTTACTTTAAGAAAACACACATTTATAAAATATAAGTAGGTAAAATGTACAAGAGTATCAAGGCTGCTGACTAAATCAGACTTCTAATTGGATAAGAGAACTTGCATGCCAATTTAGAAAATCTTATCTCTATTTTCGATAAAAGCTTGAATTGTATCAGTGACAATTCTTTCATCTGAGAGTACAAAATGTTTTATCTATGAATCCCTCTTTTATAGCTACCTTCTTCGGTTATAAAGACCAGGAACACACCTCCACCTATAACCAGCGTGTTTTCACACCTGTATTCTCGCTTGCTTCCTTCCTGTTACAGAGGAAGAATTATCCTGACCTTGATCACACTCTTTTTGCCTATTCTAGGACTTTGTCCAGGAGTTGCTTTCTTTTTTTCCCAACTTTTTCATCTTTGATTTTGTAGAGACTGGGGCAGAGTTGAGCCTGATGGTGAGGTTAAAGAAATCCCATTGTTGGGCCTGCCTGGTGGTGCAGTGGTTAAGTTTGCACGTTCTGCTTTGGTGGCCTGGGGTTCACCGATTCAGATCCCAGGTGCGGACATGGCACCGCTTGGCAAGCCATGCCGTGGCAGGCGTCCCGCATATAAAGTAGAGAAAGATGGCACTGATGTTACCTCAGGGCCAGTCTTCCTCAGCAAAAAGAGGAGGATTGGTAGCAGACGTTATCTCAGGGCTAATCTTCCTCAAAAAAAGAAAAGAAAAAGAAATCCTACTGCTGGAGGGAGAAGGATGCCTTGGTTGAGAATTTAGAAAACTCGCAGCCCTAATCCTACTAGTCTTCTCAGCAGTTTTGATTCTGTTGACCTTTCCCTCCTTCCTGAAATTCTTCCCCGTAGGACTGTAGAGCACCATTCGTATATTCAACAATTATATTGAACTCCCTCTGAAATAATGATGCTCACACTTAACTGAGCCTGAGTGTGTGCCAAGCTCTGTGCCAAGCTCTTAACATGTATTATCTCATTTCATTCACCCATGCATTCTATGAGATAGGTACAATAATTATCCCAATTTAAAGACAGAGAAACTGAGGCTTGGTAGTTTGCTCAGGATCACACAGCCAGGTAAATGGCAGAGTAAGGGATTCATACCCACCTGTGTTAGGGATCAGAGCCCATGTCCTTAAACAGAGCATATAATACCACATCCTCATGCCAGGTGCCATGTAAGGGCCTGGAAATACAGACATGAAAGCACCCCAAATACAGAAGTGAAACATCAGTGCTCGTGGAACTTATAGGATAGTGGAAAAACAAACTACACAGTGACGGAGGTATGATCCAGTGCAGCGGGGGCCTTTGTTTGCTTGGAGAATTCAGCAAAGGCCTCCAATGGAAGCTGGTGCTTGAAGGAAGAGTAAGACTTTGCAACATGATTAAGATAGGGAATTCCAGGCAGGGGAACAGCAGGTGCAAAGGCATGGAAGTAGAAAGCATATTGCGTTTTAGGGAGTAGTCAGCAGTTCTGAGCGGTTGGAGCAGAGTACTTGGCACACGTCACAGGAGATGAGACTGGTGAGTCAGTCAAGAGCCAGATCCGAAAAAGCCTTGTTTGCTGTCGTGTTTCATTTGTGGTTTTCCTCCTAGTGTTTTCCAGGCAGTTCTTTATCATTCTCCTCCCTGACTTCCTCTTCCTTCACTTATTATTTATATATTAGTGTCTCTCAGGGTTCTGCTTTCTGTCTTTGATTTCCTTCTCTTATTTTTATATTTATATAAAAATATAATATTCATATATTTTTCCATAAAAGTTAGATAAAAATATAAATATATATTTATACTTCTGCCCAGGCCAATCGTCCACTCCTGTAGCCTCCATTACCACCCATATGTGGATCTTTCTTCCCTCGCTATCCTGGTGCCAGCCCCCCTCTTGACTTCATATTTTCATCTGACTTCTGTAAACCTTTTCCTTTTTATCCTGCAGGTCCTTCAAGCCTAACCTGTCTAAAAGGATCTCACTATTTACTCCCCAACCCACAAAAAGTCTCACCTATGCGGACTAGATAGAAGGAAAAAAATAGAGTTTGGTTTCATAATCTACTTTTAAGAATTAAAGTGTTTCAAAACACTATTATGTAATGGATAACTCAAATATTTGTTGTCTATAGAGACATGTTGGCAAATGGAAAAGCCATTATATACTGAAAAAGAACTTACGTTTGGCTGGACTATTAGAGAAGAATGAAGGGTATAAATGGTCCATGCTCAGAAGGTTTGCCCACCTGTTGTTTTTCTGAAAAGTACCAGGGGATTATCTCAGCATTTAGGAAAATCCCCCACACCACCCCCACCAGCATCTATGGGCGCCTTTTACTCTCTTCTTGCTGCAGAGAAAATAGAATCCCTGAATCCTCAAGTTCAAAAGCCCACGCTCCCAGGCCACTCTAACAGTTGGGTACATGAAAGATAGGGTGGGAGGAAGGATGCTCAAGGAAGGGTAGGACAGAAGATGGAGAGTTCTTTTGTGCTTCTTACAACTGGGGTTGCCATTGCGATGGAGATAATAGAGACCCTTTATCATCCTGGAGCTGACTAGGAGTTTGGCTGCCCTGGGGAAGACAGTGTCCCTGTACATCTGGAAAAAAGCTGTGAGCTTCCAAGTTGGAGAGTGGGAGAAGTGGAAAGGAGGGGAAATGATTCCAAAGCTATTGCTCATTTTCAAAGGGGAAAGTAGCAATGAAATTGTAAATCCTGAAATGAAAGTGTCAGGATTTATTGTGTCTAGGTAGCAACTCATATGCAGGTGGGATGGAAGTGGCATTATGAGCATTAATAGAAAAGATATCAAAAGCAAGTCGTTGAGTAAGTGAATCACCTGGGATCACACTGATCTAAACCCATGGCATCTAGAGTGATCTCAATGGTGAGTTTCTCCTTGAAGAGAAGTGAAAAACATCAGAGACTTTTATGTCCACAGATTCCTGACCCTTTAGACATCTTATCTGAGTGATTTCTGACCAGCTGTCACCATTTGGTATGCTCTGAATTGCTTCAAGGCTGGCAGACAGCTCCAGCAAACATAACATAGTTGCAGTTTATCTTGTGTTTGGTCTTCAACTCTCTTTTGACTCATCCTTACTGCTGGCCGCGAAAGCTTGTAAGTTTGGATCACCTAACAGTCTCTGTCTCTCTCTCTGCAGATGATGAAGTTGTGGTCTAGAATCATAGCTATTTAATGGAAGAGTCTACCTAAAGCACACACACATACATACGCATCATTTAAGACATTTCAACTAATCGTGCCTTAAGCCATAAAGGCATCTACTGTTTACCTAATAAGGAGGCCAGAAGTTATTCCCAGGATTGTTGGTTTGGTGGCTCAATAATATTATCAGTGGTTGAAGCTTCTCTGATCCTTGTGCTTTGCAATCCTCAGGTGTTAATTATGTCATTCCTCTTGGTCACAATATGGCTGCCAAGTTCTAAGCATCGTGTCTTCATGTTATGTCCAAAGCAGAAAGCAGGGTTAGGGGGAGGGTGGCAGGTGGTTGCCAGGTCTTTCTCTGGAAACACCTCTTTTTTCCTCAGGGAGGAAAATCTTTCCAAGAAGTCTTCTTGAAAAAGCTTCCTTTCTTTTCATTATTAGAACTGGGTCATGTGCTTGCCCCTAGAGAAATCCCTAGCAATGTGGAACAGGATGCCATGTATTGGGGCTGGATTCATTGTCATCCAACCAATGGTTGGGGAAAATTAGAGAAAAGGTGTCAGGTAGCCAACCAACAATATCTGCTACATTGATATTGTTGGTTGAACTCGATTGAATTTTAGACCTCATGTATCTGCAGTTAATTTACTGTATATTTACCACTGTTAGGCTTAAAGACTGAATCTTATGTTCAATTTATCTAGCTCAATGGAAGGAAAAGTGGTTTTTAAGGTTGTTTTTCTGTTTACTTCTCTCTGCAAGGGTTTGATATAAACGTCGTGGTTAGTGTTTCCATGGTGATCAAAAGCCTTATCATCTAAGAGCATTCCTTGAGAACCTAACAGCAAAGAACACGGTTTAGATGATGATCACAGGAACAAACAAGTGCTCTTGACAATTGCTGAGAATGTGTTCAAAGGAGTTTATTCTTCAGTTGATGTGATGTATGCATTACATTACTGAAATTACATCTGGGTTTAAATTTTAAAACATCACCAACAGAATCAAGAGTCTCAATTTTATACTCAAACGTCTGAGGGAATCTGTTAGAGATGGTCTATGTAATAATTCCTGCAATAACTATTATCTTTTCAGTTTGAAAGTTATGCTAAGATAAAAGAAATCTTTAAGATATCATTAGTTAATTCAAGAAATACTTTTTGGATGCCTAATATGTATCAGGCAGTGTTACAGGATTTGGGAATACAATGGTGACAAAAAGGAAGTTGCTGCCCCCATGGAGCTTTATTCTAGTAGGGAGCAAAAATAGAAAATAAAGACAATCAAAAGGCTGAAAATAATAAGAGTTGGGGATGATGTCGAGAAATTGGAACCCCTAGGTACTGCTAGTGGGAATGTAAAATGGTGCAGCTGCTATGGAAAACAGTATGGTGGTTCCTTATTAAAAAATTAACTAGAATTACCATATGATCCAGCAGTGCCTCTTCTAGGTCTGTCACCAAAAGAGTTGAAAGCAGGAACTCGAATACATATTTGTACACTATGTTCATAGAAGCATTATAGCCAAAAGGCAAAAGCAACGCAAGTGTCCGTCGACAGAATGATGGGTAAACAAAATGTGGCCTATACAAACAATGAAATATCATTCAGTCTTAAAAAGGAAGGAAATTCTGACACATGCTACAATACAGATGGACCTTGAAGACATCATGTTAAGTGAAATAAGCCAGTCACAGCAGGCAACTACTGTATGATTCCATTTATGTGAGGTATCTAGAGTAGTCAACTTCATAGAGACAGAGGGTAGGACGGTGGTTGCCAGGGGCTGGGGAGGGGGAAATAGGAGTTGTTGTTGAATGGGTATAGGGTTTCAGTTTGGGAAGATGAAAAGGGCTCTGGAGATTGGCTGCACAACAATATGAATGTGCTTTGTACTATTGAACTGTACACTTAATGATGGTTAAGAGAGTAAATTTTATGTATATTTTACCAAAGTTGAAAAATATACATAAATAAATAAATAACTTGTCAGGTAGTGATAAGGGCTATGGAAAAGATAAAACAAATAGGAGTGGGGGCACCGGGGGTGTGGGGGGTGTGGATGGCCGTCTTATATTTGGGGGTGAGAGAAGAGCCCCCTGATGAGTGACAGTCAAGCAGAGTTCGGAGGTATGGGAAGGAGGGAGCCCTCACCTGGGGGAGAGCCTTTTAGGCAGATGTTGGAGCAAACGAGGAGGTCAAAGGTTGGACCGATTTGGTGTGTTCCAGGAACGAGGAGACTGCCAGCATGGCTCCAGCTGAGCAGGCGAGGCGGAGAGTGTTAGAATGAGGTCTCAGAGAGGTGGAGGTAGACAGATCATGTTTCAGGTTTAACAGTGAGTATGCATAAATGCATCCTGGGATGAATAAAATATGGGTATTATATTTCTCTGTAATTATAAGCATAGTGTCGGTTTGTTTGAAAGCAGACTGACCTAAATCACATATGTTTTCACTCTCATAGCTCTACACGGGAACAGATGAACGTTTATGTTGGCGCACACAGTCCCTAAACTGTATTCAGTATGATTCTTCCCCACTCTGCCCTGTCTTGACATTCTTCTAAGGAGTATTTTTCCAAAATTTTCAAGTTACAGAATTATAAAGGTATTTTTTTTTTCCCCCCTAAATATTTTATTTTTCCTTTTTCTCCCCAAAGCCCCCTGGTACACAGTTGCATATTTTTAGTTGTGGGTCCTTCCAGTTGTGGTATGTGGGATGCTGCCTCAGCATGACCTGATGAGCCATGCCATGTCCATGCCCAGGATCCGAACTGGCAGCCCTGGGCCGCGGCCTAAATGGAGCGCGCGAACTTAACCATTCGGCCATGGTGCCAGCCCCCAAGTTACAGAATTAATATGGTGTTTATAACTTCAGAGTAAGAAATTAAGTTTATTTGAAGAATTCCATTATTGCAAAAGTAAATTAAAAAGTACAAAAATCAAAATGTAAGCCTTCTTGCTTTCAGAATCACAGGTAATTCACTGGTAAATATATACTAAGGTGAGTTTTCTCAGGGTTTATAAATACCCAGCTATAGCATTCTTTGGACTTTACATATAAAATTAAATAATACATACATGGTTCAATATATAGTAGCTGTAGCAGTATATGAGAGTTATATACACTATACATAGTATAGAGAGTTATTGTTAAAATACTATTTAGATAAGTTGTTTAACCCAAATTTTTACATGGAACTGAAAAAAAAAAACCTCTTCTAATTATGGCATAATATGTGATAGTGGAGAGAGCATAATATTTAGCTTCAAGGGGCCAGCCCTGTAGCCGAGTGGTTAAGTTCTCGTGCTCCACTTTGGTGGCCCAGGTTTTCGCTGGTTCGGATCTTGGGCATGGAGCTAGCACCGCTCATCAGGTCATGCTGAGGCGGCGTCCCACATAGCACAACCAGAAGGACCTACAACTAGAATGTACAACTGTGTACTGGGGGACTTTGGGGAGAAGAAGAAGAAGAAAAAAAAAAAGGAAGATTGGCAACAGATGTTAGCTCAGGTGCCCATCTTTAAAAAAAAAAAAGATTTAGCCTCAAAAGACCAGGTTCAAGTATATGTTATTTTATTTACTAGATATATGCCCTTTGGAAAGTTATGAATCCTCTCCGAACCTCAGTTTCTTCACTTAAAAATAATATCCACCCAATATGGTTGCTGTAAGGATTAACTGAGATATTGTAAGGAAAGCACATGGGATACATTCAATTAATTGTTATGAAATTTTAAATCATGTATCATTAATAATGTCTTTCAAATGAGAATCTTTCATGCATTTGCAGTGAGTGGCTCTACTCTGTCTTGGAGCGAATTAAGAGTGGAAACCGAATTAGAAGGGGCAGAGACATTGGGGGATCTGTCTAGAAGTTGCATTTGCATGGTAAACGTACTGTTTTAGTTAGGTTGTATGTTCTGTTGGGGCCTCCTGGCAAGAAGGGCCCCTCTGGACACCACTTTGAATTTAGTTATTCTGAAAATTATAGTGTATTTGAACAATCCAAAATCAGAGGAAATGCTGTTACATATATTAGTATATATAGTCACTAATATCCACATGTTTTATAGAGAGAGAGTGCTTACCAAGTGCCAGGCACTTTTATAAACGCTTTCCATACAGTAGTGTGCCATGTACCAGCTTGAGAGAGCCTATTGCTAAAATATCAGGAATTCTGTGAGCTGATTGACATTGATAACTTGAAATTGGCCGTGGTAGGAAATTTGACAATGCTACGAATCAACCGTACCCACCTCCGGGCTCATTGTTAAACATTTACCATCACATCAATGTGGGTATCAATTCATTTTACTCTCACAATGACTCCGTAAAATGGCTACCACTATCATTCCCATTTTACAGATGCAGAAACTGAGACCAGGGACGTTAAGGTCACTTGCCCTGGTCACACAGATAGTAATTGCAGAGTAGGGATTTTAATGTCTACGGTTAGTCTCTCAAGTTCATGGTCTTAAACTCTTTGCGTTGTTACTGTTGATTGCTCCCAAAGAGGTGTTCTCCCCTTACAGTGTTTTCTACAAACAGAACGCAACCTCGTGACTGGAGGTTGGAACGTATGCTTAGAAGTCGTCTGCATGAGTCCTCACCCACACCAGACAATATGGTTTAGTCTGGATTAAACCTGCTTCTAAATAGCCAAAGTGTACCCCAGGAATGGCTTGGTGTCTTTCCATCTTTTGTGTTCAGAGGGTTTTTCTCTGCTTCTAACTAGCACTTATTATTCCTCCTAAGACTTAGATTCCTCACCAAAAAGTGAAGAATTTGGATATGATTATATCTAAAATGTCTTCCAGGTATAAAATGATTACTTAACCAAAGCCTATCCAGTTCTGTATCTTGGCCCTGGTGTTCGGAGACCCAGCATCTGCTCCACATGCAGCCCATAGATCTGCCAGTGATTAAGCATTTGAGTCCATTGGTAACTTCCTTCTAGTTGTTTTGTACGCGTACCTACTTTTTACAGAAGTTAGGTAGGTTTTAGACTAATAGCTTATTATGATTTTGCAAATTAGACTTTAAGCTTTGTGAGGGTAGAAACCCTATGTGTTTTGTTCACTAGTATAAACCCAGTATCTAACTCAAATTAGACATTTGTTGAATCAATAAATGAAATTTTCTTTGACTCAGTTCAACAGTTCAACTTCAATTTAAATCAACAAAGATTTGGCCCCGTGGCTAAGTAAAGTTCTCGCGTTCTGCCTCAGTGGCCCAGGGTTTCGCCAGTTCAGATCCTGGGCAAGGACATGGCACCAGTTGTCAGGCCACGCTGAGGCAGCGTCCCACATGCCACAACTAGAAGGACCCACAACTAAAATATACAACTATGTACTGGGGGGTCTTGGGGAGAAAAAGGAAAAATAAAATCTTTAAATCAACAAGGATTAATGCTATGGGTATAGGTAGAAGATATTGGGGGTGGAAAGAAATTGGGAAATTGGAGACAGAGACCAGTTATGTGATGTGATGTGATATGTATGTGTGTAACATTTGTGTTTGCATATATATGTACAGAATATCTGTGGAAGGAAATAGAAGAATCTGGTAAAATTGCTTTCCTTTAGGGTCAGGGAGTGTGAGTTCAATTGTAAGTCTCCTCACTGTCTCTCCTTACGAAGTGATGCCATATCTTCTCCTCTTTGGGGAGGGAACTGACACCCTAGATTGGCTCACTGATGGAACTTGAGAAGTTATATATAACATTCTCCTTAGCATAGTAAGTGATTGGAGCATCCCTGCTGTTCCCTCTTTCAGTTAAGCTCAGGGCCAAAGTGTACCCCAGGGATAGCTTAGTCCCTTTCCATCTTTTGTGTTCAGAGTCATTAATAGTCAAGAACTATTCACTGAGAAAGTGTACTGGGAAGAACTCTGTTAGGAGTGTGTAAAATCAATGAAAGACAAGTTATCTGCCACCAAGTAGCTGTAATCCTCACTTTGCTTGGTAATACAGAGATGGAGAGAGGGATCCGATAAGCTTCAAGGGAATGTGACCAAGATAACTGTCCCCTCACTTTGTCGAAGATCTCCATCATTTTTCTTTCAGGATCTCAAGGAATGCTTTTCTCATTTTCCAATGTAATTTATTGTAATAGCAGTTTATCTCGTTAAATGTTTTCCCATTATAAATGATGTTCATGCTTATTTTTAAAACATAGAAATAAAAAGTAATACAGAAAAGAAAAGAAAAGTCTTCTATTGTTTGACCACCCAAAAGTAACCACCATTATTGGGAGGCATTTGTTTCCATGTTCACTTTTTATAGTACTTAGTTGGTGTGTGTAGGAAGTAGTCTGGGCATTTTGCCCAGTTTGGCTTAATTTTTGTTTATTTGTGAAATGTCTTAGATTGCATTACACTTATTAAATCATTACTGTTATTAGCTACTACTAATGATACCTCATAACGTGTTCTTATCAATCTAAAATTGAAGCAATAAAAAGTTCAATCCCTAGGGCAGTCTCATGTGTTGTCTCAATTACGAAGAAATGATGCACAGAGGAAATATAACTCTAACTACATGAATTTAAAATTCCCTGGATTGTGGTTCTTTAAGCATTTCTTCTCTGTGCACATTACTTAGTGTGAAATCAGAGTGGGTCTCTTCCTATCCTCAACACACTGTGGCCTTTTCCGCCTCCCCAGTTTTTCTCATTTCTTCCATCTTCCCATCTCTACCTGCCAAGATTCGAGTCATCTTCAAGGACTGCCACCAATCTTACTTCCAAAAGGGAGGCTTTCCTCACACTCACCTCAGTCACAGCAATGGGTCTTTCATTTCCTGGAACCCCTGCACTGCTTACTGTCTGTATGGTTCATGTGGTGTTTATATTCTATTTCTTTTTTTTTATTGCAGTAAAAACTCATAACATGAAATTGACTATCTTAACCATTTCTAAGTGCACAGTTCAGTAGTGTTTAGTATGTTCACATTGTTGTGCAACCAATCTCCAGAACTTCTTCAACTTGCAAAACTGGAACTCTGTACCCATTAAACAACTTCCCGTTTCTGCCACCCCCCGCCCCTGGAACCCACCACTCTACTTTCCGTTTCTATGAATTTGGCTACTCTAGATAGCTCACATAAGTGGAATCTTACAGGATTTGTCTTTTTGTGGCTGACATTTCATATATCTATTTTCCTTTATTGTAATTATTCACATATGTTATTCATGTATATATCTTTTCTTTTCTACCAGATTTTAAGCTACCAGATGTTGTCATGTACATTTTCTGATCCTTCATATTGATTAGTACAGAAAAATTTTCATTAAATGTGTTCAATAAATTTGTGTTGAATGAGTAAAGCCAGACTTTCAAATCTCACCTATGCATAGAATGCTTTAACTACATGCCATACATACTTGTGGAGACCATGAGGGACATTTATGTAAGATTTCTTATTCTCAGGTCTTTTTTTTTCTAACCAGTTTTAACTTTGCTGGCAGATTTAATGTAGATAATTTGTCTCGGAGTCATTTGTGCTAAATGTTCCCCAAATCCTACTGTTTCTTTTACATTTCAGAATAGAAATAAACCCAAGTGTTACCAGTACCTTTCAATTAAATCATGATGTTTTATAATCCTTTACCTCACTTAAGGACATAGCTGCTAAGTTTACCTTAAAGAAATCAAAAATAGAATGATAGAATTTAAAAAATAAAGTTCTCTAATTTTACAGATGAAGAAATTGAGTCCAGAGAATTGGACATACAGAAGTATGCGGCAGGTCATTTGTCACTTGCCCTCTGTGATGGCAGATTTCAGGCATCAACCAGTTGGAGAAGGTATTTTTGGTCAGACAGGCTTTTCCTTGTAATCACACCATCTCCGCAGGTGCTGAATGTTGAGAAGGTTAACTCTCGTTCTGCAAATCCTTTTTATGGGTAAAATTGGTGACTGAGCCATCCCACTCATAGGCACTTAAGTGGTTAGAGAATCAAGACAGCAATTCTTCTTTTAAGGAGCAGAATTAAATGGTTCTGGTGATTGGGTGGTGGCTGTGTTCAAAAGGGCACTCTGGTGTTTTTAAGATCCTGGGCTCTGAAGATGCACTGTCTGGGTTCAGATCCTGGCTCTGAATCCCGCTTGCTGTGTGACCTTGGACAGGTTACTTCATTCATCTCTCTAACCCTCGGTTTCCTCATCTGTAAACTGGGGATAATATGTATAGCAGAGAGCTGCTGTGAGAATTAAATGATGCATACAATGTGCCAAGCACATAGTAAGTACCTCATAAACGTTAGTTATTTTTCATGACTAAGCGAAAAGTGGTAATATTTCATAATGCTTGATTTAATAAGAAATCAGACTATTCTATGTCCAGAAATTATACAAGTTTTCTCTGTAAATTTGCTGCCTTTCATTGAAGAAAATCTTTGAGTGTATATACATCTCTATATACAGAGAGAGTATATACATATATAGAGAATCTATGGACATAGTGTGTAAACACATGCATATATATACATAGGGTTTATGGGCTGGTGTGGTGGTGCACCAGTTAAGTGCGCACGTTGCGCTTCGGAGGCCTGGGTTGGAGGGTTCATATCCCGGGTGTGGACATGGCACTGCTTGGCAAGCCATGCTGTGGTAGGCGTCCCACATATCTATAGGGTTTATGTATTATTTCTATGAAATTTGAATTATTATCTGTTGACCATTTATCTAAGTCGTCAATTCCTGCATAACAACCATTCCAATATTTGGTGGCTTAAAACTATACCAATCATTCATCTGTTCCTGATTCTGCATTTGTGCAGGACATGGCAGAGCAGCCTGTCTCTGCTCCCCACGGCATCAGCTGGGCAGCTTGACTGGGGTTGGATGATCCATTCTAAGATGGCCCCCTCACGTGACTGGGAAGTTGGTGCTGGTTGTTACCCGCGTGTTTGGTTCGGGGAGAGGTTTAGTTCTTGTTCAGCTGAGTTCCTCAGTTTCTGCTGTCAGCTGCGCTCTCCGTTCTCTTCCGTGTGGCCTCAGCATATAGATAACTTAGCCTTCCTCCTAGCTTGGTGGTCTCAAGGTGGCTGCACTATGTACATGAGGATTAGCTTCCAGGTGGGCAAAGAAGAGGCAGCTGCTAAGCTTTCTGAAGTCTGGGACTGTCTCAGAGTAACTTCCTCTGTATTCCGTTGGTTAAAGTGTGTCAGATTCAAGAAGAGGGGACTGCCCCAGGATGTAAATAGCAGGAGGTATGGTTCACTGAGGCCCCAGAGTGTATCAGACTGCCACACCATTCATCTAACATTTACTTTTTTTCCCCAATCTTTTTTCTTTTCTCCTTCCCCCCCACCCAGTACATAGTTGTCTATTCTAGTTGTGAGAACCTCTGGTTGTGCCATGTGGGACGCCACATCCACATGGCCTGATGAGCGGTGCCATGTCCATGCCCAGGATCTGAACCGGCAAAACCCCTGGTCCCCAAAGCAGAGTGCAGGAACTTAACCACTCAGCCACTGCCGGCCCTCACACCGTTCATCTAATGGAAATATTTGGCTACCCTTGGTGTATAAAAGAATATTCACTCATTATTTCCACAGTCATTTGCTGAGCGTCTATACCGTGCCAGACCTTGGAATAGGCACCGGGTATACACAATTGAACAAAATGGACAGGATCCTTGCCCCGATAGAGCGTATGTCAGGCGATTAAACAAGCAATTCCATCAAATCGTGGTGTAATGGGTGGTCTGAGAGCTAAGGGCTCTCTGCCGGCAGCATTTAGCAGCAATCTTAGCCTCATCTCTGGGTTCACGAGAATTCTGAATTGTGAGGTAAAAATAATACATTCTGTAGGAGTTCAGTGAAAGGAGAGAAGCAGAGTTAAAGTAGGCAAGGAAAATCTGTTTTGTCTGGATATTAAATGATGGGAGGCACTTAAAATGGTAAGGCGTGGGGGAGGAAGCGTTCCAGGTGAAGGAACCCAGCGCGGAGCCAGCAGCCGGGCCTGGGCCTGCAGTGCTCGGCTCCTTCGCGGCGGGAGCTGGGCTGGCCCTGCTGCTTCACTGCGCCCAGCGGGGAGCCCTGGGCACCTGCTTACAAAACAGCTCGCAGAGAGGCGTGCGTTCCACACGCAGGGGTCTAGGGACTGACCCTTCGACCTAGAGGGTATCAGCAAAATACCCAAGTGATTCCAGAGAGGGAGACGCCAATGTGCGTGGGATGGAGCTTTTAAAAGTCACTTCTGCCTGCCCCACTTGTTCCAAATTACCAAATTCCTGATGTTCCCTTGGGAGAGGGGGGTAGCAATTTCCTCCCACCTCCCCCCTAAGCACTCTTTCTGATAAATCTATGTTGTCCTCTCCCTTGTTAGGAGAGGAAAATTTTAGACAACCACTGATTTAATTCAAGTAGGCTAAGAAGACTCCAGAAAAATATTTCTTATTAAAAATATCATTGTCATTGTTGAATATGTCCATTGTCCAATTTCCTATTCAAAGTAGGAATTCTTATCAATTAGAATAAAAGAGGGGCAGGGTTAATCTAGGCAGGCTGCTCACCTGTGTAATGAGGAGGTTGGGTTAGATCTGGTGGTTTAGCTTTCATTCTGTGTTTCTGCTTGAGGAATGAAAAACATGTTGTTCGGGTTTCATTTTTCAAATATATTTGTTTCATTTTTAGACGTTGAAAAAAAGCGCACGTATTGAACTATGACTGGAAACCACTGATTTGAGTTAAATTAAAATCTCTATTTACTTCAATCCTGTACTCTACAGTTAAATTTGGTCGAAGAAAAAAATGCCACAATGGTGCCCACTTTCCCTTTAGATTCATAACCCTGAACCTCAAGGGACTGTTAACACTGTCCAGAAATGTTACTGCCCTTCCGCATCCTGTGGACTCGGGTTTCAGCACGCGCATCACTGTCTTTGGAGGAGCTTGTTAAAACAAGAGATCCAGCAGTACCTTGGCGCCACGGTTTCTGATTCAGTAAATCTGGGTGGGGCTTGATAACTTGTAATGTCTAACAAGTTCCCACGTGATACTGGTACTCCTGTTCTGGGCACCACACTTTATAAATCAGCATCTTAGACCATTCACTCTCTCACTCCATTTCAAAATTTCATTTCTCCATTCTCTTAAACTTCTATCATCTCCTCTTTCACTCTCTCAGCTGATGGCCTTGCTTCTGGATTCACTGAGAAAATTGAAGCCCTCGGAAGAGATCCTTCACAGGCTCCCATCAGCACGAAGCATGCTCTGCTCACCAAGTGGAGCCAAGCACATAACAAGCTCCAAGTTATTATCTTCGATGATAACTTACTGTGTCTTTACAAAAATTATAGATTTGAATTTATGTAACACATTTATCCTAAGAAAATACGTTTCATATCACTTTATGTATTGGGTTGCTGTGTAACTGTTCATTTGAGTTATACTGCTAAAAACGAAATGAAAAACCTCTGGAGTTTATGACCTCTGAGATACCTTGCAGCTGAATCCTTTTCAGACTTCATGTAATGTAGAATAATGCGATAGGAATTGAAATGAGACAGAATAACACTCAAGAAGGGAGGGGTGTGGGGTCACTTCCATGGGAAATTTATGTAGAGAAAACCTGCAGCAGTTATCATGCTGGACAGAAGGTCATTGTCATGATGAAGAACTTCTCTAAAGAGTTGCTTATTGGTGATCAGTCATCACATTAAAAGATATGTAGGTGAGTGACATCGTCTGAATTATGTTTTTAAAGAATCACTTGCTATTGTGTGGCGATTAGATGGAATAGTGACAAGAGTTAGCAAGACTAGTTGAGATGGTACAATCCTTTGTGGAAGAGATAATGATGGCTTGGATTAGAGGACTATTGATGGAGACCGAGAAAAGTGGGTGGTATGGAATATGCTTAGGGGACAGACCTGATAGACTTCCTGAAGAACTGGCTGCAGTGGGTGAGGGAAAGCACGGGAAGGAGACGATGCAAGATTTGCCATTGACAATAGTTTGGATGGTTTCTTATTTCCCTGTTAATACTTTCTGTAGTTCCCAGATTGTCCTCTTGCATTAATAATGGGAAAGAAGTAACAAATGTCATTTACCATGTTAAAAATAGTAAATCGAGTTCTAAACTGTTTAAAAAGAAAGATAGGCGGAAGTTGCAAGTAACTTCTGAATGTACAATCAAAACAAAAGCTATGCTAGTGAAAAAAATGACGAATTCAATTTTACCTTTTATAATGTAATATTTTATATTCAGAAAATATGAGACTGTATTAAACTTTTCTTTTTTTCAAGTGTAATTTCCACAAAGGTAGAGATTGTGTTTCATTTTTCACTATTTATTTCCCCTGTACCTAATTGGGGCTAAGTAAATATTGATGAGTGAATATATATGTATATATTCTTACATAACTTTTAAAGTTTGTATCTAAAATATTTTATTTACAATAAACAATTTTGACAGATTTATTGACTGATAGATACTGTAGGAGGACAATCTTCAATCTCTTGATCATGAGCTTGTGTTATTAGATTTTCTTCAGAAGGATGTGGGAAATGTGACATACTCCAAATGGATTGGATGACTGTTAATCCTAGGGGATTCTTTCTAGCTTTAAGAAAGCCCACATAAATGTCAGGTTAATTTTTGTAATCAGTGGTTTCTCTATTAACTTCTTTCGACAATGGTAACTGTCTGCTCTGAATTAGAAACACGGTCTACTTTAGATACATAATTAGCATTAATGCTCCTGCAGGGCTGGAAAACGCCAGCAGGCTTTCTTCTGGATTTATCAGGAGAGTCTGGTTTGAGTTTTAGGGCTGGGAGAAGAGCCATACAATACAACATTTTTATACTAAGACAACAGATTAAAATTTAATCCTTATCAGTATTGTTTTTTCTCCCCCAGCTAGGATGGCCAGGTGGCATCTCTTACGTGTCCCCTCTGCTCTTCTGCGTTTCTTACTCTCCTGTCTCTTACTAGCCTGTCTCTATCTCACACTCCTAGTTTATCCTTGACTCTGCCTCCAGAGAGATCTTTTTAAGCTCAAATTTGATCCTGTTATTCCCTTACCTGAAATTATTCAATGACTTTTCATTGATTTTAAGATGAACTCCAAGTTCTTAATAAGGCTTCTAAGATCCTCCGTGGTCTGGCTGGTCCCTTCTAAGCAGAGCCCCAGGTCTCTGAATGGGCCATGCAGTTTTTGCTTCTCATCTTAACTCCTTTGTTTAGATTCCAAGCCTTCCCCCTCCTGGCCAACCATGGAGTTTACTTCTCTTTCTAGATGCATCTCAAGAGTCCTCCCTCCATGGGAGCCTTTTCTGAGTCTCCGGGGTTGAATCAAACCAGCCTTCTTTGTGCCCTGCCTCCACCTTGACAGACTTTCATTGCTGCTGCTTCTGCCTCTAACGGTTTAATGCACTTCTTTGTTTTAACATCTGTGACATCCTTGAGGGCATGGACTACATCTTAGTCATCTTATCCCCAGTGTCTAGCAAGATACATCTTGTATGAATAATAATGTTTTTCTTGGGAAAAACTATTCTTAACAAATAAAAATCTTGGTTGCAGACTGGTTTTTCTAGCTTGGCTATTCCATTTTCCAAATTCTTGCCACCAACCTGCTCCTTTTACTGTGGTTAGCTGTCAGTATTTGTAGTCCAGCTTCTGATGAGGGGGGAAAATAAAGAGGAGAAGTGGAAACAAACGGCTATTACCAAAGGGGCAAAAGCATTATTCTCTGAAGGATCATTATCACATACAACAACCACTCTCTCCCTAGCAACAACGGTTATCATGTGCTTCTGTATCCAGGGATCCAGCTTCGTTCTCTCACCCAGGCATAAGCACCCAGGAGAAAGAGATCAGCTCAGCTCCCTTTTATTCAGTTGTCCAACTGCACCCACTAGGCTTCTCCCTAGTCAATGGATTTTCCTCTGTCAAAAAGCACTTTCCGGGGCTGGCCCTGTGGCCAAGTGGTTAAGTTCGCGCCGTCGGCTTCAGCGGCCCAGGGTTTCGCTGGTTCGGATCCTGGGTGTGGACGTGGCTCCACTCATCATGCCACGCTGAGGCAGCGTCCCACATGGCACAACTAGAAGGACCCATAACTAAAAATATACAACTATATACTGGGGGGCTTTGGGAGGAAAAGGAAAAATAAAATCTTTCAAAAAAAAAAAAAGGCAGTTTCCAGTAAGGCTTCTTCTTTCCGACGAGTCCTGCGCTCCTACACTTGGCCCTAAGCAGATAGAGAGCCTCCATTTCCTCACATGGCCACCTTGACCAGGCAAAGCCTGCCCTGTCCACACTGTCTCTTAGGGCTGGACCTGGGGGGTGTGGGTGGTGGAGCAGTCAGGCCATCACGCGCGCAGCCAGATCTATGAGGGCCGGCATCCGTGGAGTTGCCTATTTTAAGCATTTTCTGGATATAATTTTATAATTATAATTTTTTGTTTGTTTTTTGTTATAATTATGTTTTTTGTTTTCTGTTCCATTTGGATTTCACTATTCTTCCTGTGAAATGGCTGGTTTGTGAATCCTTTTTTTTTTTTGAGGAAGATTAGCCCTGAGCTAACTACTGCCAGTCCTCCTCTTTTTTGCTGAGGAAGCCTGGCCCTGAGCTAACATCCGTGCCCATCTTCCTCAACTTTATATGTGGGACACCTGCCACAGCATGGCTTGCCAAGTAGTGCCATGTTCACACCCGGGATCCGAACTGGTAAACCCCAGGCCGCCGAGAAGCAGAACATGCACACTTAACCGCTGCATGACCAAGCCGGCCCCTGGTTTGTGAATCTTTAAAGTAAGCATTGGATTCAAAACCCTTCTCAGGGCTGGCCTGGTGGCACACTGGTTAAGTGTGCACATTCCACTTTGGCGGCCCAGAGTTCTGTGGTTTAGATCCCAGGTGCAGACATGGCACCACTTGGCAAGCCATGCTGTGGCAGGTGTCCCACACATAAAGTAGAGGGAGATAGGCACGGATGTTAGCTCAGGGCCAGTCTTCCTCAGCAAAAAGAGGAGGATTGGCAGCAGATGTTAGCTCAGGGTTAATCTTCCTCAAAAAAACAAAGACAAAAACAACAAAGCAAACCCTTCTCAAAGCACTTTTTTTACTTATTGGTATAAACAGTTATGAAATAACAGTGTTCCAGGTACTAGATGCTAAATCCTTGGCCATTTTACTTGAGTAGGTTATTGTTTAGAGCAGAGAATAAGCACTATAAATAAAGTGTAATAAATCCTACATAGGGGCCAGCCTGGTGGTGCAGTGGCTAAGTTCCCACGTTCTGCTTCAGCGACCCGTGGTTTGCCTGTTCGGATCCCGGGTGCAAACATGGCACAACTTGTCAAGTCATGCTGTGGCAGGCATCCCACATATAAAGTAGAGGAAGTTGGCCACGGATGTCAGCTTAGGGCCAGTCTTCCTCAGCAAACAAAAAGAAAAAAAAAGAAAAAAGGAAAAAAAAAAGAGGAGAATTGGCAGCAGATGTTAGCTCAGGGCTGATCTTCCTAAATAATAAATAAATAAATAAATAAATAAATAAATAAATAAATAAATAAAATAAATCCTACACAAACTTGAAGAAGGCTTCACAAGGGAGATGAAGTCCACTCCATGTTAGCAGTGCGTCCTCATCAAGCTTTTCACTGAATTGTGTGTGTGTGTGTGTGTGTGTGTAGGTGGGGTGTGGTGTGGGGAGATCCTAGATAAGGCTGGTTAAGGTGGGTTAGGGCCAGAATGTTCAGAGTCTTGTTTGCCTTGATAAGGAGGAGTTTGTGCATTATCCTTTGAACAATGGTTACCGGTAACAGATTTGCAAGTGGAGGAGTAACATGATGAGATTTACTTTGTTTCTTGTTAAAACAAAGTAAAACTAAAATAGAAGAAAAGCCCCCCAAAATGATCCAAAATTTCATTCCAACAATGCATCAACAGATTTTGGGGATTTCCATCCACATTCTACATCTCCTTCTCAGATCTGCCAGGGCTTCCAAGTCAGGTCAAAGCCCAGGCGTTGACTCTGATTCTTTGCATGGAGAATATGGAACTTTAATCTTCCTCAGGCTGTAAAGGCAAATCTTTTCCTCTATCAGCTCACTACTTTGCTTGGTCAATAACACTGTTTTTAGGGAACTGGCTGCTCTCCCAGTCTTTTAATGGTGTTCTATCGTCTTTCTTTTCGATTTGGGACAGAAACATGAAGTGCAGGCAGGTCTCCTTAGCTGATATCTGACAAGCCCACTATGGTAGAATCCGATATGATTCGCTTTGTTTACTCGCTTATTATTTACATATGTTATTTCAGTTCTACATATTGAATTTTATTTAAAAAATATATTTTCTGGTTAAAGCATAATATATACTTACAAAAGTTCCAACACTGTAGAACTATGTTAAAGGAAAATACGTGACTTCTGTAGTTCTCTTCAGTAAGGATAACCTCCTTAGCACACAGTTTTCCAGCTTTTTTACGTCTGTTACTTAAAGCAACACACGTAGATGTATACTATTCTGCATCTTGTATTTCTCACTGAACATCTTGGATAAAATAGCACATTACTCATGGCTACAGAGTATTACATTTAATGGATAATTCTACTCTTTGGGACATTTCCTTTGTTTCCAGTTTTTCATGTTGTCTATTGTGTTTCCTTAGGATGAGATCCCAGAAGTAGAATTTCTGGGTCAGACTACGTGCTTCTTGACTTTCAGTATACATTGCCAAATTGCCCTTTACAGATATGGCACAAATTTACATTCCTGCTTGAAGAATATGAGTGTGCCTGTTTCAGCAAATCTCTGCCAACCTGATAGCCCAAACACATTCATTGAGTTAACATACATTTATTCATTTGTCATCAGATTTAACGTATTTTTGTAAGTTTATTAGCCATTTATATTTCCTTATTTGTGAATGTCTGTTCATAGTCTGCCATTTTCTATCTGTGCTTTTTTCTCTTTCTTACTGACTTTTAGGGCCTTTTTGTGTGTGTCACATGTGAGCAAATAATTTTTCCTAGTTGGATTGGAATTCTTGGATTCTGGTTGATCATATTTTTTCTTTATTACATTCATAAGTAGGTAGTCAAATTATCAGTCTTCTCCTTCCTTCATTTTTCACTCCTTCCCTAATTCTAAAAAAATTATATTATGTACATTCACCTGTTGTACAGGTCACAACACACATGTATCAAATATAAATGCACACATGAAAGCTATACTGCTTTTTTTTTTTTACATTCAGTATTAATCCTGTCCTCCCACCCACCCTTAGTCCTCACTTCAGCCCTTTAAAGGAATGTACTACATTTTCAATGATATAGTGGCTGTTAAAATGTTTTGGAAGTTCTTAAGATAAGATTATGCATATTTGGGATGACAATTAAATTAGCATGTATGGCAAGCTTTTATTGATCACTAAAATGTATACGAATTAAGAAAATTAAAAAATTATATGAATCTTAAGAGTATATTAATGCTAAGAATCTTGAGTAGTTTTAAAAATATATTTAAAGAGCACATTATTTGTGTTTAATTTTAGTTAACACTGCTTTTTTTTAGCTCTTACGTATGATGCAAATAAAAGGAGAGTCCAAATAAAACGCTTTGTGAATTATGGGGGTAGCAGAATTAACTTGGGGGCCAGAAAATGCCTTTGACGACCTACCTCTTCCTAACATAGGTGATTTTGTGAATAAAGAAGACATCATTGTTTTTCTCCTATTGCAAAGATGCGGATAGATGATGTTCTCTTGAGTTTATGCACATGCTTTAGTGTTAAATAATATTTAGTTTCATCTGAAGATTTGTAACATAGGGACAAATACTTGACATATTAATCTAAAGGAATTTACTAATCTTTAAGTATTTTAAACATTTTAACTTAAAAATAGCTTTAAATGATGTACTAATTTAACTTTTAATCATGCTCACTAGGGAAAGCCTGATGAAGCTTGGGAAAGTTGTTCCTATTATTCAATGATAAAAAAAGACATGATTTTATTTTTCTGCAAATGCTTCAAATATATTCAAATATGCAATTTTAAGCAGTAGGTAGGTCTATAACTGCATTTACATATCTATAAAATCCCTAAAACAAATCTCAATATGTATTAGATTATTTCAGGAATTGAGCACAATTACTGGTCTCCGACTCATAGCAGCAGACATTACCTTTACACCCTCCCAGAAGAAGGGGGCAACAGTAACCAGATCTTCTAGGTTGAGGAATTCCGAAGAGTATAAGTTATAATGAAGGGTATCAACATCCTGAGGTGATACATTCTTCACCCAAAACTCTCTGGGGATTTTTCAAAGTGGGAAATTCTTTTGTATCTTTGAAACCAGGAGAATCAAAGGAATTTCTTTGAATCTGGCTTACATCCAGGCCAGTGAGCGGCACTAACAAGGAACAAACACATTAGCACCAAAAGGAAATGATAATTAGAAACGAAATCTTAATCCATAGACCACCGGCTGGGCTCTCTAAAGCCTTGCCACTGGACTTTAAATGTAAAGATCTCATTCACATGTGCAAAATGCTGACACATTTGCATGTGAAAATGAGTGATTTATGCGCAAATTGGTTAGGTGAATACCTTTTGTTGAGAAGATGGAAGGTGGTTGTTTTCTCCTCGGAACTGTTGGGGGAGGCGGGAAGCAAAGTTTTACATAAAAGCACTGAATTTAAGAGTGGATTTATGTTTCGAACTAAAAGTTAACTGTTCAGTGCTGACAGTGAAGCAAATTGATTTCACTCTAAAGTGATGGATTTTAAAGGTGGTTCTCTAATATCTGGTTTTACTTATCAGGATCCAGCTACCCTCTGAATATTGGGAAGGTGGAAGAAGTGGGGAGAACGTAAGGACAGAGAAACAGTAGACTTTATATTATATAACAGACTTTAACCCTCCAGTGTTCTAGGGTCTGAAAGGAGAAATCCTAATTGTGAGATAAAAGGTAGAAGTTGATAAGGATTTCTAAATGCTGGTAACAGCTGATGTTATCAGGCTAATCCCAGCACAATGGATTAATAATTCTCTGTTTTAGAGAGTTCCCAAAGATGTCATCATATAGGTATTTACTAATTTTTTAGCTGATGAAAACATTTGGCTGTCATCCTGGAATATAATGAGTTCTACATTAGCTATTGAGATGTAGTAAAAGCTGTTTTTGTGCCCTACATTTTTTTGGTAAGGCATCCTCCAAGTGATTCAATATCTTCAGTACCTCAGGAAAATGTGGTGATTAATATTGTATGATGTAGAACCCTGAAAGCCCTTCTGGAAGACTATCTTGCTCCCGATTTTCTAAACTAATTTACAAGAGATTCCTGAGGCAAAAACCAGTTTTTAATCTGGAGCTGAATACCAATTGTGCTTATTTACATAAACGTGTTTACTGCATGATAATTGTTAGATAGCAAATTAAAATGGTCATGGTGGGTTCTATAAAGTAAATGTGGCACAAGTCGGAAATAAAACCCAAGACCCCTAAGTGGTGGTAGATCTAATTCAGGCTTGCTAGACCTGAACTTGCTGTGGAAATATAGAGATCATTCTCATAAATGCCTGATGCAATGTATTTCTTTTAGGAATGTGAGTGACCAGGTATCCTTAATCCCTGGAGAGGGCTAGTTCACAATGATAAATTCTTCTTTCCTTAAATCTCCTTTCTTTCTAGTTTGTTTTTCTTTGTTTTAGGCTTAACTGATAAGGAAGGTTATGTTAATTTCAAGCACAGACAACACATTCCTCTTTGACTTTATTTCCTTCCCTTTAACTTCTGCTGCTGTGGGGCTGGAAGTTTCTCACAACATAATTTTGTCCTCGATCTGTTCTGAGAATGGATGAATACAAGATACTCACATACAGGTTTTATGGTCCCCTGAAGCAAGGCAACTGAACCTACTTGGTTGGAGGACATTTTGAAACACACCCTTGGTTTTTAAATACTTGGAATTACTGGAAACAGGAATTGCAGGTAATCAACCTAGTAAATAGCAGTTAAAAGCAGGGACAGTTCTTTAAAATAAAGGCATTGGACTGACTCATCAATGTAAATCCCCTCTAATTGGTTCTTTTATGACCCCTGCACATTTCAGCAGTTATCACTTCTGTAAAGTCTCCAGGGATGTCATTGGTAACGGATATGTGAGGATTTCAAGTTTCTGGTGGGAAAAACCCTGTTGGGTGATTTTGCACTTAGGTATAAAAATAGATTCATATATATTAATGGCAAGAACTTGTTTATGGACCAAAATAAACTTTGGAATTTAGGAGAAAATGTTACATTCATAAAATGCACGGAAAAGCATGGGCTGTTTACTCTAAAATTTGCCAGTCAGCTGTCCCCAACCCTGCAGAGCTCGTGAGCCAAATGGGCAGCTACTGAATAGAGTCGCTGGATTAAGAACGATCATGGCAGTATTTTCTGGACTGCACTATGATGTTCCCGGATGGCGCTGGATAATAGGGAAGCAAATTTTTGACATTGAGATTTATCATAGAATATAAAAGGTGTTCATTTCAGGCACTTTCTAACATCATTTTCTTACGTCTATAATTTCTGACTTAGAAACTCGAGAAAAATGCCCCAAACCCAGCTTTTTTATTACCATAGTGATCATGAATGAGAAAAATCCAAACAGATCAAATAAGCACCTGTGTGTTTCCATGCAATAGGGCATGGGTATTACTAGGTTTGATTTTATCTGTAAGAATGTTCTCTTTCTGTTAAGGGAAGCGGATATTGAGGGGTAAATCTCAGACTAACTGAAGCGTAATTACAGGGGGAGTCAGTGGTTATACCAAGCCCCCAGGACCCGCTGCCTCGTTCTCGTGTATTTGTGATTGAACACATCAAGGAAGGACAAAGTCCTTCAGACAGCCGCTCACGAAGTAGGAATGTCCACCTCTTTGCTTAGACAAATCATCCTTCAGACTTTGGTGTTTTTAGGTCTGGATGAGTTATCATAGCTGTGGGCAAAAATCTCAGGACACTGCTTTTTAACCAGATTTATTGTTTACTGTCACATGTGTGCGTGCGTGTGTGTGTAATACCTCGTATGTATCTACGTGCTTGGGGATTTCTCTGGAGCTCCTTCGACCACCTGCCTGTACAATCTTTCAAATCTCAGGAAATGAAGCAAGACTGGCCCTCTGAGCCCAGCATGGTCTGAGGTGCTCTGGGAAGGCGAGGGCCTGGGGCCAGAGGGAAGGAACACACAGTGGAGCTCTGAGGAAGTGAGGGCCCAGGCTTGTGGGAAGGTTACTGAGAACAGCATTGGTGGGAAGTAAAGGCAGTGGTAGGAAAGAGATAGTCTGACCCAGGGGAATGTTGCTCAGGAGAGCAGGAGAAAAAGGCTGTGTGTATACTCCAGGCCGGGCCTAGAATGAACCAAGAGGCCCAACTGCCCAAAATTTAATGACCCGGAGAGCAAGCTCCTCTCTTGCCTCATCCTCATCTCCACCCTGCGTCCTTGGGGTGAGTGGAGTCTCACCCTGCAGGCACCGGCGCACACTGTTCAAGGAGGAGTGGCGGGGTCGAAGAAGATGGTGAAAAGCAGAGTGATGTTAGTAATCTGATGAGAACAAGGGACACAGAGTGAGGTTCCTAACATTGTCAAGTACAGAACTCAGTAGAAGACTGAGGAATGAATAAAAGGTTGACTTCTCCTCCTGAATTTCTGTCTCCTAAAAAAGTTACAGTTCCTGGGCGTGGGGATCAGGCTGTGCCAGGTGTATAAGAAGTCTTGGCTTCAGTGGTCATTTAGCCTCTGGTTAAATCCTAAGAATGGTAGCGAAAACATCAGAGCACGCCCCAAACTACTTACCCCCTTCTTTGTACTGATAGTAAAAGTAACTCATTCCCAGCTAAAACATCCCTTCTTGAGACCTCAGCACATTCCCAACAAGAAAAGGTCCAAAAATTTGCCCACCTCTTAAATCCTTAACAACTCCTTTGGGGTTCTTTATGCAGATAACCCTGACTTCCTACTTTACAGATAAGATCTCTGCCATCCGGAGTAACTGTGCTCCACACCTTAGCAGGACTGGGGTGCATTCCTGTCCTTACATCTTTGCTAAAGCTGCTTCCTCCTCCCCCACTTCTCATTCCACCCCTTCCCCCTGCTACTTAATCCTTCTCATCCTTTAGGACCTAATCTAATCCGGAGCTCCTCGACAAAGTTTTCCTGACATTTCCTGTCTACAATGGTATCTTTCTTCTTTGAACTTCAATGAAATCTGTCATAAAAAGTTTTAGAATCACCAAGCCGGCAGCCCCTGATGTCTCCTTCCAGTCTAACCTCGTGGGTTTACTTATTTGCCTAGTCCTTTAGCTGGTTAATGGCTGAACCAGAACTAGATTGCCTCTTGGCAATTTCTAGCGCTGTGTTAACTGCGCCACCATAGTTTTAAAACTAAAGGCCCAGTGTTTCTTTCCTTACACAGGTTGCCTGACACTGCTATATGGCATTCTAAATGCTGGCAGCTTTCCTCCATATTTGCAAGCCTGGTCTCATTTTACAGCGCTACATTTCCTTGGAGGGAGGGGCTGGGGTTGATTTTGGGGACCAGGAGGCAGTGTGGTGTAGAGGGAAGAGCTTGAGGCTGGAGAAACAAGAGACCTGGGTTGGGGTGACAGGCATTAAGTGGCTATCCAAGAGCTGGCCATTTCCTTCTTTGTTCTGTTTCTGCACTTGGTACAGTTTCTGTCATTGCATGGGCATTGATAAAACTGATTTCCAGTGTTCACAGGTTCTTTCTCCCACTTGAGCAGCTTGAGGGCAGGGCCTTGATGCCATGCATGTTTTCTGCCTTCTACTGGGTTTTCAGAGCTCCTCTGTCTGCTGTTTCTTAAGGGGCATACTTTGGGGCGGCACATTCTGCTCCCTTCACTGGCATGGTAATTCATCCCCAGTTAGCACTGGCTCCCCTCCACTGGAGCCACAGCCCCTCTCTGGACTCCAGTTTCTTTTTGCCATAAGACAGTGTTTGCACTTGATGATTTCTAAAATCCTTTCTGGTTCTACATTTCTATGGTCAATCTAACGCTTCTTGTAAATCTAAAGTAGAGGCAGCTAACTGTCACCTTGGGGGCTGAATCGGGTCCATGTTATGTTTCTGTTGTTTGTGTGGGCTTTTTGGGCTGTATTATGTTATAAACTTTTAATTAGTTTCCAATGGTTAAAAGGCTTCATATGAAAGTATGGATTTCTACTTTCTTTCAGAAAAATGTGGTGCGCTGAGCTTGCTTTTTTCAGGCAGACATTGGCCGAAGCCACCACCTGCAGGCGGCCGCCACCTGCAGAGTCCATAAAGTTCCCCGGTTCCCAGGTCTGCAAGCCTGTGTCAACCATTCACCGCATGTGCTGTGTCCGTAGTCTCTGCCATAAAGCTGCCAGAGAAAATTGCTAGAAAGGAAAGTACTAGAAGGGAGAGTAAGGGTCATGTGAAGAAAACCAATAGTGGAGGTTTGTGGGGGTGAAATACTGAATTGATGACAAATTCTAACACGGTAACAGTGGGCACCCCTACAAATAGAGACAGAGGAGGAGGGAGAAAGAGGAAAACTCATTATCTTAAACTCTTGTGTCCTGACAACCCACAGGTGGGAAAACTCCAAGCTGAAAACTTAAAGGTTCATCAGCAACTTGAACGTAGCTAATATTTACTTTGTTAAGATTTTGAGTCTGATGGTGGACCAGTGGATCTACCTTGTGACAAGAACAACTCTCCTTTATCCTCTTAACTATCCTATAAGCCCTGCAGAGTGATATTGGTACAGAATAAATGTTGATTGAATTGAAATAAGAGTAATATTAATCTTAAGGTTATTGCTTTATGTAATTGAGAGATGTATGTATCAGTACTTCTCAAAGCTGATTCCTAGAATCCTTTGGATTCTTCTTTGGGTGACTGAGGTTTATAGATGTGATTTGATTCTGTTGGGATGATGGTTCTAGCATTCTCTCATCGTGAATTTGTCAGCATCCAGTCCCACCATGCACTGGAGGATGTTTACTCAAGTGGCCCTGGGGCAAGTTGTTGGGTTCTAGCACATTAGCGTACCTAGTGACTTTGGCCTTCTCTTTAAACTATGAAGGCCTGATTTCTACAGTTTAAAAAGGACAGGCCTGGGGCCTCCCCGTGGCTGAGTGGTTAAGTTTACGTGCTCCGCTTTGGCGGCCTAGGGTTTTGCTGGTTCGGATCCTGGGCGCGGACGTGGCACTGCTCATCAAGCCAGTCCTCCTCTTTTTGCTGAGGAAGTCTGGCCCTGAGCTAACATCCGTGCCCATCTTCCTCTCCTTTATAGCTGGGACACCTACCACAGCATGGGGTTTGCCAAGTGGTGCCATGTCCACACCTGGGATCTGAACCAGCGAACCCCAGGCCGCAGAGAAGCGGAATGTGCAAACTTAACCACTGCACCACCAGGCCGGCCCCGGAAAAATAAAATCTTAAAAAAAAAAGGACAGGCTAGATTCTCTAAGGTCATGGGGTAAGTTCTTCATCAATATTTATTGAATAGATATGGATGACTGTAGCCCTTCCAATATCACCTTATCAACACTATTATTCAGGACTGTTCCCGCTATTTAGGAACAGTGAAGGGAATCAGAGCCTTAACTTTAAATCCACAAAAATAGACAAAAGTGAAGCTGTTGCAATTTAGAAAGACTGGGAGCATAACAAGTAAAATGATAATTACTCAGAAGGCAGTTGATTAGCATTGTTTCTTCCCCCTTATTTGATGTACAACCTTGGCTGACCATGCCAATCCCTATATGTAGTGGAACTCTTCTTATTTCCTAACCATTTTGTTCATAAGTTTTCTACATTATTTATCTATGTAACATCATCTTTATTAGAAACGATTTCTAAAATGAGTCACTAGTTTCTGGATAGTTTTAAAATAAGAGAAGGAAATGTCTTCTACTCCTTAAGGACAGTGACTGGAAAATGTATTTAGGGTAGAAGGCCCCTCAGTCCTTCCAACATTCCTGGGAACTCGGGGAGCCCTTGAATGAGGAAGGAGTGCAGCACTGGCTTCTGGCTGCAGGAGCCTTCAGCAAGCCAAAAGGGGACCCAGTGACAGGCCAGTGCAAAGGGGCTAGGGGAGAAAGCAAGCGGAGGTGGTTTTATTTATTTATTTTATTTAAAATCCTCTTTTTTTGGTGCACCGGTTAAGTGCGCACGTTCTTCTTTGACAGCCTGGGGTTCGCCGGTTCTGATCCCGGGTGCGGACACCACTTGGCAAAAAGCCATGCTGTGGCAGGCGTCCCACATATAGAGTGGAGGAAGATGGGCGTGGATGTTAGCTCAGGGCCAGTCTTCCTCAGCAAAAAGAGGAGGATTGGCAGCAGATGTTAGCTCAGGGCTAATCTTCCTCAAAATAAATAAATAAATAAATAAAAAACAAAACCCTGTTTTTCCATATTACAAAAGCAAGGTCTACCTATTTTCTTGTAAATGGAGAGACCATTTCTTGCAGCATTCTCAAGAAACTGATGTTATTTGTTGCCTCTGGGGAGAGGATCTTCTATTGGGGGAGGACACTTTCGTGTCTTTTGAATTGTTTCCTCTCTTCTCTTCATTTTCTCCATATCTAGTTTGTTGTCAAGTTCCTAATGAGTCCCTGATTCTAATGTCTTTTAGGGTCAACCCTCCCATTCCAGGAACTGATACCATAAAAATCGCAGCATGGTGGGGCTGGAAGGATCCTTAGAGACCATGTAATATGAACTTCTCATCTTTTAAATGAGGAAACTGGAACATGATGAAGGTTAAGTAACTTTGGCAAGATTGCAGGTCCCCCCAGGTCCCTTGACCACTGCCTTCCAGACCATAAATCGAGCTCTGACTGCTTAGTTCCCCAGCCCCACCCAACTCCAATTCCAGTTCGTTCTGTGTAGAGCTGGGAGGAAAATAGTTTTCAAATTCCATTTTCTTAAAGCTGGGCTGTCTCCTCTAGACTTAATGGGATTCCTTGTTTTCTGATATATGAAGTCAAAGGTGCTTTAGATAAGTTTATTGTGTGTACTTTCTTTATAAATGATTCCTCTCTTTTCTGAACATGAATATATTTTCTTCATAGTAAATTCATTACATTTGAATGTAGATTGCTTTTGTAACGTCCTGAAGTTTTGGGTGTACATGTTTCGTTCACCCAGTGTGCTTGAAATATCCTGAATTAGAAACTGTGTCATTTATTCTTTTTTTCTTATTTTTCTCTCCATTGCCCCCCACTACATAGTTGTGGATTCTAGTTGTGAGTGCCTCTAGTTGTGGCACGTGGGATGCCACCTCAGCATGGCCCGACGAGCAGTGCCATGTCCGTGCCCAGGATCCGAACCTGTGAAACCCTGGGCCGCCAAAGCGGAGTGTGCGAACTTAACCACTTGGCCACGGGGCCAGCCCCCATTTATTTTTTTTCTGTGTTTCTCCACAGTGGCTAATAAATATAGTTCGTACTCAGTTAATAAAAATAAAGTTCTCTTCCAAGTTGAGTGCAAAGACAGTACTTGCAAATATTTCTTTCAATATTGAATGCTTACTCAATGTTTACTGATCTACTATCCTTCTGCCATTACTGTACACCTATTTTTGCATGTAATTGTATTTTTTTTTCTCATTTCACTCTATCACCTATTGTAGGGGAGAAAGAATATTTTTTTCCTCTATCCTTTTTAGTTCTTAAGGGGGACCCTTGTAGCAACAGACAGATTAACAAAAGAAAAGTTTATGTAATAGAATTTTAACATGACGTCAGAGCCTTCATAAGGAAATGAAGACCTGAAGAGATGGTTCAACCCGAGTGTTTTTATGCTAGGTTTGATGAAGAGTGGAAAGTTCTGGAAGGATATGATGGAACAAAGGGTATGAAGTGAATGCAGTAAATTGGGGGAAACTTAGCAAGGCCTGTTCCTTCAGATTCCTCTCTGTGTCCCCTTCTCTTCCCAGACAGGGGTGCTCCTTTCTCTGGGTGTAGGGAGGGCACCTCTCACGGGAGGGTTTTATGATCTGCTTTAGAGGAAGGTTAGAAAGCCCTTCGTGTACCTGCCATTTCTCAAATTCCTTCAGCTTAAAATATTCCATATGCCACATTGCCATATTTTGGGGTAGCATGTCCTGAACCCCGTGACATAAACTCCTTAAGGGAAAAATCTGAGCCTCCGGTGCCTGTCACATATGTTCTTAAGAAACATTTCCTTCCTTTGATTGCATGGGATTCTCCGAGGGTTGTAGGAGTACAGAGAAGCACACAGGGAGGAAAGATGCATTTCTGCCTAGGTGATGGGATGCTGGAGAAAGCTGGACCAACACTTTAGCTGGTCCTGGAATTTACTGGGCTGGGCTAGGACACTCCAGGTAAAGGGAATAATCCCACCAAAGTGGGGAGAGATCTAGCCAAGCCACCCCAGTCAATCAGTGCATTGAAAGATTGAAGACGTAGACCTCTAAGGGCTAGTCTGTTTCTTTGGAATTCAATTTATTACTCAAGTAAAAATGTTTTCTTAGCTTTTGATTAAATAAACCATTGGAACATAAAGATGCAAGGAAACGTTAGGGATGCAAGGAAAGTTGAGGGAACATTAGCTCAAATCTGCACTCTTAATAAAGTGAGGTGATTTATTTGGTTAAGGAGAGTAATCTCTAATTTAAAATTGCAACAAGTCTTGATAATATTATTCTGTTGATTCTTTTTAAAGAATTTCAAATATTTAGAGGCAATGTTTTAAAATCAGTTTAACAATATTTAGTGGAAAAGAATAAAATTAAGCCACGAGTTAGATTTTCTAAATATTTTGACATCGTAACTTGTACTCTATTTGGTTTTTGATACTTCAGAATTGAATTGTGTAACAGCTTGAAAACTATGCTATTTTTTTACGTTTATGCTTTGAACTTCTGGCGCCCTCTAGTGGTAGGAATGAACGGTGAAATCCTTAATTAAGAGTTTTGAAAAAGCTCACCACTACTTGATACAGTTAATTCTATGCATATGCAACATTTCATTAGGAGAAAATTAAGCTTGCAACTAATGGGATGGAAGTAGTAATTTGGATTAGTATAAAGTAATAATTCCTAGAAACATTATTGGAACTTGATGAATATTCAATTCATTTAAGAAAAGAAAGAATCAGTGGGTTACAATTCTCAAAAGGTTTCAAGGCACACTGTTTGGAGCTGAATGCCACGGAAATTTTATCTAGGAAGCTAAGCATATCAAATCAGGAGGACATCAAGAACACACAGAGTGGAGTGATAATTTACATAGTTTCTTTTATCTATAGCTTTTCGATAATTAGGGAATATTGCCCCTGGAAGGGAGGAGTCTGCTGCATTCAAAAGATAAGTGCAGTGGAATTTTCTCTGGTCCCAGAAATCAGATTATAGAGTTACAAAGTATCAGATAACTGGTCGGGTTTCTTTTGAAGAAGCAAGGCAGAATCATCCAGTTGAAAACTCTAGAAAGACCTTGGTTCTAGTTCAAGATCAGGCTTTGCCCCTGTTTGCCATTGCCCCGGCCGTGGGCACAGGATCCAGCGTCTGGAGACTGAGTATGAGCACTTGCTCCAACTCTGACTGTTGCCATTTTTCCTTGCTGGGCTTCAGTTTTCTCGTCTGTAAAGTGGTGATAGTAGTAGTTTACTATTTATTACTTTTATTTTGTGTATTAAATGAAATGTGTAGGTAAAGCACTTGCTGACTTTAAAACAACTTTAACACCAGGTTGTTGTAATTCCTAGGAATTCCTTACTGTGTTTCCTAGGCTCCGTGTGAGGAGACAGAGAGTGATGGAGGGCTGTGGAGAAGTGATATTTCAACCAGGCTTTTGGCACTTGCTAAGAGATTTTGGAGATTTTGCCAGTCTCTGAGTTCAGAACTATAATACATAAAGGAGGCTGGGACTTAAAGGGAGATAAAGGCAAGAAGAATTAGCCTCCCAAAGGAAAGGGCCTGGACATTTCTCTCTCTCTCTGTGTTTCTTCCACTCTTTTCACTATGTAACTGTTAGCCTTCATTTGGGTCCTTGCTGAGGGACTCTGGGGTGTTTTCATTCACCTTTATGAATTGTTCTTGAAACTTTTTAAGAAAACCTTTTATATAAGTTATTACTTTATTTAGGATACAGACATTAAGATCCAGGCCCACTGAAACATCTCGCCTTTTTCCTACTTGAGTCTGCCTGTGGGAGTTAAGACTGTCCATAACTCAGACCCCACAGAGGCTTCTGGAATGCAGGGTTCACTAGCCGAAGGGTTCTCTCTACACTTTGACTAGAGCTGTCATCTGGCAAACAAGGAGATTTTCCCTCAAAGAAATCATTCCTTTAGAGTTCATAATCATTCCTTTCCCTGAGGCGTTTCCCCGAGTCTTCCACCTGGTCTCGACTCCACTCCCAATTCCCTCTGATCAGTAGCTCCTCGTCCCAGTAATGGAGAACCCAGACGCAGCCCCTGGAGCTGATTTCATGAGTTCCAGGGAATCTTGACTGTTAAGTCAGCCTGAGGAACCTTGCTCATGTCACATTATTAAAATAACAACTTGTCTCGTGAACTGACCACGACGACAATTGCAATCATTTCTGGGACCAAGCTTCTCAGCCTACTTCTCTTCTCTTTCACTGGAGGTCACCTTTCCTTTACACTCCCAATGCCCCTGGTACGTCCAACCTCTCATTCCACTGGGGATGCTGAGACTCCGCTCTGGCTTCCTTCCGTTCTAAAAGGAAACAGGTGAAGAGGCAACACTATCCCCAGTAGCTGCGTCTCTTGGGTTCTGGCACAGCCTTGTTCTCCAAGGCCCTCCTTGGTCACTGGGCCACAGCCTCTCTCTAGGTCTGCCAAACCTTCTCCATCTAGTCCTGATCTGAATGTGGTTACAGGGAGCTGGTCTGGCCAGCTCCTTCGATCAGCTGTTTCTGCGTTTCTTTCTTCTTAGACTACTTACCGTGCTATATGAATGAGAGACACGCAATCTCTCATGCACACGTTGTCTCCTTTGATCTTACAGTACCCTTATGGGGTAGGTTATGGTGATCCCATTTTACAGATGCGTTCAGAAACATTTCATGATTTCCCAGTGTAGGGTGGAAAAAATTCTTTTTCCTACGACCCTCCTAGGTTCTCTGGCTGGGGCTCTGTAAATTGAACTGACAAAATACAGATTGACAAAAGAAAAGCATACACATTTATTTAATATGTTTTATGTGACACAGGAGCCTTTTTAAGGAAATGAAGACCCAAAGAAACTGTTAATCCTGAGCATCTTTGTAGTAGGTTTGATGAAGAGTGGAAAGTTGTGGGAAAACAGGATAGGACAAAAGGGTATGAGCTAGAGATAATAAACTCAGGGAAACTTAGCAAGGCCTGTTGCTCTCAGCATCCCTCTGTCTTCAGAGAGAAGGATGCTCCTTTCCTCTGGGTACAGGGAGGGCACATCTCACATGAGGGTCTTAAGACCTATTTCAGGGGAGACAGGAGAGGTCATAGAGCCCTTCCTGCACCTGCCATTTCTCAAATTCCTTTAGCTTAAGATATTCATGCCAAGGTGCCATATTTTGGGGGAGTGTGTTCTGAATCTCATCACTAGATAATGGCAGAGCTGAGACAAGACTCCCCATCTCCACGATCCTGGTCCAGTTTCTCTCCACTGAATTACCGTCTCTCTCTTATCTTCTTGATCTCTTACTCCTCTCTTTTTTCCAAATGCCTATCTGCCCACTGAGATTTTTTCAATGAAAAATGTTGAGTGTTTACTATTTCAGTGTTTTATATGTGGTCACTTATTGAATCCTCACAACCGTATGAGAGAGGTATTACTGTGAAGCTCATATGACAAGTAAGGAACTGGATGAAACACAGACAAGTGAGGTTAACAGGTCCAAAGTCATACACCTGGTATTTGGCAACGTGAAGATTTGAATCCGAGAAATGTGACTCCAGAGTTCTCGCTGTCAACCACAGTGCTATGCAGGCTTTTTTTTTTTCTCCTTAAAATCCTTCCCTGATCCTATCAATGTGTCCTTTTTCTTTCATCACCAAAATCACATCCCCTATCCCTAGTCCCTTATCAACTATTTGCAATCCACTCCCTGCATCCTGGCTTTCTCTTTCAAAACTGTTTGCCATTTTTTTTTTTTAAGATCAGCAATCACCAGTTGTCCAACATGTTTGCATTCATTTTTTAACCCTCCTTTACTCTTTGGCGCTGTTAAGTCTTTCCTCTTTCTTGAAGCTCTTTCCTTTGTTTTCTGTGAATCAGTATCCTAACTGCATTATTATCCCTCTGACTGGTCCTTCTCTGAATCAGTTATTCATGCATTCATTCATTTAGTGTGTGTGTGAGTATATGAGAGAAGGTGAGAGGCACCATACTAGTCCTTGGAGATTGATAAATGACTTCTGTGTGACTTTATGCTGTATTTCTTAATCTGAATGCTTATTATATGGATGTGTTTACTTTGTGAAAATTTATCAAGACCCGCATTATAATTTGTGCACCTTGTTAGTCTTCAATAACACATTTAAAAATAAGTAAGTGTAAAGATGAGTTTAGGGTCTAGTGTGGGAAAGACAAACAACTGCTTACAATGCAGTATGATTTCAATGCTATATATATTGGTATGGCTTACGATATGTGGGGTCCTATGAAATTGCAAACTCAATGTGAGCAGTGAGAACTGAGGTAGTGATGCTAGAGTTGAAACTTAAAAAAATATTTAGGAAGGTGAAAGAGTTTGAAAAAGATTTAATTAAGACTGTATAAGCACCTTTTAGGCAGAAGTTACAGCATGTAAAACATACATTTAAAACATAAAGAGAGGTTGGCAGGTTTGGAACACTCCATGGCCATCCATCCGTCCGATAGTTTTTGAGGGCCCCTGTTAGGGTACTATGCTAGGAATGACAAACTCAGTCTCTACTCTCAATAAGCTTACTCTCTAGTGTAATGTGTGAGATAGACAGTTAAGCAGTTATGATAAGGTATGACGAGTTAACTACTTCCAAGGAAGAACATGGTAATATTGAAGTTGAGACCTAAAATAAATGAATAGATGTTAGCCTTAAAGTTGAAGCCAAACCTTAATGGTCGTGTTAATTGTGTACTACTTTATCCTAAAGGCAATTTGAAGCCATTGGTAAGTCTTATACAGGCAAGTGAAAGGATCAGATTTGTAGTTGAGGGAAGTGCTCTCTCCATGGCTGCAGGGACAAGACTGGAAGCTAGGATCCCAGTTAAGAGGGTTTTGGGACAGTAAGATGTAAGAGATGTTAGAGGCCCAGCTTTGCTGGCTGCCTTTGTGATAGCGAGACAGGATGGGTTCAGTAGATAGACTTCAAGGACCTGGTGTTGCCTGGATGTCTGGAGAGAGGGAAAAGTCAAGGAAGTCTTCCACATTTCTGACATTGTCATTGAAGACAGACCAGACTCTAGAATCGAGAATGTGAGAGCAGGTTGTGTTGCAGGGAGAGTTGATGAGTCTAGTTTCGGCCTTATTGAGGTGAAAGGTCGGTACGGTGAAATGACCATGGCAGGTTTTAGTTACACTAAAGAGATGGGTCAGGAGCATATCTTGGAGGGTGTTCCAAGTCTGTCTGCACACTTAGAATCTAGCCTTAAGGGCCAAGGGGCGCTAAGGGCTTCTTCCAGTGCAAGATTTGTGCTTTTACATTCAACATTCTTACATTTACTGATTTCATTTACTACCAATGCTTTAATTACTATTTTCATAGAGAGTATTCCTAAATCTGTGTTTCTAGGTTTATTTCTCCATAGATGCATATATAACATTTCCATTAGCTTGCTTGGTGATTGGTGCAAACTGGTTGTCTTATCTCTCCTTGGATATCTCAGTCACACTTAAAATTTAATGTAATTCTCACATTTGCTCCTTCTAGGTCTCATGATTATTTTCCCCCCACCATCCTTCCATTATACAGCCACTAAATACTGGCTTCATCTTTGACTTCATTTATGCTCCTCCAATCAGATAGCTCCTGGTCCCATTGATCTCTTTTCTATTGTATTTCCCTAATCTGTTGCCTCTTCTATTCCATTTGCTTCTGTGTTTCTTTATATTTCTCATTGATTTTTGTTTGTATCTTCTAACTGGTCTCCTTTACCCCACCATCAATCCCTTCAACTTCAGTGGTCCTCGCCATAAAGCTGACACAGGTGGTCTCATGAATCAAGATCACCTATGGGGCTTTCTGCCGCATTCTGCTCCCCTCAGCCCATCCAGGGTGCATCAGACTCTCAAGAATATACCTTTCTTTCTCTTCTCTCTACATTCTACACAGAACCAATGAGTCTAATTCAGTTCTTCCCAACGATCAGAATCGACTGGAGTGATTCCTGGACTAAGACGACAATTTACTAGGTTTTTGACGGGTCCCAGGCATTTGTAGTTTAAGACTCTCTAGTCTAATTCATTCTGTATACAGTTGCTAAAGTTATATTCTTCAAGCACAGGTCAGAGGTCACCTGAGGTGAAAAGTGCATTGAACATAGAGTCAGAGGCCTGTAATTATGATTCACCTACGTGGTTAATTAGCTCTGTGAATTCAGATGTCTTTAATATCTTTGAGCCATGTCTGTAAAATGGGATGGTAATAAATCACATTAATAATCATGGTATTGAATTCTTATCTGGATCAGAAACTTCTTCAATTATGATGATCTTTTATATATTTATATTCCACTTTCTTCTTTTTTTTTTAAAGATTTTATTTTTCCTTTTTCTCCCCAAAGCCCCCGGTATGTAGTTGTGTACTTTTAGTTGTGGGTCCTTCTAGTTGTGGCATGTAGGATGCTGCCTCAGCATGGCTTGATGAGCGGTACCATGTCTGAGCCCAGAATCCAAACTGGCAAAACCCTGGGTGGCTGAAGTGGAGTGTGCGAACGTAACCACTCGGCCATGGGGCCAGCCCCCTGGTTTTCATTTCTTTTCTTCTTCTTTTTTTTTTGAGGAAGATTAGCCCTGAGCTAACTACTGCCAATTCTCTTCTTTTTGCTGAGGAAGACTAGCCCTGAGCTAACATCCGTGCCCATCTTCCTCTACATTGTGTGTGGGATGCCTACCCCAGCATGGCTTGCCAAGCAGTGCCATGTCTGCACCTGGGATCTGAACCGATGAACCCCGGGCCGCCAAAGCGGAACATGTGCACTTAACTGCTGTGCCACTGGGCCGGCCCCTAGTTTTCTTAATTGGCATTTTATTATGAAAATTTTTCTAACATAAAGAAAAGTAGAAAAGAAATAGGCTTGTGAAAATCCATATATCCAGCAATATTTTAACAAAATAATTAAAAGGCAATTAAAGAGAGTATTTATTAAAGTGCGAAATTGAATCTCTAACCCAGTATCCTAGCTTTAACAATTATTAAGCTTCCAGGGCCAGCCTGTTGCCAAGTGGTTAAGTTCGTGTACTCTGCTTTTGTGGCCTGGGGTTTCGCGCGTTTGGATCCTGGGCGTGGACATGGCACTGCTCATCAGGCCATACTGAGGCGGTGTCCCACATAGCACAACCAGAAGGACCTACAACTGGAATATATAGCTATGTACTGGGGGGCTTTGGGGAGAAGAGGAAGAAGAAAAAAAAAAGATTGGCAGTAGATGTTAGCTCAGGGCCAATCTTTAAAAACATTATTAAGCTTTTGCTGTTTTTGCTTCATCTTTTATTGGCTGAGATATTTTAGAGTACTTACAGACATGTTCATAGATGATTGTTCACCCCTGAATATTGAACTATACATCTCTAAAAACATGAAGATATTTCTACATAGCTGTATCCAACAAAATTGACAACATTTCCTTAATATCATCTAAGATACAATCTATTCTCAAATTTTCCCAATTGTTCCCAAATGTCTTTTACAGCTAATTTGTTCCAATCAGGATCCAAGACAGGTCCACATATTTATTGCATTGGGTTGTTTTGTTTCTTAGGTCCCTTTCGATCTAGAATAGTCCTCACCACCCCCAACTCTCGTCCTTTTTGTGACCTTGCTTTGTTGAGAGGGAAGACCAACTGTCTGCAGAATGTTGTCCTTGTGGATTTGTCAGATCGAAGCTCTATTTTATTATTAGCTTGTTTTATCTTCCTCATGGCCACTGGTGACTTTGAGCATTTTTTTCTGTTAGTCCTTAATCATTTGCTACTTTGTGATATTTCTTTCTACTCATTGAAACCCTAATTTGCCTTTTACCGTCTAATAGTAGATACCACTCTGTTCTGCTTTCTGGAAACTTTTCCTACTCTATTTTTTTTCCTAATAGGTACTTCTGACATGTCTTTTAGACAGGATATGCCTGACAGGTCTAAAATCTTAGTTCTATGATGTCATCGTCTGGGTCTTTTCCCCCAGTTGGTGGTTCTCTATCAGGAGTCGTGCTGCCCCCTAGGGGAACTTCTGGAAATGTGTGACACTTTCAGTTGTCACAGGGACTCGGGGCTTTCCGGCATATATATTGGCCAGAGGCCAGGGATGCTAAATAGTCTTCCCTACTTGCAATAATCCTGAGCCACTAAGAATTACCTTGCCTAAAACGGTAATAGTGCCTGTGTTGAAAAACACTGTGCAGCCAATCCTAGTTAATTTACTCTTGGTTGACTGATAGGATGTGATGTACCAGCACACGGTAGTTGCTCAATAAATATTTGTTGAGCAAATGAATTTTGAAATTTGACCTTTTAAAGTAGACTGTTTTGCCACGCAAACACACACACACACACGTTACACAAAAGTAAACTATTTTAT
This sequence comes from Equus asinus, assembly GCF_041296235.1. Taxonomy (NCBI): domain Eukaryota; kingdom Metazoa; phylum Chordata; class Mammalia; order Perissodactyla; family Equidae; genus Equus; species Equus asinus. The sequence goes on from NC_091792.1 coordinate 7,402,509, forward strand.
TAGAACTCCTTTAACTATAAGTGACGAAAACTCAGTTCACGCTGGATTATTAATTGAAAAGTACATGGGTATCTGCATTCAGAAGTTTACGGACCCAGGGGCTTAAATGGTATTGTTGGAACTTGATTTCCTTTCATCTTTGGCTTTCTCCTCTGGATATTGTCTTTGCTTTCTGGTGGGCTCTCTTCTCAAGATGGTGCCTAGCAATTCAGGGGTTCTATCCCTCACTCCAAAGTCCAGCAGAAAGGAGAATTTTGTTTTCCTAACAGTTCCACCCCACTCTTAAATCTTACTAAAGTCATTTGCATCGCCTGCTTGTACCTAAACCAATCACTGTGGCCAGCGGAGATGGGATACATTGATGGGCTGGGTAGGATTGTGTCTTCTCCCTCACTCAAGGCAGGAATTGAGTTAGGCCACCTGAACCAGACGCTTTCCTCCAAAGAAGAGGGGATGGATGCTGAGCAGGAAGCAAATAAGCAAACAACACACATTTCTACTACTCAAACCTACCACCCAGTACCGAATACCACTCAAACATTCGGTCATCATCATCTGTACCATGCGCAGGGTTTCCAAATGTATATATGATATCAAACATCAAACATTATTTGCATATTTTGAATATCTTATGATGTAGAGCATCGTCTCTTTCTTACTACAAAACTATAAACTAAAGGAATATTCCAAATAGGATTGAAGTCTTTAATTCAATTCGACAAGTATTTCTTGAAGCCTACTTGTGGTGTCAAATTTTTTTTTTTTTTTTATTAATGTTATGATGGATTACAAGCTTGTGAAATTTCAGCTGTACATTCTTGTTAGTCATGTTGTGGGTACACCACTTCCCCCTCCGTACCCTCCCCCCACCTCCCCTTTTCCCTGGTAACCACCGATCAGATCTCCTTCTCAATATACTAATTTCCACCTATGAGTGGAGTCATATAGAGTTCGTCTTTCTCTGACTGACTTATTTCGCTTAACATAATGCCCTCGAGGTCCATCCACATTGTTGTGAATGGGCCAATTTCGTCTTTTTTATGGCTGAGTAGTATTCCATTGTGTATATATACCACATCTTCTTTATCCAATCATCAGTTTCTGGGCATGTAGGCTGGTTCCACATCTTGGCTATTGTAAATAATGCTGCGATGAACATAGGGGTGCAACGGACTCTTGAGATATCTGATATCAGGTTCTTAGGATAGATACCCAGTAATGGGATGGCTGGGTCATAGGGTATTTCTATTTTTAACTTTTTGAGAAATCTCCATACTGTTTTCCATAGTGGCTGTACCAGTTTGCATTCCCACCAACAGTGTATGAGGGTTCCTCTTTCTCCACAACCTCTCCAACATTTGTCGTTCTTGGTTTTGGATGTTTTTGCCAATCTAACGGGGGTAAGGTGATATCTTAGTGTAGTTTTGATTTGCATTTCCCTGATGATTAGCGATGATGAACATCTTTTCATGTGTCTATTGGCCATATTCATATCTTCTTTTGAGAAATGTCTGTTCATGTCCTCTGCCCATTTTTTGATCGGGTTGTTTGTTTTTTTGTTGTTAAGCAGTGTGAGTTCTTTGTATATTATGGAGATTAACCCTTTGTCAGATAAGTGGCTTGTAAATATTTTTTCCCAATTAGTGAGCTGTTTTTTTGTTTCAATTCTGTTTTCCCTTGCCTTGAAGAAGCTCTTTAGTCTGATGAAGTCCCATTTGTTTATTCTTTCTATTGTTTCCCTCAACTGAGGAGTTACAGTGTCCGAAAAGATTCTTTTGAAACTGATGTCAAAGAGTGTACTGCCTATATTCTCTTCCAAAAGACTTATTGTCTCAGGCCTAATCTTTAGGTCTTTGATCCATTTTGAGTTTATTTTGGTGTGTGGTGAAAAAGAATGGTCGATTTTCAATCTTTTGCATGTGGCTGTCCAGTTTTCCCAGCACCATTTGTTGAAGAGACTTTCTTTTCTCCATTGTAGGCCCTCTGCTCCTTTGTCGAAGATTAGCTGTCCATAGATGTGTGGTTTTATCTCTGGGCTTTCAATTCTGTTCCATTGATCTGTGGACCTGTTTTTGTACCAGTACCATGCTGTTTTGATCACTGTAGCTTTGTAGTATGTTTTGAAATCGGGGATTGTGATTCCGCCGGCTTTGTTTTTCTTGCTCAGGATTGCTTTAGCAATTCGTGGTCTTTTGTTCCCCCATATGAATTTTAGGATTGTTTGTTCAATTTCTGTGAAGAATGTTCTTGGGATTCTGATTGGGATAGCATTGAATCTGTATATTGCTTTAGGTAGTATGGACATTTTAACTATGTTTATTCTTCCAATCCATGTGCAAGGAATGTTTTTCCATCTCTTTATGTCATCGCCTATTTCTTTCAAGAAAGTCTTGTAGTTTTCATTGTATAGATCCTTCACTTCCTTGGTTAAGTTTATCCCAAGGTATTTTATTCTTTTCGTTGCGATTGTGAATGGGATAGAGTTCTTGAGTTCTTTTTCTGTTAGTTTATTGTTAGTGTATAGAAATGCTACTGATTTATGCACGTTAATTTTATACCCTGCTACTTTGCTGTAGTTGTTGATTATTTCTAATAGTTTTTCTGTGGATTCTTTGGGGTTTTCTATGTATAAGATCATGTCGTCTGCAAACAACGCGAGTTTTACTTCTTCGTTACCTATTTGGATTCCTTTTATTTTTTTTTCCTGCCGAATTGCTCTGGCCAGCACCTCCAGTACTATGTTGAATAGGAGTGGTGAAAGTGGGCACCCTTGTCTTGTTCCTGTCCTCAGAGGGATGGCTTTCAGCTTTTGTCCATTGAGTATGATGTTGGCTGTGGGTCTATCATATATGGCCTTTATTATGTTGAGGTACTTTCCTTCTATACCCATTTTACTGAGGGTTTTTATCATAAATGGGTGTTGGATCTTGTCGAATGCTTTCTCTGCGTCTATTGAGATGATCATGTGGTTTTTGTTTTTCATTTTGTTGATGTAGTGTATCACGTTGATTGACTTGCGGATGTTGAACCATCCCTGTGTCCCTGGTATAAATCCCACTTGATCCTGGTGTATAATCTTTTTGATGTATTGCTGTAATCGGTTTGCCAAAATTTTGTTGAGGATTTTTGCATCTATGTTCATCAGTGATATCGGCCTGTAGTTCTCCTTCTTTGTGTTGTCCTTGTCAGGTTTGGGGATCAGAGTGATGTTGGCTTCATAGAATGTGTTAGGGAGTTCTCCATCTTTCTCAATTTTCTGGAACAGTTTGAGGAGAATAGGTATTAAGTCTTCTTTGAATGTTTGGTAGAATTCTCCAGAGAAGCCGTCTGGTCCTGGACTCTTGTTTTTGGGGAGGTTTTTGATTACCGTTTCTATTTCCTTACTTGTGATTGGTCTATTCAGATTCTCCATTTCTTCCTGATTCAGTTTGGGGAGATTGTAGGAGTCTAGGAATTTGTCCATTTCTTCCAAGTTGTTCAATTTGTTGGCATATAGTTTTTCATAGTATTCTCTTATGATCTCTTGTATTTCATTGGTATCTGTTGTGATTTCTCCTCTGTCATTCCTGATTTTATTAATTTGCGCTTTCTCTCTTCTTTTCTTGGTGAGTCTGGCTAGGGGTTTGTCAATTTTGTTAATTCTTTCGAAGAACCAACTCTTTGTTTCATTGATCCTTTCTATTGTCTTTTTTGTTTCAATATCGTTTATTTCTGCTCTTATTTTTATTATTTCCCTCCTTCTACTGACTCTGGGCTTTGTTTGTTCTTCTTTTTCTAGTTCCGTTAGGTGTCGTTTGAGGTGGCTTACGTGAGCTTTTTCTTGTTTAGTGAGGTGAGCCTGTATTGCGATGAATTTCCCTCTTAGGACTGCTTTTGCTGCATCCCAAATGATTTGGTATGTCGTGTTCTCATTTTCATTTGTCTCCAGATAATATTTGATTTCTTCTTTAATTTCTTCAATGATCCATTGTTTGTTGAGAAGCGTGTTGTTTAGTCTCCACATTTTTGCACCTTTCTCTGCTTTTTTCTTGTAGTTGATTTCTAGTTTAATAGCGTTATGATCAGAAAAGATGCTTGATATTATTTCAACTCTCTTGTATTTATTGATGTTTGCTTTGGTTCCCAAAATATGGTCAATCCTTGAGAATGTTCCATGTGCACTTGAGAAGAATGTGTAACCTGCTGTTTTTGGATGAAGTGTTCTATATATATCTATTAAGTCCATCTGGTCTAATTTTTCATTTAATTCTATTATTTCCTTGTTGATTTTCTGTCTGGATGTTCTGTCCATTGGTGTTAATGGTGTGTTGAGGTCCCCTACTATTATTGTATTGTTGTTGATGTCTTCTTTTAGTTCTATTAAGAGTTGCTTTACAAATTTTGGTGCTCCTGTGTTGGGTGCGTATATATTTATAAGTGTTATGTCTTCTTGGTGGAGAGTCCCTTTTATCATTATATACTGTCCCTCTTTATCTTTCTTTATCTGTTTTGCTTTGAAATCTACCTTGTCTGATATTAGTATAGCGACACCTGCTTTCTTTTGTTCATTATTAGCTTGGAGTATTGTTCTCCATCCCTTCACTCTGAGTCTGTGTTTGTCTTTGGGGCTGAGGTGTGTCTCCTGGAGGCCGCATATTGTTGGATCTTGTTCTTTGATCCATCCTGCCACTCTGTGTCTTTTGATTGGGGAGTTCAATCCATTTACATTTAGAGTGATTATTGAGACGTGGGGGCCTACCACTCCCATTTTGTGTCTTGTTTTCTGGTTTTCTTCAGTTTCCTTTGTTTCTCGTCCCATGGTTTAATCTGTTCTGATGTAGAGCTGCTACTCTCTGTTGTTGTCCTTCTACTTATCTCTTCTGCTCTTGGTTTTGTAGCCCCTTTCCTTTTTTGGATTTTTCAGGAATGAGGGTTTTCCTGAGGATTTCCTGAAGAGGAGGTTTTGTGGCAATGAACTCCCTTAATTTTTGTTTATCTGGGAAAGTTTTTATTTCTCCATCGTATTTGAAGGATATTTTCGCTGGGTAGAGAATTCTCGGCTGTAGATTTTTGTCCTTCAGATTTTTGAATATATCATTCCACTCTCTTCTAGCCTGTAAAGTTTCTGCTGAGAAATCTGCTGATAGCCTGATGGGGGTTCCTTTGTAGGTTAGTTTCTTTTGCCTGGCTGTCCTTAATATTTTCTCCTTGTCGTTGACTTTTGCTAGCTTCACTACTATATGCCGTGGAGTTGGTCTTCTTGCATTGATAAAGTTTGGAGATCTATTGGCTTCTGTCACCTGAAGATCCATCTCCCTCACCAGATTTGGGAAGTTCTCAGCCATTATTTCTTTGAATAGGTTTTCTGCCCCTTTCTCCTTCTCTTCTCCCTCTGGTATACCTATAATCCTTACGTTGCATCTCCTAATTGTGTCTGATAATTCTCGGAGAGTTTCTTCATTTCTTTTAAGTCTTGCTTCTCCCTCCTCCTCTGCCTGCAACAATTCTATATTGCCATCTTCCAAATTGCTAATTCTTTCCTCCATATTATCGGCCCTACTGTTCAGAGCATCTAGATTTTTCTTAATCTCCTCTATTGTGTTCTTCATTTCCAATATTTCTGTTTGGTTCTTCTTTATCGTATCAAACTCTTTTGTGACATAGCTCCTGAACTCGTTGAGTTGTCGGTCAGAATTCTCTCTTAACTCATTGAGAATCTTAATGATGGCTGTTTTGAAGTCATCGTCATTTAGGTTATATATCTCATTTTCTTTGGGATTGTTTTCTGTGTATTTGTTGCTTTCTTTCTGTTCTGGAGATTTAATGTATTTTTTCATATTGCTTGATGTTGTTGATTTGTGCCTCCGCATGGAGATAGAGTTTAGTTGCTCCTTTCACTTGTTTCAGCTGCTGCGGTGGGAGGAGCAGCTGTTTATACTTCACCAACCAGGAACCCTGTCCGTAGTTGCTAACTGGGCCTGGGCCCCTCTTCATAGCCACAGTGGCCCTTTGGATTCCCTCCTCTGCCGTGGGGGCCGTCACAGGGGGGCTTCAGGCTGCAGGTGCCTACTGTTGCAGCCCACCTAGATGTGCTCTCTCCTTGGGGTCTGCAACGGTGTTATGGGCTTTTCCAGCGGCCAGGGGTGGGATCACTTATATTTGTCGCTCCGTTGCTGTCGGCACCCACCAAATCTCACTTGTCCTCTATGGGTCGCAGGAGAGCTATTGGCATCTTCTACAGTCTGTGGTTAGTACACCTAGCTATGCTGCTTTTGCCCTGGGGTCTTCCAGCCTTGTGGCTGGTGGCTGGGTGCCTTCTACTGGTGCTGTGCAGAGGCTTTCCCTAAGGCTGCTGTGAGCCTGTAGGGTTTCCCCCTAGGCTACTAAGCTGGGTCTCTGGAACTCTCTCCAGCCCCAGTCCTCTCTGAGATCTCCGGCAATCCCTAGCCTCACGGGGTGGGCAACGGCAGCTGGGGGTCGCCCCGCCCTCTGGGATTCTCTCCGGGCCTCTCCCGGAGCCGTGAATGCTCAGCGTGGCCCCTCTGCTAACGGCAGACAGAGAGTTTTGTCTGCTGCCCGGGCGGAGCTCCGGCGCTTCCCCTCCGGGTCGCAGAACCGGCCTTTGAAAATTCCCCCGGCCCCGGTCCTCTCCGAGATCTCCGGCAATCCCTAGTCCCACGGGGCGGGCAATGGCAGCTGGGAGATCTCCGTGCCCTCCGTGTCTCTCTCTGGGACCCTCCGGGCGCCCCGAGCACCAGGCTGGGTCTCCCCGCCAATGGCGGGGAGAGACTCTCCCCGCGGGCTCGGGTGTGCAACTCCAAAGTTTCCCTCTGCGTTTAGGAGTAATTGCAGGGGGTTTAGGTAGGGTTCTGGTCACCTGTTTCCACTGTCGCTCCTCTGTTGTGTTCTCGCTCCTGCCCTAGATGTGTGTGGATCCTCTGGGGGCGTCCGTTGGAAGAAAGCCGCTTGCGGGTACTAGGCTGCCCGTCGGGGTCGGAGAGTTTTCACCTATTTCCACATCCTCCCAGAGGAAAGTCCATCCGCCTTCCGATGTATAGTCGCGTGGGTGTCTCAGACGTCCTGAGATGCTGTCTGGATATCCTTTGTCAAGCGATAAGTGTCCAAATAATTGTAGACTCGAAGGGCGAGAGACAAAGAGGACTACTCATGGCGCCATCTTGGCTCTTCTCCTCCGGTGTCAAATTTGTAATAAAATAATTGAAGAACAATTCAGCATAGTATGAGTTAAGATGCTAAATTTAATCTAATTTCTAAAATATGTGTTCTAGACCATATATTCCTAGCTTTCACCTCTGGAGCGAAGGGAATGAGCAGCAGGAAAATATTATTTATAGACTAAATTTTCCTTCTGGATATGCCATGAATATGTAGATGCTATTGTTAAAATTAAATGTCTATTTATTGATAGCATTTTTGGCCATTGTTGTTACCTTAACAGATACTAAGAGTATTTTTAATTTTTAAAGGACTTACTTGCTCAAAAAGGCTGGGATTCCCCACCCAGGCAATCAAATACTCCAGTTCCAGGGATCCCTTTCCCATCACCACAATCCTGTACCAAGGTCTGAAATACCTCTGGGGAAGGGGGGTGAGGCTCGAAAGGCAAGAAGGGGAAAACGAAGGGGCGGGAAACAGGGAGAGGGCGAGGAAGAAGGAAACTGGGAAGACGAAGTTGCTGTGCAGGATTTGTTGAGTGGCTGTTGTTGAAGGGGAGGAGGGTCACAGGGGTGAAAGGGGTGTTTGGCTTTATATATCGTCCTTTATGCCTACATTGACACTGTTCCGTAATCAACGGCACGTGCATTTCTCAGCCTCATCCTAATTGAAATCAGAATTATTTGGTACTATTGTTCATACTTTCCTTCTTGAAGTTCTTTTTCTTTATGTTTTGCAATATTATTTTCTCCTGTGGCAGGAGAGACTACCTGTTTTTCTATTCTAAATGATGTTTCCCTAAATTTCTTATTTTGATCTTTTTTTTCTTTTTTTTAAAAATCTCCTTCTTTGTGCTCTCTGAGATCAATTTTGTGGATGGCGCACATTTTTGTTGCCAGCTCAAAATTTTATTTGGGTTCTAGACTTGTGTTTCAATCTGTTTTTTGGATGTTTTTACCCAGATGTCCTGTAATTATCTCAAACTCAAGATGTTTAGACCTAAACTTATCTTTCTCTACCCACATGACCTGACTCTGTTCCAAAAGTCTGTAAAAAGAGAACCATTTGGTTTCTTACTATCTCTGTTATCTGCTGCTATAATAAGGTTGCGTAACAACTCGCCCCAAAAGCTTTGTGGCTTGAAGTACAGTTATTGTCATGACTCACAGGTCTCAGCTGGTTTCACTCATGCGTTATGAGGTCAGCTGCCCTTTGGGTTCATGGCTCTGCTGAGCCTTGACTGGGCTTCCACGTGTTGAGGGTCGGCGGGCTACAGGATGCTCTAAGATGACCTTACTTGGATAACTGGGCTCTCCTTCATGTGTCTCTCATGCGCACATGTTTCTCATGTCCCTCCAGCAGGCTTGCCTGAGTGTGTTTTCAGGCAAGCTTGGAGAGTATACTCATGGTGATCACAGAGGAGCAAAAGGGAGTAGAAATCCTCAAGAGCTTTTCCAAGTTGCTGCTTGCTTTCAGCTTGCTATCGTCCCATTGGTGAAAGCATGTCACATAGCTGAGCACAGGGTATAGGGTAAATGGTGTGGGTAGGGGAAGCCATTTAATTGGGGCCTTTAAGGCAGTCAAGCTACTGCACTTGTCTAAGTTAGACTCCGAGTTATCCTTGGCTTCTCTGTTTCCTTTATTTTTTGTGCAGTTGATCATGTCCTCTTCATTCTTCCTCTGCAATAGACTCAACTCTTTCTCTTCATCAGTACCCACTAATGCTGCATGATTCAAAACCTAACCATCGTTCTTCTGGATTACTATAATAGTCTTTGCACCGGGTAGGTTACCACCCCTCCCTCTCCCGCCCCCCCCGCCCCCCCCCCCCCCCCCCCCCCGTTTTATCAAGTTCCACATCAAATCACAGCAAAGCTGGTTCGGTTTCTCTATGAGCCTTGCAGATCCCCATAAATTGGTTTCTCCCTTCTCTGGCAGTCCTCTGACTCACAACCCCAGGGATGTTTTAGCCCTCCGAAGCTGTGCTCCAGTCAGGAGCTCTGAAGAGTGTGGGTATACAATTTGGGTGAGCCGGCTACAGTTTCTGTGCTGTCTGTTCATGCAGCATTGGAGAGGGTATCATCCCAAGGGCTCATGCTCCATTCACAATACCCCTGGTTAGATGGGAGGGGAGCAGTTTTCACTGTAGCCAATGCCACTGAGGGTTACAGTTCAGCATCAGCAGAGATCTGGAGGCACCAGCATTGGGAGCAGATTGTGGAAGCCTCTAACACTGGGGTCACTGCAGGTCACTAAAGCAGACCTTGCTTGGGATAGTGTGTCTCTCTGTGGTATCGCCTCTTTTTTTAAAAACTTTTCCTTCTTCTCCCCAAAGCTCTCCAGTACGTAGTTGTATATTTTAGTTGTGGGTCCTTCTAGTTGTGCTATGTGGGACGCCACCTCAGCACGGCTTGATGAGTGGTACTAGGTCCGCACCCAGAACCTGAACTGGTGAAATTCTGGGTCGTGGAAGGAGAGTGCGCGAACTTAACCACTTGGCCATGGGGCCGGCCCTGTGGTATCTCCTCTTGAGCATGCCTCTGCTGGTGACTTGCAGAGCCTTAAATCTTCATACTTTCTACAAGAACAGTGGCTTTACTGTTTGGGTCAGCATTTCTGAAAGAAAATCTACAGGTGTCCTCTCATGGACAAAGAGCTGAGTGGGGTGTTGGAATAATTCCACCTCAGTGATGAAGTGAGGAGATGTTCTGGGGAGAAATGTGACCTCAGGACCATCATGGTGAGAGTCATCCAGATCCGGCACCCGTCTTCTCTTTGTCTGTGGCCCTGGGACACAGGAGATGGAAGGAGGATTGCACACTGAAATTTGGTGCTGACTTACCCTGCTGATCTGGGGAACTCCAGAGCTTTGTGGCAACAGCCCCAAAGATACACACAGTCCCAGCAGACACTGTTTGCATCATCCCCATGTGCCCCCCGGGGTCTATGCAAGCCAGCTCTGGCCATTAGAGGGGGATTGTGGACCTTGAATGTCAGAGTCTGAGAAGGGCATGGGACAGAGAGATCAGGGAGTGGTCCCTGGCCCAGCAGAGTGGGAGCTGCACAGCTTGAGGGGCCCTGTTGGGAGAACTGCACTGAGGGCCCTTGGGGGGTCCGGACAGAGACAGCCTCATTGACCTTCTGTCCACACAAGACACAAAAGCCCATAAAGTGCCTGGTACTTGATACATTATAGGTGCAATAAAAATGTTTGATTTGCTTTGTTTTCCTGTTTAATTTATACCATCAGAGCTATGTTTCTAAATCCCAGATCTACGAACATCATTTCTTTGTTTTAAACCACCAGTCACTACCTGTCCCTTATGTCAGTAGTTCTTAAACGTACGTACATTAGAATTCCCTGGAGGGCTTTTAAAAGCAGATTTCTGAGCCCCAACTCCAGAATTTCTGGTTCAGTGGATCTGGGGTGGGGCCCAGGAATTGCATTTTCTAACGGTTCCCAGCACTGTGCTGATGCTGATGCTCTGGTCATCACACTTTGAAAGTGCCTTTTGTTAAAGATTTTATTTTTTCCTTTTTCTCCCCAAAGCCCCCAGTACACAGTTGTATATTTTAGTTGCAGGTCCTTCTAGTTGTGGCATGTGGGATGCCGCCTCAGCGTGGCCTGATGAGCGGTGCCTTGTCCGTGCCCAGGATTTGAACCACCAAAACCCTGGGCTGCCGCAGAGGAGCGCACCAACTCAACCACTCAGCCACGGGGCCGGGCCCTGAAAAGTGCTTTATTGCAGAATGAAGTTCCAGCTCCTCAGCATAGTTAACAGGGGCCTCCACAACTCGACCTCCTCTGCCGAGGAGAAGTGACGCTGCAGACAGCACCAACGTGGCCATCCCCACGTTGATGCATCACAACCGGATTACCCTCTCCTTTCGGCCAGCCGATATTTTATTCTCCTAAAATTTGGCTTACATGAATATGAAGAACTATTTTGAGGGGAAAAGAAGGCACAAGAGGCAAATGCAGCCTCAGGAGTAGTACCCCATAACCCGGTGGAAGAAGTGTCCTCTGCAGAGGGAGGCCCAGGCCCTTGCTGGGCAGTCCTTTCGTGCTCCAGGTGTGCCTGTTGTGGCCAGGTGATGCCTTCAAGTCCATTTCTTGTTTTATTACATTTGGAAATTGGTGAGCCGATCCACCCGTTTACCTCTAGTCAAGGGGTAGGAGGCTAACATACCGAGGAGCACGAGTCCTGGGCTGTGCCAGAATCACATGAGGATCTTTGGGAAAAAATGCAGATTCCCACTGCAGACTTGCCAGCCAAGAACCTCCGTAATGATGTCCTAGAATCTGTATTTTAATTTAATTTTAAAACAATATGTTAGGTTTAAAAAAAATACAGAAAAATAGAAAAAAGGACACAAAATTGGTCTGTATTCCTCTACTTAGAGAACCCATATTGGCATTAAAGAAAAAATAGAAAATATGTACATATTTGGAAAATTCACATAGTGTTGGAGGTATAAAATGAAAAGTAAGAGCTTCTCTCCTCCCACTTACCCCTGGGCCCTTTACTAAAAGGTAGTCCCTCTTGCTGCTCTCCTGTGTTTCTACCTAGATAATATCTAATTTTGGGGGAAAAGTGTACATACTTAATGTAAAACTATTTTTATTACAATGTGAGAGAATTCTATGACAGACCTATAAGTAACCCTCAGTAGCTCCTCTTCCCTTGTTTCTTCTTAAGCTGGGCAGTCTGCAAGGTCCATCCTCAGCCGTCTTCTTTCATCACCAGCCAGGTGTGACAGCCCCTGCCCTGGAGAAACTAGGAGAGACACCTTCATGCCTTCAACTTGTGCTGACATGACTAGGTCAGGTTGGCTTAACCTTTCTGTGGTAATTGATACAATATATATTTCCACTCAGAGAGTATTTATTGAGTGTGTCTTAATCCAGTTTGGGCTGCTATAACAAAAGAGCACTGTGGGGGGCCGGCCCGGTGGTGCAGTGGTTAGGTTTGCGCCTTCTGATTCAGTGGCCCGGGGTTTGCGGGTTCGGATCCCAGGTGTGGACATGGTACTGCTTGTCAAGCCATGCTGTGGCAGGCATCCCACATATAAAGTAGAGGAAGATGGGCACGGATGTTAGCTTAGGGCCAGTCTTTCTCAGCAAAAAGAGGAGGATTGGCAGCAGATGTTAGCTGAGGGCTAATCTTCCTCAAAAAAAAAAAAAAAACACCACTGTGTAGGTAGCTTATAAACAATAGATGTTTATTTCTCACAGTTCTGGAGGCTGGAAGTCCAAGATCAGGGTGCCAGCATGGTTGCGTGGGAGTCCTGTTTCGCACTACTAGCTTCTCGTTGATCCTTACATGGCCAGAGGCGCTAGGGAGCTCTGTGAGGTCTCTTTTGTAAAAGCACTAATCCATTCATGAAATCTCCACTCTTATGACCCAATCACCTCCCAAAGGCCCCACCTTCTAATACTATAACATTGGGCATTAGGGTTTCAACACATGAATCTCGGGAGGACAAAAACATTCAGACCATAGCAGAGCGCTTTCTAAGTGGGTCAAGTGGTATAAGAGATAAAAATGGATTAAGGCCTCTATCATGCCTTTCAGGAAGGAGCTCTCACCTGCGTTTTGTCAGATAAGTAACTGACTACTATATGCCTGGAAGAAATGCAGCTCTTGTAAAGGTGTAAGGAATATGCCACGGGGAGCACAAAGAGGACTGATTTATGAGTTCTAGTAGACAGGTAGCCTTTGAGCTGGTCTTTGAAGGATACAAAGTGAAGCGGGAAAGACGGAGGGGTGGCAATGGGAGAGAGATCCAGATCCAAGGAGGAGCATGCATGCAAGTGTGGAGTAGCACCATACCATCCCCGGGAGGGGCGGGGCTTAAAACTTAGTGCCATTTTAAAGAGTTGAAACTTTTTATAGGCAACAGGATGTTCTGAAAGTTTTTGAGAAGAGATTTAACAGACAAGATGGATATTTTGGAAAAATAGCTCCATACCATTTGAGGCAACAGGGTCACAGAGAGAATCAGGTCCCAGGAGAATAATCTTTTGAGACTTCCAGCCTGGGATTTGTATTGCTATCCAACATAGTCTCCCTACAGCTTCTTCCCCTCTCGTGGGTTTTGTCCAGCAGAATTGCCAGGCATGGTTTGTGTGGGAGTCCACTGGCAGTCAGTAGACTGGTTGCTGATTCTCTGCAGAACTGGCAGAGAGAGTAAGAAAGGAGAGTAGGACAGAAGAGACGTTGCTGTGGTTGAGTCAGGACTCGGTGACCAGACGGGGCAGGAAGAGAAGAGAACAACCCAAATGGATGATTTTTAGGATTTCTAGGCTGACACCCAGGTGACCATCATTAGTTAAGATGGAGAGTAGGAAAAGGATCGGGTTGTAGGATGGAGGTGGTCAGGGAGAGGAGTAGGAAGGTAGAAGCTTATTGCTTTGTTGAGTCTGAGAATGCTGGGGATCTTCAGATAGAAAGATTAGCAGGCAGATGGGAACTCAGATCTGGAGCTCACAAGAGAGGTCAGAGCCAGCAGGTGTAGGTTTCTGGTCATAGCCCTACGACTGAAGCTGTGGTGATGGATGAGACTGCCCTGTGGCAGGGGTTTTCCACACATCAGCATGCATCAGGATCCCTGGAGCCCTTCTTGTAGCTCGTAGCAGGGCCTCAGTTCTGGAATTTCTGATCCAGTCTGGGTAGGGCCCCATACTTTCAGGTTCAACAGATACCCAGGTGCCGCTGAGGCTGCTGGTCTGGGGACCACACTGCGAGAAGCACCAGCCTAAAGAAACATACAGTGAAAGAGGATGGCTGAGGATGGGGTTTGGGGGAGTGTCCAGATTCAGAAGGAAGTGAAAGAAGAAGAGCTAGTGAGAGATGCCTATAGATATATCTTACAGCTCCCTTGCATTGTACAAAAAATAACTGTACATTAAATATGTCCCTCATGCACATACATTTTCACGTTAAGTATGCACATGTCAGGTATACAGTTAGATAAGAAGTCTCAGAAGAGAACTGGGAAGAGAGAGAATGCTGGGAATCACAGAAGTTTGGTCTTTTGGGGATCCTCCTCATTCTGTAATCCCTGAATGGCTTTCATTTGGGAGTCCTCCATTTCACACAGGTCTCAGTGGCTCGTCCTCTCAGTAACTGGTCTGCTTAACCCATTCCTTGAATAAAAAAGCCAAACCAAATTTATAATCTGAGACTTCCTCTGAGTTGCTTCTAAAAATGGAAATTTAGTTTTTCTTATTATGAGGAAAATGAAAATAATATCAGTAACAAAAATAACTCAGCAAGTGTTAGTATAATATGTTCTTGTTAATTTGGTTAAGCTGTTTCCATATACCGTTTCATTTTGAGGTGTAAACTACAGCTGACCAGCAATATGCGTATTGCAGACTCAATGAGCAAAATCACATTTACATAAGTGGGGAGCTCACTCCTCAAAGTCAATTTTTTAAAAGCTCTGTTAATAAACATATTGGAAAGTATTAAAATTAGTTTTAAAATATATATCCATAATCTCGTATTTGAGGAATAACCACTATGAAGATTTAGCTATATTTCTTTCTAGTTGCATTTATATTGTAGGGGGAGAAAAATTCTTTTTCCTACTCCCCTCCTAAGTTCTCTGGGTGGGCCCTGTAAACTGGACTGACAAAACACACGTTAGGGGGCTGGCCCGGTGGCGCAGCTGTTAAGTTTGCACGTTCCGCTTCAGCAGCCTGGGGTTCACCAGTTCGGATTCTGGGTGCGAACATGGCGTCTCTCATCAGGCCATGCTGTGGTAGGTGTCCCACATATAAAGTAGAGGAAGATGGGCACGGATGTTAGCTCAGGGCCAGGCTTCCTCAGCAAAAAGAGGAGGATTGGCAGCAGATGTTAGCTGAGGGCTAATCTTCCTCAAAAAAAAAAAGCCACACACATTAACAAGAGAAAAACATACACATTTGTTGAAGTTTTACATGACACAGGAGCCTTCATAGGAAAATGAAGACCTGAAGAAATGGTCAAACCAGAGTGTTTTTATACTAGATTTGATGAAAAACAGTCATGAAAAAACGTGATAGGAGTACAGGGTTTGTGCTAAGGGTAGTACACTGGGGACACTTAGCAATGCCTGTTCCTTGAGATTCCTCTCGGTGTCCATCTGTCTTCAGAGAGAAGGATGCTTCTCCCCTCTGGGTACAGGGAGGGCATCTCTCACATGAGGGTCTTACGATCTGTTTCAGGACCCATAGGAGGTCAGGGTACCCTTCCTGCACCTGCCATTTCTCAAATTCCTTCAGCTTAAAATATTCAATATACCAAGTCACCGTATTTTGGGGGAGTATGTTCTGAACTCCGTCAATATCGAGAAAGTTGAAATCAAGTGACTGATTTAATTTTGTGTCACGCTTTTTCCCCCTCAGTATTATAATGTGGATATCTGTCCATGTCATTCAATGTCCTTTTGGAAACCTCATTTTCATTGACAGCACTATCTTCTAGTATACGGTTGTGTCATAATTTAACTATTGCCTCAAATTGTTTCCTTTCAAAAATTATTCTAGTCAAAATATAGTGAGGTGAATATTAATATTCTTTTTTGTATGATAGAGAAGTTCTACTAAAATGTCGTAAACAGAAATTTAATTTTTGACACTGTTCTCTTTGATGTTTAGGTATGTAGATGATGTCTCCTCTTAGTCTGATGGATGCATCTAGTGCCTGGAAACGTTCAACAGTTTTACTTTTCTCAGTTTCTTTCATTTTGTTAGAGATTAGTCACCTGCTTGAGACAATTTTTTTGCTAATTGCATGCATATAACTTTAACAATACTTGATAGCAAAGACATATTGAACTCTAGGTATCAAGAAGTATTAGGTGTTACGGGAAATTACAGAGATCAATAAGAGGGGGCCTTTGCTCTCAGAGAGATTATATATAGTGAGGCAAAAATATGAGTAGACTATAAGATAATCAAATTTAGTTTATTGATCAACTGCTCTCTGATCTAAAGTTTCAAATTAAAAGAAGGAAGTTGTTAGGCAATAGAAATTACGTGTATATTTCTTCCCTCTTCTAGTATTAGGAAGAAGATATCATTGTGTTAAATATGCACATTGATTATAAAATGCATCCTTATTTCAGAAACATTAACTATGAAAAGATATATATTTCAGAATTGAGAAATTGTAATTTATATGTATATATCTACCTACCATCACCTATTGATGTATCAGCTATTGACCTGTACGTCTTTTCTTTTTAAATTACTTTATTCTGGGGCTATTTTCGTGGCCCTTTAACTGCTTTCCTTGCCTCCAGTCACCTCTGATCCTGCTTATTACTTCCAGACGAATATTCCTAGCCCCAGCTCTCATCAGAACATAGTGAAAACAAAGTGTGTGCTGGTCTGAGTCCACAGTTGATTCTAGGATGGTCAAGACTTGGTCACACACAAGGTCCTATGGATACCAGTGAGACCTTGCAGAGCCAATCAGGGTGGCTCTTACCAACCCTTTTCTTTTCTGTGGGTGCTAGAATTTGATAGCTCAACAAACATGAGGTAGGGAGAAAAGCACATTGGATGTAGTATAACTATTTGAGACCCATCGTTGTTTCCTGTCTCTCTTAATGTCTTTAGGAGAGTCCCCTGTAGTCTCGGTCAGCTTTCGTAAATCAGGATAACTATTCTAACTCCTTCTCAAGATTGTGGTAAAAAAAGAAATCAGCTCTGTATACGAAAATGCTTTCAAAATGATAGATTGTGACAAAGTGATATCACAAATATATATAAGTTAAAATTTCATCAGCACCTTGCTACTGCAAGGGCTGGCTGAACATAGATCCTGAAATAGTATGACTTCCAGTCAACTGTAACTTCAATGAACATCTGTGGAGGATGCAATTAATTTTCTGGTAGCGCTAAGGGCTGGGGAGACAGGGATAAATAGAACCCATGGTTTTTCTGCTGAAGGGCTTCATCATGTCTGGCTCCTCTGAAGTGGGTCCCTGTCCTTTCCTTGCTCTCTTGCAATAGTTGTGTCATGGAACCAAACCTTTGAGAATAGATACCAGCCTGCAACAGAGCTGCTAGCTGGAGCATTCCTGTTTGGTTTTTGGGGGGTGGTGGGAGCAGGATGTGGGAGTGGCTGACTCTCAGATAACCACCCAGCACACCATTGCCTGGAACTACATCTGTTGGTTTGCTAAGTTTTTATATGGGGGAAACGGAATTTATAACAACTTTGACCTCTCAACATCATCTTTTACTGGCAACACTAGAACTTACCACTGATTTCTGACTTGCTGAGCCAGTTTAAATCACCTATTCTTTATATCAAATTGGACCTCTAGGGAAATCTAGTTTTCACCAAAGTGGTCAGAAATGGAAGCCTGCTCTTGTGCAAATTTTCTATATCGTCTTTTGTGTGATATACAACCCCCACTTATCAATGCTGTCTTTATTGCAGTGCATCTTCAAAATTTCCTTTCTCCCAGGAACTCTGCCAGAAGATGGTATTGTGCTCCCAGAGCCCCGTCTCCTGCAGTGAGTGACTGAAGTCAGTGAAAGCTCTGCAGTTGGAAGGCCCATTAGCCTCGGAGAGGCCGACAGGAAATGAATTTTCGTGTGCATCTCCACTCAAGGACAATGCCATTAAGGGCTGCAAAACTACAATATCCCAGACTAAAGATTTTCCAATTCTGTTGCTGGCGCACCATTAAGACACTTTCATTTCAATTTAGACCCAGGAGTGGAAACCCAGGTCATAGAAGCATGGTAGTTAAGGTAGAACACAATCATGATCATGAAGAAACAAGGGAGTTCTAAAGGGCGTCTCTATATTGAGTTAGCTGCGGAAGAGATTGCTTGGTGTTTGTTATTCTTTAATGACCATAAATTGAATCTGTTTTAAATTTTCAATGGTATTTCCTTGTTTAAAATGCTGTTCGATGGTAGTGCCTCAAAAGACCGTACTGCCAAATTTTATTTTATTTCAATATTTCTTTAAGTAAATCCAATATGAACATATGGCAAAAAGGTAAACACTAAAGAAGAGTAAAAAATGAAAAGTAAAACTTGCCTTACTGGATTTCTGACTTCCATTCCCACTGCCAGTGGTAATAGTGTTTTGTGTATCCTTTTAGAAATAATGGAAAATACTCAAATTGTTTAAAAAGTAGAAATAGGCTCATATTCTTTATCATTTCAACGTTAATTTAAGAATTAAAATTTACTGTGAAAAAGACTGTCAACCAATTGTAAAATATGAACCTGCTTGGATCCTGATTTTAAAAAATTGCAAAAAGCCCCAAAAATCCAACGTTCTGTTCCAGATGCGGGCTGATTACATGAGTATGTTCACTTTGTAAAAATTCAGCAAGCTGTATGCTCGTAACTACTGCAAAGCAAAATTTACTTGTAAGTATTTATGAGATAAGCAAGGAAATTTAAACAGTGACTAGATATTTGATAATATCAAGGGATTGTTAATTCTTATAGTGTGATAATGGTATTTTTGGTGAGTTTTTAAAAGTCCTTATATTTTAAAGATATACAATGAAGTGCTTATGGATGGACAAGTGGGTCCTAAAGCAAATTAAACCTGAACTCTCACTGGAGGCAAAAATGATCAAACTGAAGCTGTTCTACTTTGGGCGCATCATGAGAAGGCAGGATTCTTTGGAAAAGATAATAACGCTGGGAAAATAGACGGCAGCAGGAAAAGAGGAAGACCACGTATGAGATGGAGTGACTCCATAAAGGAAGCCATAGGCACGACAGGACATTGTGGGCGTCACTCGTTCATAGGAGTGGCACATGATGACAAACTTAGGGATGAACTCTAGGATTTCCTTCAAAATAATCTAATATGGGGGCAGAAGTGAAACGTAATTGGCCATCATTTGCTAATTATTAAAGCAAAGTAATTGGTACATTTGGGTTTATTATACTAGTCTCCTTGCTTTTGTTTATATTTGCAATTTTCCATTAAGAAGTGAAAAATATTTTCATAAAATATTCCAGCCATACAAAAAGCTATAAAAAAATAATAGTAGCTGGATCAAATAGTGCTTACTCGTGCCACACACTGTTTGAGTGCTTTACGTATATTAACTTATTTGATCTTCACTCTACCCCTGTGGGATATGTATTATCATCTCCATTTTACAGATGAAGAAATTAGGTTAAATAGCCTGTCTAGGATCACAGAGATAAATAGTGGGGGATCCACATGGGTTTATCTGAACCCAGCTGAATCTGCTTCTCAGCTTAAGAAAGAAAATCTATTTTACACAGTTAAAGACCGCTTATATGTCAGGTTGAACCATATGACATTGTTGTTTCTGTGGGTCAAAAATGGTGGAACATTGGCAATGTCCCATGGTTTAACCCAATACCTCGTCCTTATATCCTCTCCCCAACCCCCAGATAATAACTGCCATCACTCCCAGGCATTTCTTTGTGCTTTTACTTCATATGTATGTGTCCCTAACAGTAGATAGAATTGTTTCTCATGTTTTAACTTTCTCATGAATGGGATCATACTGTTAGTATTTTAGTAATTTGCATTTTGCCCTCAACTTAATGTTTGTGAGATACATTTATGTTGATATGTTTTATAAATATATTGTAACGTGCTCATAATCTGGCATACCATACAATACTGAAAATACACAAATTAGAGCTAAACTTCCATTTTCACTTATTTTCAGTGTCACATTATTCTTTGGAGCATTTTCCATTTCAGAAATCTAGATCCACCTCATTTCTCTTAATTAGCTACATAGTTTCCATTCATTGTATGGGTAAGCCACTTTATTTAACCAGCTCCCTACTGATAGACATTGAGGTTGTTTCCCATCTATTGTTATAACAAGCAATGCTCCCACAAATATATATGGCGTACTCATATGAGTATGTTAAAAGGATAAACTCCTACCAACAATGACAACTTATAAACTTTAAAATTAGTGGATAAAAATGTTCTTTTGTTTCTAGAACATATTTGATTGAATTTTATTTGGTCTTCCCTGCAGATATTCCAGATGGTTCTCACTGATTCTCATGACAGACATTTCATCTGTTCTTACAGAAAAATATAGCTCCCCTTAAGAGCAACTGAAAGTGTGCATAGAAAGACAAAGCAGATAATGTGGTTAAGCTGAAAAATGTTTACTCAGTTTGACACTGTGGGCAATAAAATAAAACAAGAGGGAAAGAAGCAAAAATATGAGGAGAGAGGAAGTCTTCAAAATAACAGTATATTATCTTATAGAAATGACCTCGGCGTAGCTTTGGTGAAACAGCTGCTTGCTGTAGAGAGAAATCCATCTTCAAGAGTCTTGGGGCTGTGGATGCAAATGATGGAAGAGTTTGTACATCTGGATTGTTGGCGGGAATATTTATCTTTTTTGCTGTCCACTCTCCCGTATTTCTTTTGCTACCTCTCCTTGATCCCTAATATGTCTTTGTACCTCAGTCTGGATTATGAACGACCTTTGTAGTGACCCTCTGTGGTTGAGTCTCTTGGCAGTAGTGACTCTTTCTCACCTAAAAGAGAGAGGGAAGCTTGAGTTCAATAGTTAGTAGTGGGCATACTGAGGTCAGTCTTTGCCATACTGTGGTGGCTCTTGCGCTTTTGGTGCACACCTTTGTAGAAAGGGGTAATAGGTGCTGGAATGACATTGGAAAATAAATTGTTACCATTTGGTGGTGCTTTTTAATTGCCAGCTTTTCTCTTATTTCAATATTAGCAATACTCAGTGGTCAATGTTCCTGCATTGTAGGTAGATTCTTACCTGAGACTATCTTGGAAAACTGGATGTTGCTTTCTTTTTCTGAATATTATTTTTAAAAAGTTTCAGCTTTTATCCTAGCCTTCACGTCAGACAGAGCCAAGGAATATATTTCAATTAAAAGATTATGGTTAAAAGAATTTTAAAGCATATTACTATACACAAGAAAGAACATTTTAGCATCTTATTCCTTTAAACTTTCTTGATACTTATGCTTTGCTTTAAAAATCCTTCTAAAGCAGACCAGTTATCATGCATTACCAGTTGGAACCATAAAGCCTTTAATATTTAAATTCAACCACAAGAAAAATCAATCTTATTTGGAGATATCCTGTAAACTTTTTACAATGTTGACCAAAATATTTTGGCTTGCAAAATCTCTTCTTCAGTGTATACAAAAAAATATGGCAATATGAAGTGTGGATGTTGAAGTACATCTTTTTTGTTTTTAAAACTATAATTTTTTTCTGTGTATGAGGAAATTTCACCCTGAGCTAACATCCACTGCCAATTCTCCTCTTTTTTTTTTTTTTTTGCTTGAGGAAGATTAGCCCTGAGCTAACACCTGTGGCAATCTTCCTCTACTTTATATGTGGGATGCCTCCACAGCATGGCTGATGAGTGGAGTAGGTCCACATCTGGGATCCGAACATGTGAACCAGGGTTGCTGAAGTGGAGCACATGGAATTTTAACTACTAGTCCATGGGGCCTGCCCCTAAAATTATAATTTTTTTAGAGCCGTTGTAGGTTCACAACAAAACTGAGTAGAAGGTACATTGATTTCTCATATACCTCCTGCACCCTCACATGCATAGCCTCCCACATTATCAACATCACTCACTAGGATAGTACATTTGTTGCTAAGGATGAACCTACATTGACACATCATAGTCACCCGAAGTCCACAGTTTTCCTTAGGATTCACTCCTGGTGTTGTACACTTTAATTGTATGGGATTGGACAAATGTATAATGACATGTAATAATATGTCAATATAATATCATCCGGAGTATTTTCGCTGCCCTAAAAACCCTCTGTGCTCTGCTGAATCACCTTCCTCCCATCCCTGGCAACCACTGATCTTTTTATTTTTGCCTTTTCCAGAATGTCATATTGCTCAGCAATATATGTTTAGGGTTCCACCATGTCTTTTCATGGCTTAATAGCTCATTTCTTTTTAGTGTTGAATAATCCACTGTCTGGATATACTACAGTTTATTTATCCCTTCATCTACTGAGGGACATCTTGGTTGCTTCCAAGTTTCGGCGATTATAAATAAAGCTGCTGTAAACATCCATGTGCTGGTTTTTGCGTGGATGTGTTTTCAATTCCTTTTGGTAAATACCAAGGAGCACGATTGCTGGATTGTATGGTAAGAGTACATTTAATTTTCTAAGACACTGCCAAACTATCTTCCAAAGTGGCTGTACCATTTTGCACTCCTATGAGCAATACATGAGAGTTCCTGTTGTTCCACGTCCTTGCCAGCATTTGATGTTGTCAGTGTTCCAGATTTTGGCTATTCTAATAGTTGTGGAGTGGTGTCTTGTTTTTTCAAATCTACTTATTTATTTTCATTTTTATTATTTTATTTTCTATTTATTTATTTTTTGCTGAGGAAGATTCACCCTGAGCTGACATCTGTTCCCAATCTTTCTCTCTTTTGTATGTGAGCCACTGTCACATCATGGCCACTGATGGATGAGTGGTGTAGGTCCGTGCCTAGGAACTGAACCCGGGCTGCTGCAGTGGAGTGTGCTGAACTTAACCACTAGGCCTCTGGGGCTGGCCCATCTTGTTTTTTTAATTTGCATTTCCTTGATGATATATGATGTAGAGCATCTTTTCATATGTTCATTTGCCATCTGTATATTTTCTTTGGTGAGATATCTGTTAAGGTCTTTGGCCCATTTTTTAATTGGGTTGTTTGTTTCTTGTTGTTGAGTTTTAAGAATTATTTGTATATCTTGAATAACAGTCCAATATCAGATGTATCTTTTGCAAATATTTTTTTCCCAGTCTGTGGCTTGTCTTCTAATTTTCTTGACATTGTCTTTTGCAGAGCAGAAGTTTTTAATTTTAATCAAGTCCAGATTATCAATTATTTCTCTCATGGATTGTGCCTTTGGTGTTGACATACCCAAGGTCATCTAAGAGTTTTTCTTCTAGGAGTTTTATAGTTTTTGCATTTTACTTTTAGGTCTATGGTCCATTTTTAGTTAACTTTTGTGAGACTGTAAGGTCTATGTCTAGATTCATTTTTTTGCACATGGATGTCCAGTATCTTTGTTGAAGAGACTGTATTTGTTCCATTGTATTGCTTTTGCTCCCTTGTCAAAGATCAATTGACTATATTTGTGTGGATCAATTTCTGAACTCTCTCTTCTCTTCCACCAATCTGTTTGTCTATTCTTTCACCAGTACCACACTGTCTTGACTACTGTAGCTTTATCGTAAGTCCTGAAGTTGAGTAGCATCAGTCTTGCAACTTTTTTCTTCTCCTTCAATATTGTGTGAGCTATTCTGAGTCTGTTGCCTCTCCATGTGAACTTTAGAATCAGCTTGTCAATATCCATAAAATAACTGGCTGGGATTTTGAATGGGATTGCAATGGATCTTGACAATATTGTCTTCTCATCCATGGAGATGGAATATATCGCCATTGATTTAGTTCTTTGATTTCATTCATCAGAGTTTTTTTCATATAAATCTTGTACATATTTTATTAGATTTATACCTAAGTATTTCATTTTTCTGGATGCTCCTGTGTTACTGTGATTTTAATTTCAAATTCTAACAAATTCCAATTAATTCCAAATTATTGACTGTTAGAATATAGAAAGCAATGGACTTTTGTATATTAACTTTATATCCTGCAACCTTGCTATAATCATTTATTAGCTTCAGGAGTTTCTTATTGATCCTTTTGGATTTTGTACCTAGATGATCATGTCGTGTGCAAACAAAGACAGTTTTATTTCTTCCTTCCCAATCTGTCTGTATACCTTCTATTTCCCTTTCTTGCCTTACTGCACTAGCGAGGACTTCCAGTACAATGTTGAACAGAAGTGGTGAGAGGGGACATCCTTTCCTTGTATCTGATTTTAGTGGGAGATGTACATCTTTTTTGCATATGAAAAAATTTAGAGAGCATGTGCTTACTATGTCAACACACCACTAGAATTTCTAATACCTTTGGTCATCTGTGACAAATAGGTAGGAAATCAAACATTTTTTTTTAAGATTTTTTAAATTTTTTATTTTTCTTTTGGTATACAGCCCCTGGTACATAGCTGTATATTTCTAGTTGTGGGTCCTTCTAGTTGTGTCATGTGGGACACCGCCTCAGCATGGCTTGATGAATGGTGTCATGTCTGCACCCAGGATCCGAACTGGCGAAGCCCTGGGCCACCGAAGCAGAGCATGTGAACTTAACAACTCGGCCATGGGGCCAGCCCCCTGAAATCAAACATTTTTATTTATGCTTTTCAAGTCACATGTATCTCTTGCAAATTAATTAAATTTAATTTGGGGGCCAGCCTGGTGGCTTAGTGGTTAAGTTTGTGTGCTCTGCTTTTGTGGCCCAGGGCTCACCCAGGGTTCTTGGGTTTGGATCCCTGGTGTGGACCTACACATCACTCCTGAAGCCATGCTGCGGTGGTGTCCCACATTCAAAAAATAGGGGAAGACTGGCACAAATGTTAGCTCAGTGACAATCTTCCTCAGGCAAAAAGAGGAAGATTGTCAACAGATGTTAGCTCCAGGCCAATTTGCCTCACCAAAAAAAATAAAATTTAATTTAATAACTAAATTAATTTAATAATTCAAGATCAGTGTTCTTTTGTTTTTAAGGTTTTGTCAAATGTGCTGTGGCAAAATTAAAGTAAGATTAGATTAAAAGGAAAAAATATGGCTAGTATTCAAAGTTCTTCACATGGGAAGACTTTACTCTTCTAAACCTACCTTCTCCTACACCATGGATAAGCCCTTCATTCAGGGCAGACTCGTGAATTGCTTTTTCCTAAAATATATTGAATTATACTTTCTTTTTTTGGTTGCAAGGAAGAGATTCACTCAGATAGTCTTAAGAGAATGGAGTTTATTGTAAACACCCAGGACCTAGACTTGGTCTTCTGGTATCTTTCTGAGTGACTGCTCTTGTCTTTTCTTCCTCCTGTTCAATTCTCTCTGTATTCTCCAATGTAACATCCTGGAGGGAGATAGGCTAGTCGGACTAATTTCCATTGCCCCAGTAGGAAGAGTCCTTTGAATCATACCACCCCATGGGTCAAGAGTGTGGAGTTGCTGCCCTTGGGTCAGGCTCACTTTGGTCCCATCAGTGACCATTTCTGAGTCAAGAATAGAGTAGCACCACTGTTGTGGGTAGGCAGTTTCAGTTGCAGGCATGAGATTTTCTGCATGAGCCTGGGACTGACATGTCTAAGACGTGTCCAAGGTATTTCCACCTCTCTACCTTTGCTGACACCTATTCTCTTATATGTAGGGTGTTTCATATGAATTTACACATATTCTGATTCTACTCAGCCAAAATATTAATGAGTTAGGCAAAGCCTGCCCAAAATATTGCTGTCTACGGACATCATCCTTCTAGGATTCTTAGTGGATCCTCACTGAGCACATATCATGTGCTGACTAGTATTATTTGTTAATTATTAAAATTATATATTAAGTCATCTTAAGTAGGGTATAAAATCTCTGAGGGCAGGGGCCATGTTTGGTGTGTCTTTACTTCATTCAACATGTTTAGGGCATGAATTCTATGTAGTAGATTATGATTTTGTGCCTTTTGCCAATTTTTTAAAAATCACATTCATTTCTAAAGAAAAGGTAATACATATCTACTTGCAATAAGACAATACTCTCACTAAGAAGTCACTGCATATAGAATGTGCTCTGGTATTATACTGTGGTAAGATGGAAGATTCTGAAAGGGCTCAGAGAAGACTTGAGGAAGAAAACTCCAAATCTTTGGTGAGCTGCTGCCTGGGGTTCATGCTTACTAGAAAATCCTTAAGCGTTAGAAGACTAGAAAAGATATAAAAAGACAAAAGACAGTTGGGAGAAGGGCATCCAGAATAGGAAGATCTAAATGGAGGTTTAGCAGGTTGTACTTGATGACTAACTTGCTCGGGATCCTTGAAAGAAGAGCATAGAGGATACCACTCAAGTAAGCAGGTGAGGTGACCACCAGGGAACTAGTTATGACTTGAGACTAAGAAGGTGGGGAGGGGCCTAGAAAGGAAACTCTTTCAACCGGCTGTAGGAATGCACAAATGAAAATACTTATATTTATTAAATTTAGAGTTGAATTTATTCTGAGCTTGGGGGCTGGGGAGAAGCAATAGTGGGCTAACAAGGACAACAGTGACCGCCGAAAGCTTTAAATCTCACCCGTGATTTATCTCAGGTGCAATGGGTTGCATTCCCTGCTTCCCCGACACTCTAGCAAATCTGTACCTTTGATATCTGTGTTATGGACCACAGCAGGTGGAGTAAATTAGAGAAGGAAAAATAAGGGGTGGGAGAGGACATGAACCCAAAGGTGCAGGACTTGAAGGCAAAAATCTCCTCTCTCTTTGATCCTTGGAAGCAGCACCAGAGAGTTCCCCAAGATGGTGACAGCGAGGGATCACTGAGGACTTCCCCAAGCACCAAAGGGTTAGGCTTCTTTGCTCTTCTGATGGAGTAGAGAGAACAGACGTAAATGGGCACTGGTCTACTTAGTTTGTCCCTGGAGGAAAAAAGAATGAATAAGAGGAGACTGATTTAGACATTTTGGACTTAAGAAAGGTGATAAACATACATGAATTTTCCTCCTGAGAAGGAATGAATGGCTTCTTTGTCCACAGTGACCTTGAGGTAAATAGAAATAATCTGGCCTCATGATGTACTCGTTTATCTTTGTGTAGCATCGGGTCTCCAGCCAGTTGCTCTTGAAGTCTCCCTTGTTGATTTCTGAGCAGGGTGAGGGGGCTTACAGAAGGTTTTTCTTCCTAGATGTGTAGCCTCGTTGGTTGTTCCCTTCTTAAACGTTTTTAAGGGTAGGCAGAAATAGAAAGTAGTTTTTCTTCAGGAAAATGCTACATATTAGAACTAATTTAGCAAAGTATAGCATCCCTGTATTATTCACATTTATAGAGGATTTGAGGAGTCTTTCTAGCTCCCATGTTTTAAAGAGAGTTTTGATAAATTAGAACATTCTAGGAAAGACAGGACCTAAAGGATAAGACAGAATTGTTAAAATGCCTGAGACTCTTCATTGATTTTTTTCAGTTGAGAAGAGGGGTTAAATTTATTCCATGTAGCCCCAAAAAGCAGAAGCTGAATTATTGGGTCAAAGTTGCAGAAAGCAGATTTCTGCTTAAAATAGGAACTTTCTAACACCTAGAGTTGTTTGAGAGCGGAACTGGTCACCTTGTGAAGCAGGGTTATTAGTCAGCTGCTGTAACAAAATACCATAGACTGGGCAGCTTAAATGAGAGAAATGTGTATTCTCACAGTTCTGGAGGCTGGAAGTCCACGGTCAAGGTTCTGGTTGATTCCGTCTCTGGTGAGAGCTCTTTGCTGGCTTGCACGTGGCTGCCTTCTCCCTGTGTCCTCATTTGTCTTTCCTCAGTGGAGGAAGAGAGCGAACTCTGGGGTGTCTTCCTAAAACGACACTAATCCTATTGCATCAGGGCTCTGCACTTATAACCTCATTTAACCTCAGTACTTCCTTAGCAGCCCCGTCTCCAAATACAGCCACACAGGGTTAGGGCTTTGGCATAAGAATTTTGTGGGGACAGAAAACAGGGGAACTCTGTGTTTGGAGTTTAAATAGAAACTGGTTAGGGGCTGGCCCCGTGGCTGAGTGGTTAAGTTCGCGCGCTCTGCTGCAGGCGGCCCACTGTTTCGTTGGTTCGAATCCTGGGCGTGGACATGGCACTGCTCATCAGACCACGCTGAGGCAGCGTCCCACATGCCACAACTAGAAGGACCCACAACGAAGAATATACAACTATGTACCAGGGGGCTTTGGGGGAAAAAAATAATAAAAAAATCTTTAAAAAAAAAAAAAAGAAACTGGTTAGTTACCTGTCAGGAAAGTTGTAAAGGGGATCCTCAGACTAGGAGAGACTTGACCTGATGATCTCAGTTTTCTTGAATCAGAAGGAATAAGCAAAAGCTTAGATTTTTGGAGACAGGCATAGATCAGGGCGCACGTTTGTAAAAAGATTTGATCTTATTCAGGAAGTTTCTTAGGAACTAAAGTCATAGGTGTTGGAAAATCGAGGTGGAGGTTAAGAAAAACTCTTACCTCTAGAGCTGCCTGTACTTGGTTAGATATGAGAATTGAAAACATCAGCATCTGCCTAGATAGAATATCCAAATACCTTAAATTTTGGATCAAAAGGAATGATGAGTTTATGTTATTCAAAAAAATTTAGTTTTGAGGTAACAGATGGTAAGTTTAAAAATAATGCACTCTTTTCCAAAGCGTTCTATAATAAGTATGTATCAAATTTATAATAAAACAACCACAAAAGAATAGGATATCATGCAAATAAAATTCACATCCTCCTTCGTATCAGGGCAAAACTTTTCTATTTCTCTCCTTCCTTTTGGCTTTTTATTTCTCCATGTTTCTTTTTCTTTTTTTTTAAGATTGGCACCTGAGCTAACGGCTGTGCCAATGTGTTTTCTTCTTCTCCCCAAAGCCCCCCAGTACATAGTTGTGTATTCTAGGTGTAGGTCCTTCCAGTTCTGCTGTGTGGGACGCCACCTCAGCATGGCTTGACGAGCAGTGACATGTCTGTGCCAGGATCCAAATCAGCAAAACCACTCAGCCACGGGGCTGGCCCCTTGCTGTTTCTAAAATAGAAGCAAACCAGCTACGTGGAAGGCAGAAAATTATATGCCGTGTAGCATCTGTATGTTTCTTATTTATCTTGTAGCAGACCAAATATTTTTTCTGCTGTAGTTAGTATAAGAATTTTTTTTTTTTGAGGAAGATCAGCCCTGAGCTAACATCTGCCATCAATCCTCCTCTCTTTGCTAAGGAAGACTGGCCCTGAGCTAACGTCTGTGCCCATCTTCCTCTACTTTATATGTGGGACGCTTACCACAGCATGGCTTGCCAAGAGGTGCCATGTCCACACCCCGGATCCGAACCAGTGAACCCCGCCCAGGCCATCAAAGAGGAATGTGCGAACTTAACCACTACACCACTGGGCCAGCCCCAAGAAAATTTTTAAATCAGTTTTTATTTTTTGGGGTTTTTTTTGGTGAGGAAGATTGGTCCTGAGCTAACATCTGTTGCCAATCTTCCTCCTTTTGTTTGAGGAAGATTGTCCCTAAGCTAACATCTCTGCCAATCTTCCTCTATTTGTTGTATGTGGGACGCTGCCACAGCATGGCTTGATGAGTGGTGTGTAGGTCCGTGCTGAGGATCTGAACCCGTGAACCCTGGGCCATAGAAGCAGAACACGTGAACTTAACTACTACGTCACTGGGCTGGCCCCAGTTTTTATATCTTTTGATACCATTGATTAACTTTTTTTGTCCAAGGAATTAAAACAAGTCACAAATGAGCCAATAGTTAAGGTGTTAAAGTGGTTCATATCAAAATTATGATGTGAAAGGCTGGAATAATATTTATATTTTGTTCAAAGAATTTAATTATATTAAAGGCATATTAGTTACCTAATAATTACTTAGAAAACTAGTTATAAGACAAGTAGTTTTTATCATTATTATTTACCCTGAAAACTCCTTGTTAAGAATTTTATCTTGTCATGCCAGTACTTACTAAGAATTAGATAGGAAATATTTTATATTTTGATTTATCATATTGCTGAATAACCAAATCATAGAAACTCAAAGACTGAAATATCTCTAGAGATAATTTTGTTCAATTCCATCTTTCACAGATGGGAAAAGTGAAGCTCGGAGAGAAATGAGATTATTTCCTCCACTGAGTTACGAGCAGCTCTCCCGCCCCCAGTATCATCATATTTCAGTTGTGGTTTATAGAGTGACAAATTGTTGATTCCCCACCCCAGGCCAATGTGTTGGAAGACATTTAACAATGCAAAAGAGAGCTTTCAAGTGCTTCTTTGGCAAAAGTGAATTTCATTTTAAG
This sequence comes from Equus asinus, assembly GCF_041296235.1. NCBI lineage: Eukaryota > Metazoa > Chordata > Mammalia > Perissodactyla > Equidae > Equus > Equus asinus. Next base: position 7,432,578 of record NC_091792.1, read on the forward strand.
ACAAGCTATAAAAAGTCATGAAAATCCTTTGGAAAGTTTTCAGGTAGTTAATAGTTTATTTGCACAGATTTTTTACTTGGTTGTCTTATAAAATCAGTTGCTGTGTATTAAGATTTAATTTATAAGAATTTGATGTATTCATTACAGGATTTTGATAGACAAGTCTCCTCTTGTCTGGAAGAGGTCATTTGTTAGAAGATATTTAATTAAATGATTAATCAAAGCAGAGTATGTAGTTGTCTCATTTGTTTATTGCTTTGTCTATTCCTAGCCAATAAATGAAAACCAATACCATAACAAAAACTCCTGGAAATGCAATTTTAGTATAATTAAGCCTACAAGGCCTCTTATGCTTGCAGGGGAGTACAATATCCAAGGCTGAATTTATACTTAGTAATTTTCAGGAATTGGGTTTAATTTGTTTCATCAATGAGTTCATGGCTCTGTTTTCCTTTTCGGGCCAAGAGAGGTGCTGAATGCAGAGATAAGAAGCACTTTCTTCTGTCGCCCCTAATTATTCTAGCTGGGAATCAATCTTAAGTGCTTTCATCAAAGAATGAACTTGCTGCCAGGAACCTTATTTGCCTGCCAACATGAGGATTTGGGTATAGATTTGTGATCTGAGGGTAACAAAGCTCTTTCCAAGGAGGAGCCAGTGGCAGAAATTGACTGTAGGCAACTGTGAGACAGAGCAATAAAGTGAGCCTGGGCTACAGAGTCAGGAAATCGTTAAGTTTGAATCCTAGTCCTAGGACTTGCAAGCATCCTGTCTTTGGGAAATGCTAATTGCTCTGAGCCTTAATTTGTCTACCTGTGAAATGAAGATAATAATTTGTCATGAGAATCAGATGAAACAATCACTGTCAAGCACCCATGGCAGTGTCTGGTACGTGCTGCACAAGTCTGAATGCCCTCCCTGTCTCCTTACAAATCCAATTCTACTTCCTTTGGATTCCTTGGAGACTAAACTGGAGAATAACTGGAGTGGGAACAGAGAGCACTCGGCTACTACAGAAGCTGTGTAATCTGTGGATGTTACCTTCCAGTAAATGTAGGACAAGGGTCCAGATTACTGTTCTCCACTGTGCTCCATTTCTAACCCCAGCTCTAACTCCAAACAGTGCAAAGCCAACTAAATCCAATTTCTAGAAACCTCGCCTTTGGATGTGTCACTCAGACTTGACATGATGATGACTAGTCCTGCATTCCAAGGTGAAGTAATCCAAGATTGGCCGCAGTTGCTTAGAGTCCTGATGCTCAGGTAAAGTGGATTACTATTTTTCTCTATGAAAGATGAACAAGATCTACAGATGCTTAAGATAGATGTCAAGATCCAGGGACAGGATAAGAAAGAACAACGAGGTTGATCTTTTAAAAAAAAATTGTGGTGGGCCGGCCCCATGGCCCAGCGGTTAAGTTCTCGCGCTCCACTTCGGCAGCCCAGGGTTTGGCCGGTTTGGATCCTGGGCACGGACATGGCAATGCTCCTCAAGCCACGCTGAGGCGGTGTCCCACGTGCCACAACTAGAAGGACCCACAACTAAAATACACAACTGTGTACCAGGGGGCTTTAGGGGGAAAAAGGAAAAATAAAATCTTAAAAAAAAATTGTGGTAAAATATATATAACATAAACTTTACCATTTTCACCATTTTCAGTGCACAGTTCAGTGGCATTAAGTCCATTCACACTGCTGTGCGACCATCACCACCATCCATCTCTAGAACCTTTTTTTCTTCCCAAACTGAAACTCTATACCCATTAAACAATAACTCCCCAGCCCCAGCCCCTGGCAACCACCATTCTACCTTTTGTCTCTATAAATCTGACTACTCTAGATACCTCATATAAGTGGAATCATACAGTATTTGTGCTTTTGTGACTGGCTTATTTCACTTAGCATAGCGTCATCAAGATTCATCCGTATTGTAGATGTGTCAGGATTTCCTTCTTTTTATGGCTGAATGATATTCCATTGTTTATATATACCACATTTTGTCTATCCATTATTCTGTCAATGGACTCTTGGGTTGCTTTCATCTTTTGGCAATTATGTTTCTGTTTCCTGCAGCAGCTTCATCATTTTACATTCCCACCAGCAGTGCACAAAGGTTCCAATTTCTCCACGTACTCACCAACACTTGTTATTTTCTGGTCTTTTGATAATGTTATACTAATGGGTATGAAGTAGTAGATTAATCTGAAAGCACATGAATTGTGACATACAATGCATAACCTGTCTCATTTCCTAGCTTAGGATCCATGCACATAGTAGGTGTTTGTTCAATGAATGACTACGAATCCACACATCATATATGAAATGAAATGCCAATAGAAAATAATTCAGGAAGTATTGCAATACAATTTATTCATTCATCCATCCATTCAGTCAATTAACTGGAGTATGTGCCATGCAGTATGTTAGTTGTTAGGAGTTTGAATTTCAATAAAAAGTGAAGCCAAGACAAATGTGATTCCTTCTCTCAAAGAACTCACAGCCTGTTATCTTTCTAGGGAGGAAGAATGAGTCACCAAGATATGACAGCTCAATTAAAGTACCCTTTAAAAGCATTTAATCCTTTTGGCTCTAAAGTCCATATTTTTCAAGCCACTTCATTGTTAGTAATGATACTGTATTCTAGTTTTGGTGACACATGTATTTTCTTTTACAAATTAGTGAATATATATATATATATATATATATATATATATATATAAACTATATATAGAGAGAGAGTTGACTTCATGAGCTTCAAGCCCTCTGGAGTTCTGGGAATGAAATAAGTCCTCACAGCTATAAGGCATCCATTGTATGTAATGAATTAACTGCTCTTTACCTCTGGAATGTTACTAGTTATTTGCCATCCTTGAAAGAATCGAGAAATAATCAGTCAAATAATTTTCTGTATTTTGTGTTCAGATGAACAAGCCCTGTTGAGAAAGTCTGCCTCACTGACTTTCCTCTTTTGAGTGAAATAATAACCCTGAGCTCTGAACCTGCAGAGTGAGGACTATTCGCTGGTCCATAGTAACGGCAGAAACACGCAGAGCCCAGAGGAATCAGCCAGCTCTGCTGTTATGTTACGACTTCTGCTTTCTGTATAAATGCGGAAGGATAAGGAGGACATCTATTTGCAACTGAATCATAGTCTGATTTTCTTCCTGTAGAGAGAAGAATGGGCTCATTTTTTTGGATGGGATCTATTTGTCTTGTGCCCAAGTCAAGAAAATGCTGTAAACAATCATGCTGTCATTTGATTTATTACACTCAAGCCATGCATTGGACTGCCTTCCTGAGCATTCACGTACAGTGCCTTGCTACTGAAGATCTGCGTTACTCTTTCTATCTATTTAGTTCCACTTATTTACCAATTTCATTAGCCAGCCCTGGTGGTCTAGTGGTTACGATTTGGTGGTCTCACGGCAGTTGCCCCACCCTCCATCTGTCAGTTGTCAGACTGTGACAGCTACCTGTTGCTGTGATGCTGAAAGCTATGCCACCCGTGTTTCAAATACCAGTGGGGTCACCCATGGTGGACAGGTTTCTGCGGAGCTTCCAGACCAAGACAGACTAGGAAGAAGGACCTGGCCACCCACTTCTGAAGAAACTGGCCATGAAAACCCTGTGAATAGCAGCAGAGCATTGTCTGATAGAGTGCTGGAAGGTGAGAGGACGGGACAAAAAGATGGGCTGGGTTCCACTCTGCTGAACACAGGGTCGCTAGGAGTCAGAATCAGTTGGCGCTAACAGCAAATTTAACAATAATTTATTGAGATCCTACTGTGTCCTCGGTACTATGCTAGATCCTGAGACTGCAAACGTCTGTGATCTGTGGCCCAGTGGTGGTGAAAGACAAGTGAATAGGCCGTTACAATTGAGAAATATAATAAATGACAGAGAAAGCACAGGGTGCTGAGGCAGCACAGAGAAGAGGTGCCTAACTCAGACTAAGAGAACTGGGGAAGACTGCCGAGAGATACCGATAACTAAATTAACACCTACGGAGTGAACGGGAATTAGCTAAGCAGGAAAAGGACAGCTCTTTCTTATAAGAAACAGCAGATACAATGCATTCTTAAGAAAATGGAGAAAAGGCAAGCGTGGTTTGAGACCAGATTGTGTGGGTGTGAGATGAAGCCAGAGAGAGAAGCAGGAGCTGCCTAATCTGGGGTCTTATCAACCCTCTTTAGGACTCTGTTCTGTGAGCAGTGGAGACTCATTAAAGAGCTTGAAGAAAGGGTGCATCAGAATGAAACTTGTGTTCTGCAAAGATGACTCTAGCTGCATGTGGAGAATGGGTGAGGGGAGGGGAAGACGGGAGTCTGGGAGAGCACTCAGGAGTTTTTGGTACCAGTCCAGGAATGGAGGGAAGTTTCTAAATTTGAGTGCTCTTTTCCAGGATTTGGCCATTTTTGGGATCTATGATGTGGGGGGAAAGGGTACCTCTCTGGTTTCTGGCTTGCCTACTAGGTGAGTAGCAATTTCTTAGGCAAGATGATAAATTCAGTTTGAGATAATTTATATTGGAGGTGTCTGTGTGACAGCCAAGAAGACTATTAGGGTGAAAGTTTTAGGGGGAGATTAGGGGAAATTCTTGTTGACGATGTTTTGATGGTTGCTCTATTGCCAATCTTCTTTTAGGATGCACTACAGAATTAATAATTTATGAATTAGAGATATTTCCTGTGAGATTGGATCACACAATCCTACAGGAAGGGGCACATAATTTGCTGCTTTTTGGGAGCATACTGGGCTGATGTAGCATTGTTTTTTGTTTTCTCTTAAAGTTTTTAATTGTGGTCTAAATAGTTTATAACATTGTGAAATTTCAGTTGTACATTAATATTTGTCAAACAGAAGTAGCATTGTTTTGATTATCATTTTTTGCCAACAGCTAAGTGATTGCTCCTTCCTGTTCATTTAAATATACAAGTGCTTATATACATATAGATAAGGTCTTGATATGTCTGTGACTGTGCTTATTTTTGGGAAGTGGGGTTAGTTGGAGGAGAGGGGAATTATTACTTTATATAATCTTATATTGCTAGAATTTTTTTCCACAAAGCACTTTATTCTATGAAAAAATAATTAAATCAAAATTACTGAGTACAAATTTTGAGTAAATTGGGGGTTGACAAAAAATAATCGAAGGGGTGGGGAAGTTTTGAAGAGCAAGGTAGAAGACACAGAAAGAAAAACAATGACTGGCAGTGGGGTAGGAGCTTTGGGGCTACTCTCTTCAAACTACACAGGGAAAAGTCTTCTTGCCTTCTAGCTTCCCTAAGTGGTAGATTAGGAGCCACGTGTAAAGAAGGTTTGTCATTCAGTTGCTGCTTCTTATTTATTCTCCTGTAGCAAGCCTCCAGCCTTACACCTGTTAGCAAGACTGATGCTCAACTGGTACTCACTGGGAGTCTGCAGTAGTTATTTACAGCTGATGTCTGTTCTGGTTGGTCTGATTGCTGGGTGTCATTATCACTGCTGCTTTAGTAATCTATGTTCTCCAACATCAATGATTTTGGAAGCCTTTCTTGACATCTGCCTCTTCTTCCCACTCCTTCCTAATTGAACTGTCATCTCCTCTCTGTTTCTCTAGTGTCCCCTGGTATATGTCTATCATGGCCCCTATGGTAGGCTGAATAATGACCCCCAAAGATATCAGGTCCTAATTCCTGGAACACTTAAATGTGACCATATTTGGAAAAACGGTCTTTGCAGATCTGACTACGTTACAGATCTTGAGATGGCAAGATTATTCTGGATTATCCAGGTGGGCCCTAAATGCCATCACAAGTGTCCTTATAAGAGACAGGCAGGAGGAGATTTGACACAGACGCAGAAGAGGAGGCAATGAAAAGGCAGAGCAGACAGAGATTAGAAGATGTTGGCCTTGAAGATTGGAGTGATGTAGCCATAAGCCAAGGAAAGCCAGCAGCCACCAGAATCTAGAGGAGGCATGAGGCAGATTTTCTCCTAGAAAATTTGCATTGGGAGGGAATGCAGTTCTGCTCACACCCTGATTCAACCTAGTGAAACTGATTTCAGGCTTTTCAATGCCAGAAATGTGAGAGAATAAATATCCCAAGCATTGCATGGAATATACTCACACTAAAAACATATTATTTGTTGTTTATCTGAAATTCAAATTGAACTGGGCAGGCCTCCTGCATATTTTATTTGGTAACCCTAGATAGAGATCATGTCTTAGTCATCTCGGTGTGATTGTTTAGTAGTGTTTGGTATAATGGATGTTTGGTGAATAAATGACATGGTAACTTTTCAAGTAGTTAAAAAGTATTTTTAGTATTGAAATTTTCAAATATATTCAAAAGTAGGGAGAACAGTATAATGAAGCCCCGTGTGTCCATCACCTAGCTTCCACAATCATCAACACATGGCCAATCTTACAGTCTTTGAAACAAGACTTTGTTTAAAAGGAGGAGCTCTGGTAGTGTTGTTTTGTGTGTGTATACTAATGAATGTATGTATGCGTGTATGTCAGGAGAGGGGTATGTGGCAACAGCACTGAATATCAAGATGCTGCGTCCTTCCAGAAGAATCCAGGAGTTTGTTCCCTTTCCTCCACATCCTTGCCAACACTTGCTATCTCTTGTCTTTTTAGTAAAAGCCATCCTAACAAGTGTGAGGTGTTGGCTCATTGTGGTTTTAATTCGCCTTTCCCTCATGATTAACTGATGTCGAGCACCTTTTCATGCACCCTCTGGCCATTTGTATGTCTTTGGAAGAATGTCTGTTTAGGTCCTCTGCCAATTTTTAAATTGGATTATTTGTTTCTTTGCTATTTAGTTGTATAAGTTCTTTATGTATTTTTAATATCAACCCCTTAGATATATGGTTTGCATGTAATATTTTCTCCCATTGCATAGGCTGCCTTTTCATTTTGTTGATTGTTTCCTTTGCTGTGCAGAAGCTTTTCAGTTTGATGGAGTTCCATTTGTTGATTTTTGCTTTTGTTGCCTGTGCTCTTGGTGTCATATCCAAAAAAATCACTGCCAAGAGCAATGTCGAGGAGCTTTTTCCCTGTGCTTTGTTCTAGGAGTTTCAGGTCTTACATTTAAGTCTTTAATTCATGTTGAGTTAATTTTTGTGTGTGGTAAAAGATAGTGCTCCAGTGTCATTCGTTTGCATGTGGATATCCAGTTTTCCCAACACCATTTATTGAAGAGACTATTCTTTTCTCATTGCGTGTTCTTGGTTCCCTTGTCAAAGATTAGTTGGCCATGTATGCATGGGTTTATTTCTGGGCTCTCTATCAATTTATGTATCTGTTTTTATACCAGTATCATACGGCTTTACTATAGCTTTGTAACAGAATTTGAAGTTAGGAAGTGTAATGTCTTCAGCTTTGTTCTTCCTTCTTGAGATTGCTTTGGCTATTTGGGGTCTTTAGTATTTCTACACAAATTTTAGGATTGTCTTTTCTATTTCTGTAAAAAATGCCATTGGACTTTTTAATTTTTATTTATTTATTTTTTTTGAGGAAGTTTAGCCCTGAGTTAACATCTGCTGCCAATCCTCCTCTTTTTTGCTGATGAAGACTGGCCCTGAGCTAACATCCATGCCCATCTTCCTCTACTTTATATGTGGGATGCCTTCCACAGCATGGCTTGATGAGCGGTGCTAGGTCCACACTCAGGATCCGAACTGGTGAACCCTGGGCTGCCAAAGTGGAACGTGTGAACTTAACTGCTGTGCCGCTGGGCTGGCCCCACCATTGGACTTTTGATAGAGATTGCATTGAATCTGTAGATTGCTTTGCATAGTATGGACATTTTACAAATTAAGAAATAGGCACTGAGAGTTTGAATAGCTGGCGCAGGGTCACATAGCTAAGTCATAGCCTGGAACAAGACATCCTTCGGTACTCATACCTGGTCTAGTTTTCATTGAGACAAGAAAAAATAAATGGGGAAGTTTAACAACATCAGTTCTTCTAATCTATGAAAAAAGAATATCTTTCCATTTATTTGTGTTTTCCTCAGTTTCTTTCATCAATGTGTTACAGTTTTCAGTGTAGAGATTTTTCACCTTCTAGGTTAAATTTATTCCTAAGTATTTTATTGTTTTTTATGCTATTATAAATGGGATTGTTTTCTTAATTTCTCTTTCTGGTAGTTTGTAGTTAGTGTATAGAAATGCAACTCGTTGTATTTTTTTTATACTGTAACTTTACTGAATTTGTTTGTATTTCTAACATTTTTTTGGTGGAGTCTTTCGGGTTTTCTATGTATAAGATTATATCATCTGCAAACAGAGACAGTTTTATTTCTTTTTTTCTGATTGAGATGCCTTCTATTTCTTTTTCTTGTCTGATTGCTCTGCCTTGGCCTTCCAGTGCTGTGTTGAATAGAAGTGGTGAGAGTGGGCACCTTTGTCTTGTTCCTGATCTTAGAGGAAAAGCTTTCTGCTTTTCCCTGTTGAGTATGATGTTAGCTGTGGGTTTATCATATATGGCCTTTATTGTGTTGATACACATTTCATCTGTACCTAATATGTTGAGAGTTTTATCATGAAAGGATGTTGAATTTTGTGTATTGCATTTTCTGCGTCTATTGAGATCTCAGACCAACGTTTCCTTTTTGATGCTTCCCGTATACAAGGCACTGATCTAGGCACAGAGTAGACTGTTATAAAGGAGCAGACAAAGGCTCAGTGCTCCAAGAGCTAATATTCTAGTGGCAGTGTAAGACAAGAAGGCAGGGACTGTGACAAAGTACACATGTAGCTCTTTGTACCTTTGTGTTTAAGATTGTGTGGGGCAGACAAAACGAGTGGGTGGCTCTTGGGTGGGTGTTCCCAACTTTCTCCTATAAGCTGAAGTTTGTTAGCCTGGCTTCCAGGGCCCTCTCTGGTTGAGGTGTCTTTTAAACACCCTTCATCCTCATTTCCTGCTCCTCCGTAACTCTCAGGCCAGCAGGGCAGAACTGTTTCTAGTCCTTGCAAACACTATGCTGTGCTACACCCCTGCTTCTGTTCTCTCTGTTGTCTCTCTGTGTCTCCTATCACAGTTGCTGTTAAAATACCTGACGCTCATTAAATGTGGGTTGAATTGAACTGAATGTGACTCAACGCTGTTTTTTCGTTTTTGTTTGTTTGTTTTTTTGAGGAAGATTAGCCCTCAGCTAACATCTGCTGCCAATCCTCCTCTTTTTGCTGAGGAAGACTGGCCCTGAGCTAACATCCATGCCCATCTTCCTCTACTTTATATGTGGACACCTACCACAGCATGGCATGCCAAGTGGTGCCATGTCCACACCCGAGATCTGAACCGGCGAGACCCGGGCTGCCAAAGTGGAACATGTGCACTTAACCACTGTGCCACTGAGCTGGCCCTCAATGCTGTTCTTAAGTATATTAAAATCTGGTTGAGAATACAAACACGTATGCAAACCCCTTCTTGAAAGTACATGTAGGTACCACAATTAGGGATGATATACCAGAACAATGAAAATACCTGCAGGTGCGATTCACAGTCACTGTTCTTTGAGGAATGCTGGAGAATGGCAGAGATTCTGGGTGATGGGTGATTTTTATCCATATTTTTAGAAAGGGGATAAACTTTGGATTTCGATATACAATTGGATGGTCCTCAACAAAATTTAGAATGAATTTTAAGATAGGTGGTTTGTGAGCACTCAGATTGGGGAGAAGTAATCACTAGGAGTCAGTTTGGGTTTGCAAAGAGCAAGTGAGATCCAATAACCTTGGTCCTGTTGTCCATAGGCCTCCTAGTTGGTAAGGCAATCTGAAGATCCCAGCCTTGGGCAATCCCCTGAAGGCAGCATTTGATTATTTTGTCACAGAACTTAGTCCTTTGCTCTTTGTCGGACTCTGTGCAGGAGGTCAGAAAAAGGCATGTTTATTAAATTTACAGATGACTAAGTTTTAAAGCTTTGGAAGGTAGAATTAGGATTTATGGCCAGGCTGAAATGATGGACCGATATTGAAAAGATGACATTTCACAAGGATACATATGACCATATGTATACAAATAGATTCAGCATTCATCTGCATGAAGATCTATTTTAAGAACAATTTAGTGGAAAAGTTCTAGTGATTTTAGTTGACTGCAAGCTCATTGTGATCCAGTAGTGTAGAGGGCTGCCAAGAAAAGTGGATAAAATCTAGACTGCATTAGGAACAGCTGAAGGTTCAGAATAAGGGGCACAATACCATTTCTTTGTGCTTCTCAGATCACTTATATTTGGATTCGTGAGTCCTTAGATCCGAGTTCCGCATTTCAAGAGGAAACATTGACAAAGTGGAGCATGTTTGGAAGTGGGTAGCAGGACAATGAAGAGAGTGGAAAATCACGTGAAATAAGGAATGGCTTCAGGGGCCGGCCCGATGGCGCAGCAGTTAAGTGCACACGTTCCGCTTCTGCAGCCTGGGGTTCCCCGGTTCGGATCCCACGTGCGGACATGGCACCACTTGGCCAGCCATGCTGCGGGAGGCGTCCCACATATAAAGTAGAGGAAGATGGGCACGGATGTTAGCTCAGGGCCAGTCCAGTCTTCCTCAGCAAAAAGGGGAGGATTGGCAGTGGTTAGCTCAGGGCTAATCTTCCTCAAAAAAAAAAAAAAAAAAAAGAAAAAAGAAATGGCTGCATAAACTGGGAGCTTAATTGCTCTCTTCAGTAATTTGGAAGAAGGAGCACATGAATTTTATATCACTCCAGGGAGGAGAACTAAAATAGTGGGTTGGGGAATTTGAAGAAAGCACATTGTGACTCAATATGAGGAAAAATTAAAACTAGAGCTCTTAAAATTTGAGTGAGATTCAGTATTGTCAGTATTGTAGAAATGATAATGCTACCCAGTTCAATTTTATTCAAAACCCAATAGAAAATATAAAGAAAAAAGTGAGATTCTTTTAGAGTTTGGGGGCAAATTTCAGAATTTACTTGGAAAACCAAATGGGCAATAATGGCTTTAAAAATTGAAAAGAGAAAGTTGTTTCATTATTACATAAAGCTATAATGATTAAATTAAAATAACGCTAGCATAGACAAATCAATGCAATAGTTATCTCAGAAATAGGTTCTAGTATATTGATAATTTAATAGAAGACAAAAGAGATATAACAACTGAGGGATTATTTAAGAAATTTTCTAGGACAGGGGCCAGCCTGGTGGCGTAGTGGTTAAGTTTGCACACTCTGCTTTGGCGGCCCCGGGTTCACAGGTTTGGATCCCAGGCATGGACCTAGCACTGCTTATCAAGCCATGCTGTGGTGGCATCCCAAATAAAGTAGAGGAAGATTGCTACAGATATTAACTCAGGAACAATCTTCCTCAAGCAAAAAGAGGAAGATTGGCAAACAGATGTTAGCTCAAGGCCAATCTTCCTCACACAAAAAAATAAATCAATAAAAATAAAAGCTACATTTAAAAAAAAATTTTCTAGGACAATTGGTTTGGTAATTGGAGATAGACAAAATACTCAAAAAAACCCTTTACAGATGATTTTTAAATTCTTAAATTGGTTAAAAAAAATCAAGCCATAAAAATTAGAAAAATTAGAAGTGAATATTTAGAAAACTCCTGGACTTGGGAAGAATTTTGCTATTTTATTATGATTTATATAAAACATTTCAAACGTGAAAATACATGGAGTGAATAGTACGACAAATCCCCATGTATTCCTTAAGTAGGTTTACTAATTGCTAACATCTTTCCATATTTGTTTTCTTTTTAAAGAATTTGGAAGTAAATTTCAGACATGTTGTTTTACCCTCGCATTCTTTAGTATGCATCTCTAAAATAAGAATATTTTCCTAACTAAGCACAATAATATTATTATCCCATCTACAATATTAAAAATAATTCCCTGGTGTCTTTTAATACCCAGTACACATTCAGGTTTCCTCAGTTGTTCCCCAAGAGTGTTTTGTGTTGAGCTAATTTGCTCACGCCAGGATCCAGTCAATGACCTACATGGCCCTTACCATTTGGCTGTTATGGCCCTTCATGCTCTGTGGTCCAGAAAAGTCCCGCTCTCCCTTTTTTCATTATATTTTCTTGTTGAAGAGACTGGGTCAATTCCTGGTAGAATTGAACCTTCTGGGTATATCATTGTTTTCTTCCTGTTTTATGTAACTTTTAGTTTACTCTCCACTGTAATTTCTGTAAACTGGAGATTTTGATCTCAGTGGTGATTAAAGTCAGGTAAAACACTCTTGTCAAGAATATTTCATGGCTGATGCTGTGATCATTATATTGTATCATATCAGGAGTTGCGTAATACCTCGTTCTTTTACTTTTTATGATGCTAAACTCCGTCGCTAGATTAATGGTTAATGTGAAAATTGCCACATCTCTCCATTGCAGAGTTATGATTTTTCCCCTTGAGACAAGTAAATATTCTGCATTGGTAGCTTGGTAGCAGATTATTATCCAGTCCTTGTCAACTTTATACTCAATGCTTTTAGCACCCATAGCTGATTCTTGCCTGAACCAGTTATTCCATTACAGGTGCAAAATGATGATTTTTCCAATTCTGTCAGTCCTTCTGCATTCAGTAATTAGGATTCTTCTGTCAAGAAGAGCTTCCCCTCATCAACTGGAGCTAATTGTTATTCTGAAATAGAGTTCCACGTGGTAAAGAAAGAGTTAATACTTAAACTTCTCTCTTTACCAATATTTGAATAAAGAATTGGTATAACCATCATCTTAATATGTGGCAAATGTGTTTTTTTCTTTCTATGTTGAGTATCATTAGTTTTTTTTGTTGAGGAAGATTGGCCCTGAGCTAACATCTGTGCCAATCTTCCTCTGTTTTGTGTGTGAGATGCTGCCACAGCTTGGTTTGATGAATGGTGTGTATGTCGGCACCCAGGATCTGAACCCACAAACTCAAGCCGCTGAAGTGGAGAGCCAAGATTAACGACTATGCCACTGGGCTGGCCCCTCATTAGGATTTTATATATTCAAGTGCATCAGTCAGTTATCATATTCCTCATGATGCTGTGACAGATTGTATTAGCAAGGAAAGCTACACAGATATATTTGGTCCCACATGTTCTTCTTAGAATGTGATATTGACTCTTCTCCATTTCTTCTGCCCAGCAGTCTCTTGGGACTGGTGCTTTTAGTGAAATCCAGTCACCCGGAAGCCACCACTTTGGAGTGAGCACATGGAAAGACAACACAGAGATACAGGAGGATGACTAAGGGGTCCTGATTGTTCCACACTTTAGCTGTTCAAGTCCAGGCAGCAGACGTGTGAATGAGTGAGTGAGCCCTCGGAGGATTTCAGGCTCCAGCTTTTGAGGCGCTCACGTGATGCTGAGTGGAGTGCACGCCAGCTGACCCACAGAGCCCTGACCAGACAGGATTTGAAGAAGAATAAATGTTGTTTTAGCTAAGTTTGGCCTGGCTTTTTGCACAGCTGCAGTAACCAGAACAGATGCTTTCACGAAGTTGGCCTTTGGGAGTCTCCCCAACATGATTCCTACGTCCTTGGACATGATGCCAATGCTCTTCAATGGTTTCCTTGCTTTCTGGCATCAGACGATGTCTTAAGCTCCCCTTATACATTCTCTGCCTCAGATATGAAATCAGCCTTTTCCCCAAAGAGCCCTGATTCCTTTTAGTGGGGAATGCTATTTCCGGTTCAAAACGTGGGCATTCGGAAAGGTTTCAGTGGAACAAATTACAATAGAAAAATTACGTATTTGATGACAATAAAACAGTTCTACATGTTTCCCAAAGCAGAATTGAAAGAGAAACTATGAAGCTCAGCAGAGTGGACAAGAAAAACATTAAAAATCCAATAAAAATAGAAAACAACATGAACTGGCAATTCTCAAAAGATGGAATACCAATGAATAATAGATACTGAATCATGTTCAACTTCCTAATAATAAAGAGAATATATACTATTTTTTCATTTATCAAATTAGTAGATTTTCTTTAAAAGAAATAAGCTTCAGTGTTGACAAGAATGCAGTAAAACTGTAATCTTGTCTACGTTGGTGGAAACGTCACTTGATTTTTCGCTTTCTGCTAAGTAATTGGGCAATGTGAATTCAGTTGTGATATGAAAACGTTGCAACCACTTGTGCTAGTTAGGATAGAGCCTAAGTTTGTTTTTCTTTCATACAACCAGGGAGAGTGGGCCAGGTTGGAAGGGCAGCTCTGCTTTCTGTGGTCATGTAGGGGCCCAATTTCCTTCCATTCTCTTGTTCTGCCATTTCCTAAGTGTTAAAGTTGTGTGGTTGAAGGCAGGTCACAGACAAGTCTGTGTTCCAGCTTGCATGAAGGGGAAAGAAGTTAGGACAAGCAATTTGCTTTTAAGCAAGAGAGGTAGAATTCTGCTGACGAGGCCACCCCTAGCTGCAAGGGAGGTTGGGAGTTGTAGTTTTAGGATGGAAGACTATATATTTAGCTTCAACACTATTACTTAGGAAGCAGACCACATCCTTTGACTCAATAATTCCATTTCTGATCATCTATCCTAAGGAAATAAATCAATTACAGAAAATAAGTATTAATTGCTTAAAGAACAATAACTCAGCCAGGGAAAGTAATGTTCAATATGTTTCTTGCTAGAGAGGAAAACCACTTGAGAAACATCTGTGCACTATTATTGAAGGGGTTTAGAGGCCATGGTATGGAATTAAAGGAGAAGGGAAACCAGTGAAGGGTTTTAAGTAAAAGCGTGATTCTGTCTGATTCAGAAGAACATTCTGTTTGCCGTGTAGAGGACAGAGTGGAAGCAGTTGCTGTTGTCCAGGAGACACAGCATGGTGGTACTTGGAACTAGCGTTTTAGCAGTAGCTGTCTTTGAATATTAAACTTTGATTAGCTGTATAGATTTTGGAAGCAGCATTTTGTCTATGAGACCAAATTTCCCACTTTACTTAGCCTGTATAGTAAGCGATCGTGGCAGAAGATCACTAAGTGGGGTGTTGGTAGAGTCACATTTCTGGGAAGCGTTATTTTAAAATGTTCAAAGTTAATTATGTTTATAAAGTTAAAAATGAGCAAAGCGCCAAGAAACTCCAAACAAAAAGACACTTCCCGAGTAGAAAAATGTATCATTTTCATTTTCTTGTATTTTACTTTATTAATATGCTCTTTCCCACAGAATAATCACAAAATAATGAAAACCCCTGGCTGTCTTTGTTCTTTGCATTTAAACGGGATTGTACTATGTCCTTATGCATTTAAATAGTATCTAGTAGCCTCTTTGTTATGGAAATAATTTAATCTAATAATAATCTATTAGTCTATATAATTATTAATCTAATAATCTATTTGTCATTCTATATATAATATTAAAGTCATCTCTGTTATGTATCAAGCTTGTGATATTTTCCCCTGACTAGATGACCAGGTTGCCTGTGACTGTGGAACTCAATGTGAGATTCCATGGGGCAACTAATTTCCATTTGATCTCTATTGGGAATAAGCCATGTAAAGAATAAAACTGTTTGAGTCACTTCATTTATTCTCATTACCTATTGAACACCTATTATGTTCAAATAACTGTAAATAATACCAAGGTGCATGACATTCAGTGGGTTTATAAGCTGGTCAGGAAGATCCTGTTTCTACATAAACATCTGAAATACAGTTGATAAACCAAAATCCCAGAAGTAATGCAGTTAAAATAGACAAAGAAAGCGAATTCTCCTCTCGGCTAGGGAGGTCCTTGCTGCCTAACTTGATTTTGCTATGATTTTGCTTCATAAAAGCTCAGTAATTTTGGCTGTTATTTCCTTAAAGGTTACATTTATTACTATATATCATAATGAAATTAAGATAAAACATGTTTTACTATCAGCCTTCAGATTCAGTATTAGATACAGAACATATTATGTATAAGGAGCTTTGATAAAGCTATTACTTTTTTGACATCACAGAAATAAAATTAGAAACCCTGTGCCAATAAAAAGAAATCTTACTTGAAACTATGCACACTGCTCAAATATCTCCCTGCCCCAATTCTAATATCCCCCGCTTTGTGCTAGGAACCTCCTAGGTGCTCAATAAACGGCTACTGAATGAATGAGCGCAAGCATGAATAGATGGTCCCGACTTTCTGCCTACTCACCTGTCTGTCTGTCTAGGTCTGTAAGTCTATTTCTGCTGGACTGTATGTGAATCCCCTCGCAGTGCAATTATTGTGCATGGCACCGAGTCTAGTGGTTACTCCCTGAGAACATCTGAAAACTAAAATCAGTGGTAACTAGTTTAAATAAAATCCATACAAAACCCACCAATATATTTTTTTAACCCACCAATATTTTATGACTTAAATGTCTGTCTGTCTATATATATAGATATATATATATATATACACACACACACACCTATATAAGGATAATCTACACAAGGCGGGGGCAGTGATTGGCAGATGAAATCACTCCCAGGGTATTGGCATCTTGACAGTAGTTCATTCTTCACCTTCCCAGACCAGGCGTGGAACTCCAGTTACTTCCCATATATCTGATGAATTCTGGCTGCTTACAGATCCAAGTGCTTTTCTTGCTTATTTTTTCCTTCTGCTAGAAACAGAGGGAATCAGGCAAAAAAAAAATTTCTTTTTTGTGAGAAAACAACAGTTCCTTCCTCGGTACCACCGGCTTAAATGCAAGCCCAGGGCACCCAAATGATGCAACTGTGAGTGTGAAAGAGGCTGCGGATGGGCTGTCACGTCTGGCTGATGTGATGTCAGAGCGGATCATGTGGTGCTCTGTGGGCAGCTGGGACTGGCCCGCTGAAAGCACATGGATTACAGTCTGAGGCTGTAATGGGAAAGTCGGTTCCTGGGCTGCTGTCTCATAGACCTCAGCCTGCAGGGAAGCTGGGGGCTCTCGGATCTGCCCCGCTCCCGGGCCCCTCCTGCTGCGTGACTCACAGGCACATTGCAGAGAGAAGCTGCTGCTCCCAGTAAGTGCTTAAAGAAGGTCTTATTCAGAGCATTTTGGAAGCGGGGAGGAAGCCTTGGTGTTGATGGGGATTCCTGGAAGCCCTTTGTCAAACACTCTCCCAGATCTGGGCTGGGCAGGTCTCTTTTACATGCCATCCTGGAGGTCATAGGCAGCACTGATGTGCAAATGTCCCCCAGCCCCTATTTTGGTTTGTACTCCATGTGATGTGTTTTTCTGATTTGCGTTTTCTATTTTTGTAATTTAGGGCAGATTTGTTAGATATGGTTAAAGTGGGTTGATTTCAGATTCCCAGACCCCTGAGAGGACCTGGTGTTCTCTGCATGGTAAGCAGGGACACGGGAAAGAGGGTGGTGGCCCTCGGTCGGAATCCCTGCTTGTGTTAAGATACTGGCTGTGTCTGTGCCGGAGAAATTTTTTGTGGTTGCCACCCCTTTTCTGCTTGGGGTGAATAGGTGGTGGGAGAGAAAGCAGGCTAAACCAGCCGTGAGGAGCATGGAGATTGGGGTAGTTTCTGGCAAATTGTAGTGCCGTTAATATATTGCCTTTTCTTAATGGTCTAATTTATGTTAGGTGGTGTCAGCTGGCAGAACAGGTGCCGGGAGTGAAAGCATGATGGAGTTCTCTCTCCCTGTGCCCAGCCAGCAAATTGTCTTTCCTGCTTCCGAAGCCCAATTACAGAATGGGGAGAAGTGCGGGAGGTACAGGTTTCCAAGCACGCTTTTGGTTTTTGCTGGTAACAAGCGTCGCATTCCCGCACCCAGGCAGCTGCAGAGAGCCTCGCCTCTGCGATGTTTAGGTGTGGCCTTTTTGGAGAGCAAGGGAGTAAATCCAATAACACCTTACTCTTCCTTCTAGGCGTATAGCGCTAAGTTTATTTAGAGACTGAAAATAAGCGTGTGTGGTCGGAAGGGGCCGTAAAGGGAAATTTAGGAGAACAGACTGTTTATTTGCCTTGGCACTTTTCTATGAACATTTGAGGCCAAGGTGTAGGATGTCTGCTTGAAAGACAATAAGCAAATATTAAATAATTAGGCTATGTCTTTGAGCATTGGAAAAATATTCTTTTGTTTTGTTTTGTTTTTTTAAGGCATAATTCTAGCCTTTTCTGTGAGTCTCTGCACAAACTGTAGGCTTTGGGGCCAAAGACTGATTCCAGAACCCTTTAAGCATTCAAGAAACTTTTGGGTGGGAAAGACGGTGGGATGGGAGCAAAGGAAGTATGCTTAGGTGAGGTCTATTCTCTTTTACAGCGTTTTGCAATAGATGATTTAAGTCCCAGAACCTCAGACAACAGACAAGAGCTTGCCCCACCCATTTTGTTGTGAACGTGGATTATTCAACTTGCCATTTTATTCCACTGAACTGCACGAGCTGTAAGTGCAGAGAGGGTTCTAATTCATCCTCTGAGCCCTGTGAAATAGAGTGCGAGCCAAATGAAATGGAGATTCCCTCCGTCCTGCCCCACCCCGCCTTGTCCTCCTTCCATGTTCTTGAGTGAAGCTAGATTTATGCTGCCAACAGTCCCTTTCCTGGCTTAGAATTTTGTTGGCCATTTCGGAGAAGCTGACAAAGGGCACAGGATGTGCAGCTGGTACTTGCTGGGGGAAAGCAGGTGAGCAGAGTGTGAGGAATGATTTCAGAGGTACTCTTACTTACCCAGCCCTCTCTCTCTGCCTTCTCCGATCAGCCCCTGGACCACACCCCCCTTTTTGGCCACATGCCAAGCACTGTATCTCTCTGAAGGAAAGCCGGATGAAATGATGCCCTTGCTTGGTCATAAAACCGAGGAGCCCTTCTCTCTCTGTAAGCACACACCGCCTGCTTTTTAGGGTAGAGATGTCCATTTATGAGAATTTTAGAATTTCATTTCTTTGGAAATTAATACAGTACTATGAAAAGAAATGGAAGGAAATTACTCATTTCCCCATCTCATGCACACAAGCTCTGTTTAATGTCTTTGTGCTTCCTTCTTGTCTTAACCATCACTTTCAGCAGGCTATGATTAATGCAGAGGGGCCATCGATACTCCAGATTTCCACTTTTCAGGAAAGGCAAATGCAGTGAGGGACTTGGAGCTGGAACAGACCTTAAGGACTGACAGTTCATCCCCTTATTTTACAGAGGGGAAAACTAGCCAGTTATACATGTGATGAGTGACAGAGTCAGGACCACAACCCAGATCTCCTGCCTTCCAGCTCAGTGCACCTTCTGCAATCACGAAACTTAAGGAGAGAGTATTTTCCTACAAAATTCGGTGTTTTTCAATTTCAGGTTATTTTTTATTCTGTTTAGCTGTGTTATTACTAGTAAAATCACTGCAATTTCACTTTCCTAAGAATATGTTGCAATAGACTGGAAAGTCCTTAAAAAGAAAATTAGGGGCTAGCCCAGTGGCGTAGCAGTTAAGGGCACACGTTCCACTTCGGCGGGCTGGAGTTCGTGGGTTCAGATCCTGGGTGCGGACATGGCACTGCTTGAGAAGCCATGCTGTGGCAGGCGTCCCACATATAAAGCAGAGGAAGATGGGCACGGATGTTAGCTCAGGGCCTGCCTTCCTCAGCAAAAAGAGGAGGATTGGCAGCAGATGTTAGCTCAGGACTAATCTTCCTAAAAGAAAAAAAAGAAAATTAAGTTCCATGTTCTCAGGGGAGTAGCATGTATATATTTTTGTGGCTCTTGCGATGAGATCTCAGATAGCTGATCACTAATTTTCCAGTCTTGCCTTACTGGGGATGTGGACCACTCTAATTAATATCAGGATCATTGTTGAGTTATGGAAAATCAAATACCACAAGAACATTTAGAAGTTTCTTCCCATTTAGGTAGTTTTCTGAGTCATATTAATGCTCTTTTTTTACACAGGCCCTATTCATGGTGACATATTTAAAACCATTTAAGAGATACTTAATTTAAAAGTTTCAGCTTAACTTACTCTCTTTAGATTATTGCTAGACCCAAAAGAGAGTTTCAAAAAAATACTTGTTGATTGATTTATAGAATATACAGAACATTAAAATGTCTACTTATGAATGTAACGAGATTTAAAAGATAACGCAATATAATGCTGTTCCATAATGGTATTAGAATGCCCATCTGTTAATTATTCAGTCTAATTTTGGTCAGGGTGACATTCACATATTTGTTTGAAATCAGTGTAAATATGAATAAATGTCACGTGTAATTCATCATGTTGATGCTATTTGTAAAAGCAATAAACACATAATTAGATTGGGTGTTGTTTAATTACATTTTTTGGAAGCCTTGACTACAATACAGAAGCCCTCTGATTATATCCTTAATGTGAAATAACCAGTTTCTACTGGTCCAGTGAGGGCATCTTTTCATTCTAGACGTTAAACTATAGTGATATATTGGGAGAAATTAGTTCTGGTAGCTTTGAGTAGTTTCAACAAGAATAATTGGAACACTGTTCTAAAGAGCCTGGCTCTCCAGCTCGGAAACAAATGGCTGCATGTGTGACATTTCTAAATGGTGACATCTTCAAGGAACCCTCTAGCTGATTTCTTATTTTAAGCTTCAGGTTGTGGAGGGGGAAAAAACAAAACAGAAAAGGGAAATTAGGCATTGATGTTCCTAATGTGGAGAAACAGAGACTCCAAATAAAGATAACACTTATTTTAAAAAGATGTAACTAAGAGGAAATGCAAAGAAGGTGGTTCTCTAGACGCTTGATACAGTGAAAAGCTGCTGTCCTCGGTGTAAATTTCACTCCTTAAGGTCCTGGGTGCCTTTAACTGGTTCCATTTAGGCAGAAAGCACAAGCAAATATCTCTTGTTGTAAACAAAGCAACAGATTTAAGTTAATGCTAATGTGTTCACAGCCAGAGCCAAAAGCTTTTCAGGGTTATTATAACACACTGGGCTCTTAGCCCATCCATCTAAATGTCTAGAATAGACTGAAGTTATGGAGCAGTCCATTGTATACGCCATCCCACATGAGAGCCAGATGCTACTGTTTACTGTGCTAGTAACTTTGCCAGCTTCAATGTGAAATCTGAGATTACTGCTTGGGGTCAATGGAAGTTATAGATTGATTTTTCTGACCATAAATTTAAGCTTCTACACTCCAGTCTGTTTTGATTAATGCTGATTTTTTAGAACAATCTCTTAAACCTAATTTACGCCCAACTGTCTAAGCTGTTTAGACGGAGAGCTTCCTTGTGAAAACTGTGTTTATTTATTGTCTTTTGGGCTTTGGGTTTGATGTGGGTCTTCAGCACATCTTGGTCCTTTGTCTTGAGCGTGAAAAAGAAGTCATGAAGATGTACAATGCCACGCTTGAAAATATCATGGCAACACAGTCTTTGAGAAGATTTGGTAGAAAAGTAGTTCTGTGTATATTGATTTAGAAAAAGACTCTCCAGTGTCCTCAGTTGGAAACAAACAGTGTCGGATTTCGTTGACATTGTTAGTCTCTTATTCCTTGATCTTACCCCATTTGGTTTGTGTCTTTTGCATCAGATTAAACTGGTTTTCGGGGAAGTGTTATAAGTGGTAATGATAATAACAACAATAACAACTCCAGATGCTGAGCACTTCCCGTATGCTGGGCCCTTTACCAACACTGCGTTTATCTATGGACATTTCACAGGTGGTAAGGTGAACTTGTACCAAAGCATGTGACTTGTCAGCTGAGATTCCAACCAGGTCTTTCTAAGTCTAAACCTCCATCTCTTGTAATTATGCTTATTGTTTCAACTATAGATTTCTTTAGAGTTGTGTACACAAACCTAAAGGTTGTGACAAAGACCTTTTATTTACATACAACACACAGATTTGGTGAGGGGGTTGTTAACTCGTAGATGAGGAGAGAATGCCTTTATTTTGGATACCATTAAGTTAATAAATTGTGGTGTGATATGGTTAAAAGATATGGGAAATGCTCACGTGTGATACTTACCTGCTTGTTGGTTCTACTTTAAGGATCTAGAAGGCAGTCCGCATAGCAAGCTCCTGATGAAAATACCATCATTTAACAAAATTTTGTATCACAGGACCTTATTTTTAAAAGCATAGTTCTTTCAACTTTATCCAAAACATGGTAGCTTTATAGTCAGTTTAACTTGCTGTTCAACGTTGGAGGGCTTCCTAAAGTGTAACAACGCGCTGTTAAAATATTTCGCAGAACGCTAATACTGGAAGTCTGAAAAAGCCCAACATCATATTTGTGACATTTTCCTCCTTTTGCGCATCAGTTCATGTCCCCTAACCTGAGTAGGCATTTGTCCACTTAGCTTAGAGTTCTTTAAGCTCCTTGAGAGAAGGGCTGAGTTTCACCTTTGTCTTCCCAGAACTGGGCACAGTGGCTGCTACAGGAGGTTGCTTGTTTGCAAAATTGCCATCTACCATGAGGCCCAGCTCTCTCAAGGTGTAAGCTTAGTGGTTGAAACTTCAAAGTTGGATTTCTTTGACATTTTAACAGAATACACTGTGGAAAAATAGAACAAAAACCAGAAAACAAAATCTAATCCAAACTGAACTGCTTGTGCCTTGATTTTTGGCAAAGAAATGTCACAAATCCTTTCATGCTAGCCATTCAGAACACCCATTGTTGGGGCTCTTGTTTGCGGCACTTAAAAGTACACCCTTAAATGTGGTATTCAAGTGCTAATGAAAAAATATGCTCCAGAAAGTTTTACTTGATTAGATCTTTTTCTCATCTTGGTGTTGGAACATCCACTTTGCAATTCGTAGCTTTTCCTCATTGCTTAATATCACTGGGTTTTATATAAAGGCAATATTAAACCATCCCTACTGAAGAATGAAGCTGAGTTGAAAAGTAGATTTTGCATCCTTTCACAGTCACATAAGTATTGTTTTGTCAGGAAAGGCTGTTGCTTCTCCATATTGTACATTTTATGCTTACTAAAACTTTGTTGAAATAGATAAAATCATATTCTTTCTAGTTATAAAGTTACTTTTAGAATAATATTGCAGAATTTTAAACTCCTCATTCTGATATTGTACAGTATTCAATTTCAGAATAAACTAAGACCTGTAAGAACATTTGGCTGAGATGTTACTAAAAATAATTGTTGCTCTAAAATTTCACACAGGGAATAACATTCTATAGTTTCCTATTTGTTATATGCTCTTGCTTCATTTTCCATTTGGGGTTGAAAAGAAGAAATTTAGAAAAAATATTTAAAAAGGAGATGTATTGGGGCTGGCCTGGTGGCATAGTGCTTAAGTTTGCCCACTCCATTTTGGCAGCCCAGGGTTCGCGGTTTGGATCCAGGGCACGGACATACACACCACTCATCAAGCCATGCTGTGGCAGCATCCCACATACAAAACAGAGGAAGATTGGCACGGATTTTAGCTCAGTGACAATTTTCCTCAAACAGAAAGAGGAAGATTGGCAACAGATATTAGCTCAGGGCCAACCTTCCTCACCAAGAAAAAGAAAAAACAAAAAAAGAAAAAGAAAATGAAATGTGTTGGTGCTTTGTAAGATCCCGGTATGCTGCCTCAGTTAAATCTAAATTATTGCTATAAAGAGAAAACTATATACTTGTGATTAGATACGAATCTGTTTAAATTATTTAAAGTTTAATTTTTAAAAAAGGCAAATCCCCTTAAAAGTAGCCGGCCCAGCATATGTTAGTTAGTCAATACTTAGCTGGGACATGTCGGTTGGAAGGACAGAAAGTGATCTGTAGCAGCTGGATTGTAAGGCGGGTCTCATGTGGACATGGGGCTGATTGAAAGGTGGTCTTGCATTCACTTTGAACCATCAAAGAAGTTAACGGAGAGGGTTGGGTCTACTGAAGAAAGTCTTGGAATACCGAAATAGAAAATGTGTGAATCAGAATAAGCAAAATAGGTGATGCTAGGTAGGGAGAGATGACAGCAAGCCAAAGAGGCAATCTTATAGAGCATAGTAGCTCCAAAACCCAGAACACTGGAATATTGGATTGGACACATGGTGGGGATTTCTGAGTTTAGAGGTATCAGGGCAATTTTCCTAGATAAATCTGGGAGGACACCAAGTTAGATTAGTGTAAGCCGTGACTGATCATCACAGTTAATGATTAGTTTTGATGATACATCATGTACCCAGGTGGCTGTACATTTTGTTTTTTCCTTTTAATTTATGAATGATTTATGTTTTTGAATATATAATATACTGTCCCCATTTCAAAAGGTACAAAAGGATAAATAAGCCTTCCTTCTTCCCTGGGGCTTGAGTTCCCCTCCTCAGAGACAACTGCTATTTTTGGTTCCATGTGTATTTTCTGGTTATATCCCGTGACTATATATACGTGTATCTATATCTATCTTGTAAAACACAAATTGGAGCATGCTTCATACACTATTCTGTGCCGTTTTTCACTTAATATGTCTTGGGAATTGCTCCATATCAGTATGTACAAAGTTACCTTTTTCTTTAAACAAATGTTTTATTATGAAAACAAAATTAGAATGTATAATGAAGTCCCGGGTATCTATTATCCAGCTTCAACATGCATACCAGTATTTTGCCAATCTTACTGTGTATAAGATAATATTAATGAATTATCATTAACTTGTGTTAATGTATAATATGTAATGTATCATTAACTTAGGTGTGGTCGGTGCCTAGTGGGTATGTTAAATAATTTTTTATTATCAATTAGAGATGCATGCTGATATATTTATGAGTAAATGATATGTTGTCTGATGTTTGAGATTTGTTTTAAAATATACAAGAAAACATGATGTGTGGGAGGAATAGCTTGACCCAAGACTGGCAAAATATTGAAGTTGGATGAATGCAGATTCATTATATTATTTCTTTGCTGTTGTGTATGTTGAAAAATTTTCATAATAAGAAATACATTTGCTATTCTGGTTTCGTCTATACCTCCCCTTTTTCTCTGGAGTATTTTAAAATAAATCCTAGATATCATGTAATTTTACCCATAGAAGCTTCAGTTTGTATTCCTAAGACATAAGGACTTTAAAAAAATCCCTATAATGCTGTTATCACATCTCAGAAAATTAACAGTAATTCTTAATATGATCTAAAACCTAGTCTGTTTTCCAATTTACCTCATTTTCTCAAAAATGGCTTTTTATAGTTGTTTTGTTTAAATTAGGAACCAAATTAGGTCCACATATGGCATTCTTTTAAACTTCAATAGTTCTCTTCCTTTAAAGAAAAAAAGCATATTTATCTTTTCCAGAAACAAGGTTATTTATCCTGCAGAAGACCCCACTTTCTTGATTTGAATGTTTCCTCCAAGTGCTGTTCAACTTGTTCCTCTTTCCCTCGTATTTGAGGCTTGATTAGATTCAGGTTGAATATTTTTGGGCAAGAATCCTTCCTAGGTGGTCTTGCTGTGTTCTTGCTGTGTCATCTCAGGAGGCTCATGTGTTTCTGGTTTCACTTCGGGTGATTCTAAGATTGAGCAGAGGATTTGGGTGGCGTCAGCCTGATCTGCCCATTATAAAGTTTCCCATCCACATTTCACCTAATGTTTTTGGCATCCAGTGGTTATCATTGCCTCAGTCCATTATTCCATTAAGTGTCGCAAAATACTTTCTAATTCTTCCACTTCTTTTGAGGTTCCCCTCATCAACTTCTTTATTAGCCTAAGTACAGTTGGTTTATTCTTTGTAAAGACCACATAGCATTTTATTGTACCAGACTTTAACTGGTCCTCTATTTATGGACACTTGGCATGTTTCTTTTTCTATCTCTTGGGTTGTTTAAATATTTTTTCTTACTGTATTTTCTCATATACTTACGTATTTATGATGAATACTACACTATGGAATTTTAGGAGTTATATTTTAACAGAAGAGTAATTATTGACATTTTAACGTTCTGCATGTTAATTTAGTATAAATATGAGAGTTAGAGTCAGACAGATCTGTATTTTAACTCTGGATCATTTATTAATCACATGACCTTGGGCAAATTATTTATCCTTTTCAAGCCTCATACTCCTCGTTCATATATGGGGAATAATGATGACATCTGGTATCTTGACTCTTCTAAGGATTAAATAGAATAATCTATCAAAATGCTTGGTACAGTGCCTACCATGTTGTAAGTGCTCAGTAAGATGAACTTTTTGTTAATATTTGAGGATTAAATGAAATAACACATGCAAAGTCCATTGGACAGGGCCTGGCAAATAGATGCTTAATAGTGCTACTCTTCTCCCTTCCTTTGTTTTTCCTCCAATTTGAGCAGCAGTGAAGGTTATTCTTTTTCCTAGACTGTTTTCAGGAATGAAGAAAAAAAAAAAGACAAACCTTAGCTGCCCTGAGCTTTTTGCTGGAAGTGGTCCTTCTGTCATTCTGCTGTTAGCCTTATGGAGAGCCACCTGGAATTGCTGGGGTCACAGCTCCCCGTCCCGGAGGCCTTGCTGCATACTGAGAAATGCCCACTTCTCAGCTGCCTCAGTCCAGAAGGGACCAGGTAGAATGCAAGCAACTCTGTGAGCTGTGGAACAGAGTGTTCCCCTCCGCTGCCGCATTCTCCCTGCCCCATCCATGGTTTCCAGCTCATTTTAGGATTAGAAAGTTATCCTGATGTGACTCTAAGTCTGTGTTACTTCCTATACTCTGTCTAAACTCAGGTGGGAATTAAAACTGAATAGAATCATGACAAATGAACATTCCCAAATGTTACTTTAAATAGCATTTGCCTGAAAGTTACGTTAAATTATTTTTTCTAGAAACTCATGAGAGTACACTCTCTCCTGCCCTCTTCGTATTTCTCTTTCCCATATATTCCTCATCTTTGTAACATCTTTGGCTTTAGCTTTATTCCTCCACTTTCCCCTATCAAATCATGGCCAGCTTTTCCTCTTTCCTCTATGAACTTCAGGCCTCTAGCATCTCCTCTCCTACTTTCTGCTCTCATCCTATAACCTTTCAATTCTCAGAAGCACCATGAAGCAAGGAGACATTCTGCACCATCTCGTCATCCAAGTGATTGGATAAAGCTGGCCTTTCTCAGCATCACCCCATTTCTTCTTCCTGTGTTCCTGTGTAATAGCTGACAAGCACTATACTTTCATGCACTGATCCCAAGTTTTCAGACATGCAGAATGCAGAAAGGTTAAGTCATTTGAAAAGATGTGCCGAAGATAATAACATCGAGTCAGCACTGCAGACTGGAAAAGAACAATTGACTCCCCGATGTTCAGGATCAGGCTGTTTTTCAATGAAATGTGCTGAAGGAGCACACATGCGTTTTAGTAACAGCCTGGAAAACAAGAGATATTTCTGGTCATTCTAGTGATGTTTGTTCTGTCTGCTTCGATAGAAGGATATCATGAACGTGTGCTGAGTCTTCAAAGAGTGGTGATGCTAAGTGTTTTGATGAATTTGAATGAATGTTATCAAATATTAAAGTATGGTTTTGATTAAGGTGAATGTCATTTGGTGTATTCATTGAAATTTGGAGCATCACAAACTCTCACAGAATTGCTCTGTTACTTAAATTAAAAGTAAAGTATAAAGTGGAGGAAAATGATCAAGAACACGAAGACTGCTTATTTTTTTCAGTTACCTTATGATTAATCCATGACAAGTTAGATTTCACCAGCCGGCTTTAAACAATAATGGCCCATGTCTGCTCTTCATCCTGGGTATAGTTTTTTTTTGATTGATGGAAGACTTTAAAGAGAATTAAATGTAATGGTTGAAATTTTGTCTCTCACATTCTCTGTACCTGGGAGTCCTTCAGAGGGAAACCTCTTAAAAATGCCTGCTTGTGTGCTTTCTCCGCTAGTTTTGCACTCCTCTGTATGTTGGCCAATGGGCTGTTGTTCCATCTCTGAAGGACAAGAGTTTTTCCTCCTGCTTTCACTCATTCATGCAACACTAATTTATTGAGCAACTATGATGTGCTAGAGCTAGTGCTGTGTGCTGGAGGTACAAAGAGGAATAAGACGTGGTCCTGGTCTGACAGCTGGCACCAGGCGAAGCATCTCTGTCTGGAACAGGCAGCATTTCCCAGAGTGTGCTCTGTGGCCTCTCCTGGGACCCTTCCTCAGCTGCGGAGTCCAGATCTTGGGATAGGCTTAGGAATCTGCATTTTCATCAGATGATGCTTGTGCACTGGCCCAGAGCATGGCAGGAGTGAGGTGGTTAATAGGGAGAGTAACAGCCAGCGTGCGATGCACTGCATCCCACAGAGAGAGCTTTCCATTCAGCGTCGATATTTCTGGGAGGCTCCTCAGGAAGGGAACCCTTGCCTGGCTTGAAGGAGCTTCCTCTGGAGGGGGCCGGCTGAAGTGCTGATATAACAGCTTCTGGGAAGGGTGTGAATTCTCTCCTCCAGAAAGTCACAGTCCTAGATTAAGGGACAGATTCTGGGTTAGGTGGGGAGTACTGCTTGGGGGGGATACGGGCCCAGGGCTTATATCCCTAGAGGGTCCATAATTTAGCCCCTACGATGTCCAAGAGGGAGAATATAGCTGACAGCTAATATTATGAGGACTTGTTTAGGGTGAGAAGTATGCAGAGATAAAACCATAAGAGCAAACACATGCACAGTGTCTTGCTGCACCGAGGCGCAGCCCTAAGCACTTTACATCTATTAATTCATTCAGTCCTAACCACCTTATGAGGTAGGCGCTAGTAGTAGCATCCTCATGTTATAGATGAAGAAACAGAGAGGTTAAGTAAGGCTCAAAGTCACCCCGCAGGGCCAGGACTCCAACATGGGTAAGCGTAGAGTAGAATGCAAGCTCATCACCTCTGCATTCAACTGCCTCTCAGAAGCATCATCGTTTAAAATGGTCACAGCAGAAGTACGCACCTTTCCCACTGTTCTACGTGAGCACTGATTACTCTCAGCTCTTCACCAAGCAATGCCCTCCCTCCCCATGGGCCACATAAAGAACACTTCTGGAAGCCCTGTCAACCGCCCTTGTAAATGACTTCAGGTCTGGTTTCTTCTGTTGTAGAGAAGAAATTACGTGCTTCTTTTTGCTGTTACCTTATAATCTAGACACATATGGAAACCCCTCTACAGAAGGCCTGGTCGTCACTCCCTGACGTGAAGACGGGGTGTTCTGTCTTTAGAGATGAACCCACAACATCTTGTCTTTAAGCAAGTGTGTATGATGCAAAAGCCAACAAAACAAAACAAAACAACCTTGCGGTGTGTATTTAGAAAGCTGACCACTTTTTCATTTCTTTGGTTGGTTTTAATTTCAAATTGGCTATCTAAAGGCTTTCATGTTGTGTGTTCAGTAATGTGGATAATTATTAACAAGCTTAAAAAATGTTAAGGGAAAATATGTTTGAACTCTATCTGAGCTTCTGACATGAAGAGTTCCTTGACTGGGGTTCTTTTTTAGGAGCTGTTTAACATTTTTTACATATTATACCGGATGACAGAGACCTGGCTTACAAACAGATCTGAAGGTGTCTTGAATGAGAAGAAAATTGGTGGAAAATGAGATCACTTTCTTTTTTTCTGTAGAACGAGGAGCAAAAGGGCCTGCCATTTCTTGGGAATTTTGCCCAGTGGCCTGGCAGCCTAGACTTGTTCCTGGCTTCCTCGTTAGAAGAATTACACCCACAAAACATTGTCTTACTGATCAAATAATTCTTGGGTATGGGTTTGCTGCATAAACACTTATTCTTTTTTTATTGTTTTATCGAGGTCATATTGGCTTATAACATTGTATACATTTCAGGCGTACATTATTATATATCAGTTTCTGCATAGCCTGCATTGTGTTCACCACCATAGCTTCTATCCGTCACCATACATATGTGCCCCTTTATCCCTTTCGCCCTGCCCCCACCCCCTTCCCCTCTGGTAAACACTAGTCTGTTCTCCTTATCCATGTGTTTATCTTCCACATATGAGTGGTTCATATGTTCATCTTTCTCTGTCTGGCTTATTTCACTTACATAATATCAGGTCCATCCATCTTGTTGCAAATGGCAAGATTTTGTCTATTTTTATGGCTGAATAATATTCCATTGTATATGTATATATACCACATCTTCTTTATCCATTCATCCATTGATGGACACTGGGTTGCTTCCACATGTTGGCTATTGTGAAAAATGCTGCAAGGAACATAGGGATGCATAAATCTCTTTGAATTGTTGATTTCATGTTCTTTGGATAAATACCTAAAAGTGGGATAGCTAGATCATATGGTAATTCTATTTGTAATTTTTTGACAAATCTCCATACTGTTTTCCATTGTGGCTACACCAGTTTGCGTTCCCACCAGCAGTGTATGAGAGTTCCCTTCTCTCCACATCGTCTCCAACACTTGTTATTTCTTGTCTTCTTAATTATAGCCATTCTAACCGGTGCATAAATACATATTCTCCCACTTAACAAATAACTCTTGCCTGGTTGTGTCAACTTGTAGCTTTACTGAAGGGCATGGTTATTTCTGGCTATGAACTTCTCACAGGTCAGGAATGACTATAGACCCCACTGAATATCCAACGTCAAATTATTTATATTAATTCCAACTAATTATTTTCCATTAAAGATAATTTGTACTTCTTATAAAAAATTCAATAGGAGAAGACATTTTTGAAGTAAAAAGTGAATGACCCTTTACCCCACATTATTTTTGATGTCAACAGATATCTGGAGCTTCTCTTAAAATAACATTCCCACTGAAGAAAGCAATAGATTAAACCTCTGAAAGCTAGAGTTATGATTCATAAGAGTAATTTCTTTACTTTTAACTATTAAGATATTATATTAGTTTCATATTGTTGCTATAATAAATTTCCACAAACTCAGTGACTTAAAACAACGCGAATTTATTACTTTACAGTCTGGAGATCAGAAGTCCCAAATGGGTTTCACTGGGCTGAAAGCAAGGTTTTGGCAGGGCTGTGGTTCCTCTGAAGCCTCTAGGGGAGAATTTGTTTCCTTGCCTTTTCCAAATTCCGGAGGTCGCCTGCATTTCTTGGCTCCTGATCCCATACACAAAGAACATCACTCAGCCCTGTGGCTGAGTGGCTAAGTTCACGCGCTCTGCTTCGGCAGCCCAGGGTTTTGCAGGTTCAGATCCTGGGTGCAGACCTAGTGCCACTCATCAGGCCACGCTGAGGAGGCGTCCCACATGGCACAACCAGAAGCACCTACAACTAGAATATACAACTAGGTACTGGGGGGCTTTGGGGAGAAGAAAAAAAAGAGATTGGCTACAGATGTTAGCTCAGGGCCCATCTTTAAAAAAAAGAACATGACTCCAACCTCTGGTTCTGTCATCACGTCACCTTCTCCCTTGTTGACCCTCTTGCCTCCCTCTTATAAGGATCCTTGTGGTTACATTGGGCGCACCTGGATCATCCCCCCATCTCGAAGTCCGTAGCTTAATCACATCTGCAAAGGCCCTTTTGCCACATGTTGTAACATTCACAGGCTCCAGGGGTTAGGATGAGACATCTTTGGGGAAGGGACATTATTTAGCCTACCACAGAGATGTCAACTGTGATTTGCTAAGAGATTTTGTGTGGGAGAAATTCACGTGAAATTAGCACTTCTCCCTCAACTATCCTTTCTTTTTTTATCATCCAAATACCAGACGCTCCGTTAAGGTCTCACATTTGATTTACCTGAGAACACCCGACAGTGATGTGAAGAAACTGGAGCTCTAGTGGCCCATGAAATGTTAAGAGATGTTTTATGTTAAATAATGTTCTCAGTCAAATAAGATTGAAAAATATTGCATGTTCTATCCCACCCACCTTCATCTTTAATGCATATTAGCATATGGAAAAGGTGCTGAGAATTCTTGCTATTGTCTGTGATTCCAAATGTCTTTTACAATGAAATGTTTTTTTTTTTTAAGAATGCTTATTAAGGATCTTCTAAAGGATACCAATGTACTATGTTTGGGGAGTGTTGTCCTTAATGTGGTCTTTCATTCTAAAGATTTTTTTTTCCTTTCTCTCCCCAAAGCCCCCTAGTACATAGTTGTATATATTTTAGTTGTGATTCCTTCTAGTTGTGGTACACGGGATGCTGCCTCAGCATGGACTGATGAGCAGTGCCATGTCTGCACCCAGGATTGGAACTGGTGAAACCCTGGGCCACTGAAGCAGAGCACGAGAACTTAACCACTTGGCCATGGAGCTGGCCCCTGGTCTTTCATTCTAAAATTTAACTATATTGCCCTGAAAAAAACATAAAATGGGTATATGGGTATATTGGAGCTCACTCTAAATATTTCCTAAGTAACATCTTTTTTGTTTAATCTTCTTTCTCTACTGTGTATGTGGAACTTAGTTTCTTTAGACTTTAAAGCAACCAACTTTCATAATTTAAATTCAAAACCTGACATTAAGAATAACTTATATTTCTGTAAATAAATATTTAGAATAATATTACATGCATACAAGAATTTTGTGACTATAACACAAACAAAGTTGTTTTGAAAAGTAAGATAATATCTTGATGTTTTTTAAGGTATGTAGAAAAATTTATTATTGTGAATACTATCTCAGATTCACAGGACTGGAATACATTAATTTTTTTTTAAAGATTTATTTTTCCTCTTTCTCCCCAAAGCCCCCTGGTACATAGTTGTATATTTTTAGTTGTGGGTCCTTCTAGCTGTGGCATGTGGGACACCACCTCAGCATGGCTTGATGAATGGTGCCATGTCTGTGCCCAGGATCCGAAGTGGTGAAACCCTGGGCTGCTGAAACGGAGCGCGCAAACCCAGCCACTTGGCCACAAGGCCGGCCCCAGGAATACATTAATTTCTTTAAAAATTGTATTCACCTTTGGTACAGCCATTATGGAAAACAGTATGGAGATTTCTCAAAAAGCTAAAAATAGAAATACCCTATGACCCAGCCATCCCATTACTGGGTATCTATCCTAAGAACCTGAAATCAGAAATCCCAGGAGTCCCTTGCACCCCTATGTTCATCGCAGCATTATTTACAATAGCCAAGACGTGGAACCAACCTACATGCCCAGAAACTGATGATTGGATAAAGAAGATATGGTATATATACACAATGGAATACTTCTCAGCCATAGAAAAAGACAAAATTGACCCATTCGCAGCAACGTGGATGGACCTCGAGGGTATTATGTTAAGTGAAATAAGCCAGTCAGAGAGAGACGAACTCTATATGACTCCACTCATAGGTGGAAGTTAATATATTGACAAGGAGATCTGATCGGTGGTTACCAGGAAAAAGGGGGGGTGGGGGGAGGGCACAAAGGGGGAAGTGGTGTACCCACAACATGACTAACAATAATGTACAACTGAAGTCTCACAAGGTTGTAATCTATCATAACATTAATAAAAAAAAATTGTATTCACCTTTTCCCTATTTTGAGAAGATGTTTCCTCTAAAGTGGTCCAGAATGGTACTTGATAACTTATGTTGATTCATCTGAGAGCTCCCAACAATGGTGTGAAGACAGCTTTAGCTCCTCTGCTGAGTTCATGGTTAGACAGCTCTTAGCATAGGTTGACAATGTGTCTTTGTCAGATAAGATTTTCATTGCACTTTCTTTGTCCCTTTCTTATGACACTGATCACAGTTTATCACACATTATTAGTTTCCTGTTATGGCTTATCTGCCCAAAAGAAAGTTCTTGAGACTAGGAGCCATCACTAGGTCCCTCTTGGTGCCTGGCTCAATGCTTTTCCTTTAGCAGGAACTGGACCCATGCTCGTCAAATGAATGACTCAATGAGTGAATGAATGCATTAACTTAGGATGGAAATTCTAGCAGTATCAGGTGTACACTTCAATCATCCATCAATTGATCCATCCATTTATATCCTTCCGTACTTAAAATTTGAGGAAAACTCCCAGAGATATATACAGAGCAAGGAAAATCTAAATTGAAAATAGCTAGGATAACTAAGGCAAAGGAAAGATAAAGTTGGAAAGTAAAATGGATTTAAGAGTGAGCCTCATTCTGAAAAATATTTGCCATAAAATCTTATGCATTTGCAAGGGGAGGACATTGATTTGGTGCTAAGCTTACTAGAAGTTTATGAAGGAAGCAGTTAGTTATTTGATTTTCAATATCTAGAAAATTATGATGTCATTTGCTCACGTGAAACATAGTTATCCCTGGAACTTGGACCAGAAAGAAATTCTTCTCATGGGATATCGGAAGGAGTTCACTGTGTAGTATAAAGAATAACGTATTCAACTCATGTTTACTCTAAACACAGCAGTGCATTTCAGAAGGAAATCTTGCATATTACTCTCTGTTTATACTGATGGCATTTCCACCATCATGGCAGAACCTAAATAAGGAGTGCACCTGTAGAAAGGGATAAACAGAGTTTCATGAAATCCCATTATGCTAATAAAATTGCAAAAGAGCTATCAAACATTTTTTGCAAAATCTGTGTTTAGCAATTATTGTGCTAAGTATAAAATTTTGCTAGCAGGTAAAGGAAAAGCATGTGGAATAATGTAGAATCTCTTGCCTGGTGGTTAGAATAAATACGTTGTAATCAATTAATATAATCAATTACCTGAAGATGGGGCTCAAATATTGATGAACATTGTTTACTTAGGTGTTTTTTCTTTTTCTCTGTACATGTAACTACAGAATGCAGCAAATAGAACTAGTTATAAAACAACAGGGAAAATTCAGTTAAACATAGAGAATTTATCTTCCTTATATTGCAATTTAAGTTCCTTTTCAGTAGAAGGAAATGGAGTCTAGTGAGAATTCACAGATACCAGTTATTCCAGAAAATGATGACTTAAAAGGAAGGTGTGAGAATAGAAACCAATTAAAGAAGGGAATGCACCTGGAGCCCTCTCTTGGGGTTGGGAAAGCTGGATGGGAGTGTTGTCATTGCAGGGATGTGACTGATGGAAATAGCGTGTCTTCTGGGAAATTAACCACCGCTCACTTCCCTTCTCATGCACCCTTGTGGATTTTATATTGCTGTCATGTCACTGAGCCACTGCCAATGTCAGTTTGGAAATACCTGTCAACATGCAAAAATTTACTGAAGAGTTTACAAAAATGTGGATTCCCAAAAGTTATTTTTAAATCTTGGGGTTTTTCTTGGGATGTTGTCTTAATATTGGGGGTTTTGAGGCTAGGATAAAAATTTACCCTGACCTCCTTCCTTCTGACTTCCCGTGTTGGTGCTGATTGGGGTACCCAGCCAGATCTAGGGTGGTAAGTAAGCCTTCTTATTTGGTTTCTAATTCCTTTGAGTCGCCACGACTTGACTTTGCCTCACATTTAGGGGTTTTATTTAGCTTATACAAGAAACTGTAATCCTGACCTTCAAAATACCTTTCTTCATCTCTCTTCTCTCTACTTCTTGAAACAGTAGTCTTCCTCAATTGTATCTGCTTCCTTCCTTCCTAAGTTTTTTTTATAAATACATACCTGTTTTTTTAATTGAGTTCGTAATAGTTTACATCAATGTGAGATTTCAATTGTACGCTATTTCTTGACTGTCGCCAGATAAGCACTCCCCTTCAACCCTGTGCTCACCTCCCACCCCCCTTCCCCTGGAACCACTGAACTGTTTTCTTTGTTCACGTGTTTGTTCATGTTCCACATATGAGTGAAATCATCTGGTGTTTATCTTTCTTAGTCTGGCTTATTTCGCTTAGCATAATTCCCTCCAGGTCATTCCATGTTGTTGCAAATGGGATGAATTTGTCTTTTTTTCTGGCTGAGTGATATTCCATTGTATACATATACCACATCTTCTTTATCCAATCCTCAGTTGATGGGCACTTGGATTGTTTCCTTGTCTTGGCTATTGTGAATAGTGCTGCAATGAACATAGGGGTGCATATGCTACTTTAGATTGTTGATTTCAAGTCGTTTCTGTAGATACCCAGTAGCGGGATAGCTGGATGTATGGTAGTTCTATTTTTAGTTTTTTGAGTGCTCTCCATACTGTTTTCCATAGTGCCTGCATCAGTTTGCATTCCCACCGGCAGTGTATGAGGGTTCCCTTTTCTCCACATACTCTCCAACATTAGTTATTTTTAGTCTTAGTGATTATAGCCATTTTAATAGGCAGAAGGTGGTATCTTAGTGTAGTTTTGATTTGCGTTTCCCTGATGATTAGTGATGTTGAACATCTTTTCATGTGTTTATTGGACATCTGTACATCTTCTTTGGAAAAATGTCTGTTCATATTCTCTGCCCATTTTTTGATTGGGCTGTTTGTGTTTTTATTGTTCAGTTGTGTGAGTTCCTTATATATTATGGAGATTAACCCCTTGTCAGATATGTGATTTGTAAATATTTTCTCCCAGTTGGTGGGTTGTCTCTTTGTTTTGATCCTAGTTTCTTTTGCCTTGCAGAAGCTCTTTAGTCTGATGAAGTCCCACCTGCTTATTTTTTTCTTTTGTTTCCCTTGTCTGGGAAGACATGGTATTTGTAAAGATCCTTTTTAGTTCGATGTCAAAGAGTGTACTGCCTATATTATCTTCCAGGAGTTTGATGGTTTGAGGACTTATCTTCAGGTTTTTGATCCATTTTGAGTTTATTTTTGTGTATGGTATGAGATAACAGTCTACTTTCATTTTTTTGCATGTGGCTTTCTAGTTTTCCCAGCACCATTTATCTAAGAGACTATCTTTTCTCCACTGTATATTCTTGGCCTGTTAACTTTTAATAGGCAGACTGCCCCTACAACTTCACTGACTTTGTTCTAGCCAAAGTCACCAAATTCATTAGCCTCTTTTTAGTCTCCATCTTAGTTTTCCTCTGCCCAATTTTACTTTTCTAAACCAGCCTCCTGTCTCCTCTCTCTTGATCTCCTCCTACCTCTGTTGTGACTGTTTCTTTTTGGTCTCATTTTTCCTCACTTTTTAGAGATTGTTGTTCATTATCATGCTCCTCCAAGTTTTCTCTCCTTTTTTCCCTGAAGATCTCATTCATCCTGAGGTTTCAACTATGAGCTGATGACTCCCACATTAGTCATAGTGAGGCTAAGCTCCTTCCAGCAGCTTGACCACATGTAGTCTCAAGGGAGGCTGAGAAATGAGTGGCCATGGACTCTGTGAAAACTGCAAGTTTAATAACTACAA
Organism: Equus asinus; assembly: GCF_041296235.1. Taxonomy (NCBI): domain Eukaryota; kingdom Metazoa; phylum Chordata; class Mammalia; order Perissodactyla; family Equidae; genus Equus; species Equus asinus. Next base: position 7,469,517 of record NC_091792.1, read on the forward strand.
GGAAGAAGGGGGAAAAATTAGTGGTCTCTGCTAAAATATCTTCAGCCCCACCCCCTGATGCTCCAGATTCATAGATATGTCTACTTTGTGATGTCTTCTTTATTTTATGGTTCATTAATGTTTTAAAAGATTTTGCTTTATTGAAGTATAATTGACATATAAAATTGTACAATATGTAAAGTGTACATCATGATGATTTGATATACGTATACATTGTGAAAGGATTCCCCCCATTGAGTACATTAACATGGGATGTCTCCTTTTGTGTGTCCTGCAGACACTTCAAACTCAACATGTCAAAACCAAGCAAATCTGAACTAATTCTGTTCTCCAAGCTTTCTCCTCCACCACTTTCCCAGTCTCAGTTAGTGATCAGTACTCTGTTGCTTGAACTAGAAATCTCAGTCATTCTTGATTCCTCTTTATATCTTATTCCCTACAGCAAATTTTTCACCCAGCTCTAAATATTTCAATTATTTAGTTCATCTTTCTACCACTGTCTGTCTAGCTAGATCCCCAAAGGCTCTATGTTATCTTATTTCTGAAGCTTCTTGAGAGGTCTCTGGCCTAAAAGTTGTTATCCACACAGCCACCCTATTATCTTTCTAAAGCGTATAGGAGATCATTTTATTCTCATTCTCCATTTACTACTGTGGGCTTTCTTTAAAGATGATTTTTAGAAATGGAAGCTTTTTCTTTCTTCAAATAAATCTTACTCAAAATTCCCCAGTATAAAAAAAACCTGCAAAATTTCTTGTATGGGCGTTGTGCTTAGAGTGTAGTTGAAAATTGCTGGCTTACAGGATTTTAATTCAGATTACTTGCTAGTAATTAGAAGACCTTTCATAACCCAGGCCCAGCTGACTCTCCCAGCTTATCTTTAGCCAGTATTTCCATCATTTTCCTTGCTCTAGTTGCATGGCATCAATCACTCCTCTCATGTGTGGCAGGCACTGGTGGGTCTGTGTTTGCTCCTGTTCCTTTGGTCATAAGTGATGTCTCTCTGTTGTTCACTGGGGGCACCGTTACTCTCCTGAAAGAACATGAGCTTTGGACCCAGGCGGGCTTGGATGAAGAGCTCATCTTAGTTTCCTCATCAGAAAAATGGATTTAATAAAAGAAACTATATCGAGTACACAGGCCAGAGGAGAGCCTCAAAGTGTCAATTCTTTTCCTCTCCTTCTCAAATGCTACATTTGTGTTTTTTTGTGTGACTACCACAGGAAGTGCTTTTCCCCGATTTGTGTTTTTATAGCATTTGATAATGCTTCTATTAGAGAACTTTTATTTTTATTTATTTATTTTTTGAGGAAGATTAACCCTGAGCTTACTGCTGCCAATCCTCCCCTTTTTGCTGAGGAAGACTGGCCCTGAGCTAACATCCGTACCCAACTTCCTCCGCTTTATATGTGGGATGCCTACCACAGCATGGCTCACCAAGTGGTGCCATGTCCGCACCGGGATCCCAACTGGCGAACTCTGGGCTGCCGAAGTGGAACATGCTCACTTAACTGCTGTGCCATCGGGCTGGCCCCTAGAGAACTTTTATTATTATATTTATTTATGTATCTGGTTGTCTCACTTGCTGGACTTTGAGCTCTTTGAAGGTAGGAGTGTTGACTTACTCACCTTTGATTCTTATCGTCTGGCAAAAGTAGACATGAAATAAATGTCTGTTAAATTGAACTGCATTGTGCTGAATTGCAATGGATTCACAGTAGAAAAATGAGGGTCAATCAGTTTCCTTGGCTCTGACTCACCCTTCCCATAAGGAGTGGAACAAGAGTTTGATGGCCGTGCATACGCTATTTTGTAACAAAAAGGAGCAATCTTCTGATTCTAAACATGAAATGGCAACTGCTGGACTGTGAAACAATCTGCAAAATTGCATTTATCCTGGAGTGTTTTGTTTTGGCATCAGTAGGGTAGAATGTTGTTTCATAGTCCATGTTTATTGAACCATGTAAGGGATTTACAGGAGCATCTGTATGGCGGCCAAAGTTAAAGTGGGCACAGTCCCAAAAAAGTGACATGTAAGACAAATTGATGTATTCAAGCATTCAGAGTTGACAACGTAATCTGCTGGTTTTATAGGGGACACTTTAGCACCAGGTGCAGGGTGTGTATATATGGGACAAAATCAAGCCCAACGTCGTATCCCCCCACCCCCAAACAAATTCCTCTTTTTTACTTGTCTATTTTTTAATAATAAAAAAATATTAAATTCACCATCATAACCATTTTTAAGTGTATAGTTTAGTAGTTATAGCCACATTATTGTGCAACAGATCTCTAGAACTTTTTCACCTTATAACACTACCCACTAAACAATAATTCTCTCTTCTCCCTTCCCTCTGTCCTTGGCAACCACCTTTTTACTTTCTATTTCTGATTTTGACTACTTTATATAGGTAGTTCATATGCATGGAATCATACAGTATTTGTCCTTCTCTGACTGACTTATTTCGCTTAGCATGATGTCCTTGAGGTTCATCCATGTGGTAGCATGTGACAGGATTTCCTTCTTTTTAAAGGCTGCATAATATTCCATTGTATGTATATACCACATTTCCTTTATCCATTCATCTGTCAATGCACATTTGGGTTATTCCACTTCTTGGCTATAGTGACTAATGCTGTGATGAACATGGGTGTGCAATATCTCTTCACGATTCTGCTTTGAATTCTTTTGGGTAAATACCCAGAAGTGGGATAGGTGGGTCTTACAATAATTCTAGTTTTCATTTTTTAAGGAAACTCTATGCTGTTTTCAATAATGGCTGTACCATTTTACATTCCCACAGCAGTGCGCAAGTGTTCCAGTTTCTCTTCATTCTCACCAACATCTGTGATTTTCTGTTCTTTTGACAGTGGCCATCCTGATGGGTTTGAGGTGATATCTCATGTAGTTTTGGTTTGCATTTCCCTAATGATCAGTGTTGTTGAGCATCTTTTCATGTGCTTATCGGCCATTTGTTGATCTTCTTTGGAGAAATGTCCACTCAAGTCCTTTGGCCATTTTTAAATTGGATTTTATTGTTTTTTGTTGAGTTGTATAAGTTCCTTATATATTTTAGATATTAAGCCCGTATCAGATGCATGATTTGCAATTATTTTCTCCCATTCTGTAGGTTGCTTTTTCGCTCTGCTGATTGTTTCCTTTGCTATGCTGAAGATTTTAAGTTTTGTATAGTCCCACTTGTCTATTTTTGTTTTTGTTGCCTGTGGTTTTGGTGTCATATCCAACTTCGCTGTTTCTTTTAATGACATTACCAGTCTTTGTGTTACAGAGGTTTGAAATGTCGAAATTATCTTGCTCTTTTCTCCCTTGTCCCCTATAATTAACAGTCACCTGAGACCACACCATTCTGTAGTAGTCTTATTCATTCTCTCTCTCCCCATTCCTCTGCACATGCCTGGTTTATGACTCCTCTCTGGATTTCTCTCTCTTCTCCTTACTGGCTATCTTTTACCTTTCCAAGCTAGTCATTAAGCTGCCTCTAGTTTATGCTTCTTAAAGAAGTGTATGTCTAGTCATAGATTTGTTTGGAATGCTTAAGGTTTCCGCACTGCTGTCCAGAAACGTCTAAATTTTTCTAAAATCTGGATCTAACTTGCCTTTCCCGCTTTATCTTTTGTTCCTTTTTCCCATTCTCTACACACACTTTATAGTTTAGTCAAATAGGGTTATTGCTTTTCTCTCACAGTGGCCCATAGTTTCCTGACTTTGCCTGTGTTGGTCTTTTTGCTTGGAATGCATTAGAATGCTTTAGCGACACTTCTGTGGTCATTCCTCTCTCTGTCTCCCCTCCTCTGCTCTTATTCCTAGGGAGTTCAGTTTTGACTATGACCTATATGTTGATATTTCTCAGATGAGCATCTCTGCGTATGATCTCATTACCTGAAGGACATTAGTGAGGTTTTAGGGGACCAATGAATAGTACTTGTCCTCCACACCCAAGATCTGAGCCAGTTAATGGATGGACTAGGAGTAAAGCAGATGAAACCAAAATACCATCTTTGTTATTAGTAGAGCTGAAAGTCTAAAATGTGACTTATATTTGTGAAAAATTGACTTCCTAATGCTGAATGTAAAATTGGACAGTCCACTTTAAAACTTAAACAGGTGGAGCAAAGCAGAGTGCACTTCCTCCTGCGCTTGCTGCCCAAAGATGAAGAGAAAAGGAAGGAGAAATGCTGCATGTCTAGCTTTTTCTCCCAGGTTCCCCAGTCAACCTCATGTGGGGAGGAGGGAGTGAGGAGGTGGAGTGAGGCCAAGGGGTTACACTGCTGGACATTCATCCACGTGGAGGAAACATCAGGAATGGGAAAAACACTCCCCGCCCCAACCCCAGATATCTCTATCAGTATCCCACTCTCATTTCAGATCCACATTCAAAGACAGCTCTCTTCCCCAACTGCTCTTGTTATGCTAGAACTTTGCATCACCTTTGACTTGACTTTTCTCATGTGAATGAAGTTGAATGTTATACTATCATTGTTTTTCTTTAAAATCCTTCTTTTATTTATCCATTCTCCAATATTGCTACCACTAACTTATGATGGACCCTTAGCCCCCTTCAATAGATTTGTCCAATCTGTAAGTGTTCTTTGCTTCTGGTTTGCTTCCTCAAGAACTGTTCATAAATCTGTGTTATTTTGGATTAGATACAAACTGGCATTTAAGCGTCTCTCCGTTCCCTCACCCGTTATATTCTTTTACAACATACTCCAGCATGTAAGGGGCGCTGTAGAGAGATGATGTTTTGGGAACACACCATGTCCATTGCTGTTGCTTCTTTGCCCAGGTTGACGTTTGTGCCTGAAGAACATCCCCTTGACCCTTCATAGTCTTAAATTTCCAATTCAACTTTCATCTCTCCCAGATTGCTGTCTGTCTACTCTAGTCAACATCTCTGCTATTGTACTTAAAAATCACTATTTTATTATACTCAAATTGTTTATATTTTGGTTTTGTCTTTCCGATTAACTTTCTTGAGGTCAGGAGGATTTCCTATACTTCCTATGTCTGCCCTCCTCCTTCCCCTGCACGTCTAGTGTGGGCTTAACACATAGTGAATAATCAGTGGAACTGATCAGTAGAGGAAGTTCGAACAGCGTGAGTCATTTGATATGTTTGAAGTTAAATTTCTAGGCCAAGATGTGAGTCTTTTAAGAAAAAAACAACACGAAGTTTCTGCCATATTTCCTAGTTAGGAATTTCTCTAAATGCATAGGCATTTACATGTATCATACTTAGGATTCTCTGGGTGCATTTTTTGTTGGATTATAAGCCCCCCTTTTTTGGTGAATTCCAAGCGAGGGTATTGGAATGGAATACCAACAGGGGAAAAAAAGCTCTCAAGATAACACGTGGCCTCAATCAAGAAAGCATTGGAAGAAATTAAGCAGGAATTTGGAGAAAAGACATGTCGTCATCTGGGCTCATTGATTTTAAAAGTAAACATTTGGCTACATGCAATATTTAAAGCCGCTTTGTGGACCCCTCATTTTGGAGTATAAAATGTTATTTATAATGACTCTGATTTGTCTTCTTTGTGTATAATGGTAAGTTTGAATTGATTTTGCACAATAGCATAAAACATAGGCTAGAAAAGCCAACTAACACTCTAGACATATCTACTAGAATTTAGTTTCCTAAAAGAATGTCTTAAAAGAAGCAGCTTTGTCTTACTTACATCCACATAATTGTTTCCCTTAATAAATACAAAATAACTTGAGAGGTTGATTCCCTAAGCTTCTATTGTTCTTGAATTTCAGTTACTAAAAAAGTCTTCCTTTTAGGGGCCAGCCCCGTGGCCGAGTGGTTGAGTTCGCGTGCTCCGTGTTGGCGGCCCAGGTTTTCGCCAGTTCAGATCCTGGGTGAGGACATGGCACCGCTCATCAGACCACGCTGAGGTGGTGTCCCATATGCCACAATAGAAGGACCCACAACTAAAAAATGTACAACTATGTACTGGGGGGATTTGGGGAGAAAAAGCAAAAAAGAAAAATCTTCCTTTTGATAGAAGAACAACTATTACAAGTTAGCTAATCAATTGATTTTACCATCTCTATGAGTATTTTGGACAGCTGAGAACAGGGAGAAATCTAGGGGAAACTGGGAATATTTCTTAATTCATAGGATTTCAGGGTTCTGGAGAAGGTGCCATTTCTAGGAATGGCCACAAGATGGTGTAGAAATAAATACCTTAAACGTTCATAAGTGTCATTCATTCATTCAGTAAAGAAGCATTTAATAATCCTCAACTACATGCCAGGAATAATGTTAGGTACAGGAGATACCGAAATGGTATAGATACGGTTCCTGTTCTCAGGGAGCCTACAGTCTAGTAGAGGGGAGGTATCTGTAAGGAGATAAGGATAATAGAGTGTTACAGGGGCTCTGCTAGAGCTGTATATGGCCAAGAATGAGAATGGGGACCCAAAGGAAGGAATGGGCACTTCTACAGAGGTTGGGGAGTGGAGGGCAGTGTGGGTTTGTAAAGGCAAGACAGAGGAAGTCATTCTTATGCAGAATCTCATAAATTCAGCAGGGGGTTACTAGGAAGGTGATTATAAATTGTAGAACTGGAGGTGGTGGGGCCTGGGAGTAGAGGAGGGTCCTTCAGACAGGGAGACACATGAGTGAAGGACAGAAAATGTAAGAACCAATCTGGCATGTTTAGGGACCTGTACACAGCTTAGTATGATGAAGACACGCAATGGGAGTCTGCAGATAATGCAGGCCAGACAATGGAGGCCTGACATGCCTTCCATGGTGACGTGATAGCATTGTGTTTTAGGGAGGTCATTTGGTAGTAGTTACATAGATGGTGGCAGGGAGACAGGGAGCTAAGCTGGGACACTGTCGTAGCCTCTGCAGGACAGATGATAAGGGCCAATACTGTGGGAATGAGAGGTTGAATCCGCATGATTCAGTGATCGGAAGAGGTAGGATTCTAGGAAGGCATCAAAGAGTTCTGGCCTTAGAGAGTGGGACAGGTGATTCCCCAAAACTGGGATTACAAGAGGAAGAGTGGTTTCGGGAGCAGGACATTGTAATGAGTCATAATGAACTTGTGTCTTGAGGGCTCAGTTTAGGACTCAGAGTACAGAGGTGAGGACAGGGAATGGGTGCATCATTGTGCCAGAGATGGGTTCAGTGTGGGAGGAGTCGGGGAGAATGGGAGGTGAGGGGCTGTGATTTGATTTGGTTATTCCGTTTCTGTATTTGTGTTTCTGACTGAGTGTTAGAGAGTTAGGTTGATGACAAATTGCCAAACCATAAAAAAGATTTTAGTTTGTTTCTAAATGTTAAGTTCCTAATGACACAACACAGTTGTTGACTATGTTGTTCAATTTTTTAATCCTATAAATACATTGGTTAAGACAGGCTGTCCATGATCTGGGCACCGACCATGAACTTGGGCTCTGTGTGGCTGGATGACATTGGGCAAGTTAATGACTCTTCCCTCAGTTTCCTCATCTTAAAATGGGAAAATCTATTACAAGGGGGCTGATATATCTTACTTCTCTTCTCCCATGCATTATAAGTTAACTGAGAATGACAAAAGACTCAGGAAAATGGGCAGCAAAATATTAACTTTAGTATTAAGAAAGGTTCCATGATAGGATGTGGCTTAGCTGTGTGGAAACGGTCAGCTTCCTAATACTCTCTCGCAGTAGAGACCTTGGAATAGTTCAGCTGCACTGTTAGCAGGAGCACTTTCTGCTGTATTTTGTGGAAATTAAAAACAAGTGCCTTGGGACCGGGACCATGGCCGAGTGGTGAAGTTTGCATACTCCGCTTCGGTGGCCCAGGGTGCTGCCAGTTCGAATCCTGGGCGTGGACATGGCACTGCTCATTAGGCCATGCTGAGGCAGTGTCCCACATGCCACAACTAGAGGGACCCACAACTAAAATATACAACTAGGTACTGGGGGAATTTGGGGAGAAAAAGAAGGAGAAAAAAAAGATTGGCAACAGTTGTTAGCTCAGGTGCTAATCTTTGGGGAAAAAAACACAAGTGCCTGGACGTGGGGCTGGCTTCCCAGAGGATGTGCCCCTGGCCTCGTGCAGGTCCCTAGGGGTTGGGTTGCCTCCTGGGATTGTGGCTCCGGCAGCACCACTGGCCCAGGGCTCTGCGTCCATCTGCATTCTCTCAACACCCATCAGCCTCTCAGACTGAAGTATTGCCAACATTTCCCCTCCATTATCTTCGCACATTTTAAGCATCTGCTGGGACAGCTTTCAGCTCTGTGGAGTTGCCGCCTAGGCAGTTTAAGCTGTACAAGTCACGGTTTTTGGTAGTGCTCTGATGACAGGGTGCGTAGGTTTTGAGAGGTACCCCTATTCCTCTCTTTTCAGAATGCGTATGTCAAGCTACAGCAGAAATACCTCTAATGGTTATAACTAATATTTATCTAGTACTTACTGTGTGCCAGGCATTGCCCTAAGTGAATTGCATGCATTAACTTCACAACAACCCTATGAGGTAAGTATGGTTATAGACGAGAAAACTAGAGGGACAGGAGTTAAACGATTGTCCAAGATCCCACATCCGAAGAGTGAGAGAGCCAGGGTTCAGACTCAGGCAGCCTGGCTCCAGAGTCCCTGAGCTTAACCTCCCTGTCACCTGCAATTATCACCTTGATTCCCCTCCCCATTCTTTGCTTTCTCCAGTCCTACTCCTGTTCTTCTGTGCGCTCTGTGGTGTTTCATCATTCTGAATAAATGGGAATTATCTGTGAGCTGCAGCAACCAGTCTGGGTTCTCCTGGCCCTGTCAGGAACAGGTGTCCGCCCCAGCCCCATGGGCCTGCTGAAATGGCCTCTCCTCTTCCATTGTGTGTCCCAGCGGAGCTCTTCTCTCGCCTTCTCACTCCGTGGCCAGTAGGGGCTCTTCTGGATGGCTGCACTCTACCTGTGTGCTCTCCACTTTTAAAGGAAAAGCAAAATTTCTCCATTATCCTGTGTTTTGAGTGATGAGAAGGTGATGATGCTGGTGGTGGGGGGGGGGGAATGGGGGGGAGGCGTGGTGACGCCCTATCTTAATTCTTTCCTTTATAAGTTTCACTGATAAAACACACCCCTCCCTTCCCATCTTCTCCTTTTCTTTCCCCAAGAAGATGGAATCTTCCCCATGAGGTTCAGCAGTTTCAACAAGCAATTCACGATGTGAGATTTGAAGAGGGTCTGTGGCAATTGCATTTGGGAAAACCCTGGACTGGACAGTTATGCAGGCTCCTTTCCTTCAGCACTTTCGGAACGAGTAATATGCTAATGTGATTAGAATCTTTCATATGCCGATGAGCATGTGAGTCTTGACACAGGGAGGATTGAGCACGCACTCTTTTCCAAGTTTATTTGATGACGGAACCATTTTTGGGGGGAGCATCTCATTGGCTGGTGTTCTGCAGAACATGGCCTTGGGAAACACAGATGTGGATAATGAAGCACTCAACCTGGGCAATCCCTATAAAAGTGGCCTGAAATTGTCTTATTTATCATCTATCCACACTTTAATGAGTGCCTCTGCTTTGACCTACTTTGTTAATTTTCAGACTTGAGAGTATTTAGAGGTCTTTTCAAAAATGTCCCCAGGGGGGATGAGATAGCTTGATGTGACCTAGAGAGCCTGGTCCTTTGGAATTGGACTGCCCTGTTGTCATTTTCATGGCCTTTTGAGGGACATGAGAAGAGTCTCATGTTATCTCATTTCTGGGACTTAATTTGAGTTTCACGAGCAGTGTGGGTGAAACTTAGATGTGGGTACCTGACCAAGAGGTGAATTAATGCAGGATCACTGGACCTCTGTTCTCCAAACAAAATAGATCATTAATATTTGGGGACTTCACATTTTTGGGCTGTTGTTTTAGATGTTTGATTTTCTTTTCATTATCCCTATCTACGTTCTGGGTGAAATTACAGCCTTGCATAACTTCACTTGTTAAGCTGAATAGTCTCAAGTATACTTTTAATAAAATAAATTTTATTCAAACAAACTGCTCCCAGTGTTTTATAGCTCTCTATGGGTAAGCTATGGTTCTTGCCAATGTTTCTGTGCTCTGGCTGCCTCTTAATAAGAATTTTTTAAAAGTGCATTGTTAAAGAAAAAATTATTCTGACACTTGTTAAAATGGTAAGAAAGACTTTATTCAGGACTATTGTGAAAGGTGTCAAGACTATTGTGATAGGGGAGAGAGATGGGGCCCAACTCCCAATACAGCAAAGACAGCTCGAGACTTACAGCCAAGGAGCAGAGTGAGGGGTCAGTGGGCGGAAAAGTACTAAGAGGAGACATTAAGGGCAGGGAGATTCTTGCTGAACTGACTTAACAGGATTCTCGCTGAAGACAAGCTAGGGTGACCAGATATCAGGGGTGAGAGCTGAGGAATTTGATTGGATATTGAGGATGGGGGATTCTCTTCAAACTGACGGATCAGGATTCTTGCTAAAACTGGGCTATCCAGGCCCAACAAGGACGGGGACCAAGACTGAGGGACAGTTGAGAAGAAGGCTCAGAGGACCTGTCTAAAGTTCATGAAGAAGAGAATCAATATGCAAAAGAAATAAATAAATTTCTTAGTTTTTTAAGAAATGGAGGAAGGTATTCCTCAGACTTATGGAGCATTAATATTTTAATGTCAGGAAACCTCAAGTCAGTTGTGTACCATTAACATGTTATGTAAAATGTATTCTTTCCTACAATGGCCATAGCACAGAAAAGCAGACGCTTATGATTTGGCTTAGGCATATTCAAAAACCATTAGGAAATGTTCATCTAGTATTCTCTAGTATATCTTGTTTAAATTTGCAAGAATATATTTGCCTGGAATTTGGCACCAAGATATTTATTGTGCAAGACTCTAATTGGGTTTTAAAAGAGAAATAACATGTTTCTACACTGCAATGGTTTACTTAGTCACCTCCTACTGATTAGAAACAGAATAATGGAATGTTACCACCCTGAGCTATTGGACTTGCGTGTCATTAAATAGGAATGTGGAGCAATATGGCTAGTGAGGGTCCAGTGCGCCTCAAATATTAATGTACGTACAAATCACCTGGGATCTTGTTAGCATGCAGTTTTTGACGCAGTACATCTGCATTAGGGAGGGCCTCAGATTTGGCATTTCTGTCAAGCTCCCAGGTGATGCTAATTCTGCTGGTCTTTGGATGAGTAGCAAAGATCTAACTCAAAAGGAATAGCACTAAGTGCCCTTTTGAGCTATTTATTTACTTCTCTCCCCTAAAATTAAGAGTAGTTCCTAGTTTCAAAACATATATACGTTTGAAAGGGAAGGGAAAAAACATTGCCACTACCGTCTTAGGTTCCATCACTAGGATATGCAAATTAGACTGACACAAGTCAGATTAACAGAGGAAAAGTCATACACATTTTATGTGATGTTAGTATTTTATTTTTTATGTGCATGGAGGCCTTCATGGGAAAGAAATGACCCAAAGAAGCAGTTAATCTTCAGAGCTTATATACCATTTTAACAAGGAGCAATAAATTGTGGAGAAGTGATGAGGCAAAAAAAAAAAAAGGGATTTGAGCTTCTAGGGGCAGTAAATTATGGGAAGATAAATATATGGGGAAACTAATGGAAAGACGGGGGTTATTTTAGTAAGGTTTGTTTGTGCAGACCTATCTCACTGTCGTCTTTTTGTCTCTGGTAATGACTGTTTTCCTCCTCCTGGTAAGGGAGTGGAAAGAGTGAACATCTTCACAAAGGAACATTTAGGTCCCGCTTTTAGGCAGATGGGGGAGGGTAGAGACCTTCTGCATTTCCTGCTTTTTAGTTGCTGTCAGCTCAACGCCATACTAATGCCAAAGTGGTGTATTTTGGGGTTGCATAATTTGATCCCCGTCATATTCTTGTCACATTGTGAAATCAGAATTTTAATTTATTTATTACTTCCAGGCAGTGAAGATGACTGTTATTTCATGGAAGTGTGGTACATTATTTATAGGTGTCACTGACTTCCTCACTTGTAGCATCCCTCATTAAGCGGAAGCCTTTTTATGGATATGAGCTCCTAATGAGTAGCAATAGTATTATTCCCAAAAATAAGGTCAATAGCAAAAATAATAAAACTGTCATGTTTTGAGCACAGACTATATGCTAATCATTCTTCTGGGTGCTCTTTATATTTCATCTTTTTAAGTCCCTGCAACAGCCTTGCAAGCTACATATTATTAAATGTGTTTTGATCGAAGGAGGAGGAAACCATAGTTCAGAGAAGTTCAGGAATCTGCAGTGATGGAAGGGAAATTTGAACTCAGATCTGCTTGACTCCAAAGTTGTGTCTAATCTCTAAGAGCAAATTTGGTAGTAGTAACAGGAACAGTATCGAGATCCCTGTTCTTCACAATCCACCTTAGTTCACGTATTGACTGAAACAAAGAGAAAATTAGAAAAGAAGACCGACCTGGCAAAATGATTCTGTCTAGGACTGTGGCTGTAACATCTTTGAGGACAAAGATGATCTAGAGACTATTTACTCTCTTATGTTCTTCCTTGAAAGTTTCTCTTTTCTCAACCTTCCCTCCACATAGCAGGTACGTAATCTTCTTCTTCCCTTCGGATTGTGTGATGCACACAGTCCAGAGTTGTTTGACCCTTCAACAGTTGTCAGGCTCTTTTGGAGAGTACTCTCAGTGGCTTCTGATCCCCTCTCATGAAGTCTTTATGTTAAAATGAAAGCAAGTCTCAGACCACATATTGCTGTACCTCCAAACACTATGAGCAGAAGGCCAGAAGGTTCCAGCACTTGTTCCTGGAGTTCCCCCGATCTCTGTCCTCGGGCTCTCTGTGCTCTTACCAACACTGCCCATGAAAACCTCACTCTGAGGCAAACACACAAAATTCTGATGGCAGGAGCAGCTAAGCTTGTGGGAGATGAGATGACCAAGCATCCTAAGACAGGAGAGACCCAGTACCAATGGGGCTTCAGACACTGCGTGTGCTGTCCCCTGGGGACAGTGCGGCTCAACATTCATTTTACAAGGAAACATTATTTCAAACCTCCCTTGTGTTAATTAATAAAGCTTCTGGTGTAGTTTGTGTGTGTGTGTGTGTGAAGTTGAAGGCTGCAGGCAGTATGCGGGGGGGTTGTGTAGGGGGGAAGTGGGCAGCGTGCACCCTGGTGTAGATTTTGAGAAGGATATTTGAAGTACTCCAGAAACCTCTGGAGTATTGATTCATGATTACATACTGCAAATGCTAATCACTCACTTTTACAGTGTAGATTAAAAATTCACACACACGCAAGTATTTTCAGTAAATTACCACACTGGCAGCATAGGTCTCCGCGTAATATTTTTCTTCACAGAGATGGATTCTGGTAAAAAGTAGCAGCAAAAGGCTTGATGTATAAGCTGACAAAGCCTGAAAACAAAACCAAAAGCAAAGGGCCCGAAGGATCCTATTTACCGAAAGTGGTGTGCAGTTCACAGCTGACTGACCCTTCCGAGGCTGAGCTGCCAGTCAGCCCGGAATCCCACGGGGCTCCTCTTGTCGGCAGTCAGTGGACTCCATCAAGGTACAGCCGCCAACATCACACGTCACCCATATATATCATCCTCTCTTTCCTGTTTTATTGTTTTGCTAGCAAACCTAGGAATTATAGAAGTAAATGCAGCATTCACAACTTTTTTTTTTTTTAAGATTTTATTTTTCTTTCTTCTCCCCAAAGCCCCACAGTACATAGCTGTATATTTTAGTGGTGGGTCCCTCTAGTTGTGGCATGTGGGATGTAGCCTCAGCATGGCTTGATGAGCGGTGCCATGTCCGCGCCCAGGATCCGAACTGGTGAAACCCTGGACCGCCGCACCGGAGTGTGCGAACTTAACCACTCGGCCACGGGGCCGTCCCCAAGATTCACAACTTTTATAGTACCTTGTTCTAGAAAGAGACGGAAGTGTGGGAAATTTCCCATTTAATTTCCTCTCTGTTCAGGGAAAACAAACACAGACAGATGTGGGCAGGGGTGGGTCCAATGCTACATCTCTCTTGAGAGGGTGACCGTCCACAGGTCTCAGGTTCCTTTTGGTGAAGTGGTCGCCTCGGTGAGCAGAGGACGTGAGTGAGGGCTGTCTTCTCTCCCGTCCACAACCTCACTGCCATGTGAGCTGACACAATGAAAGCATGTTTGGACCAAATTGTGTCCCAAAACATGCGTCTAATAGTGAGCAAGCCCGAAAGCAGTCGTGCGCCCTGGAATGCAGCTGCTGGTTTGCACTCTCTCTCGTACATTCCTGCAACCCAGCATATGGCAGGTTCCTCTGAGGCAAATGTTAGGATGTTCTGGCAGCAGGGTTCCTAACCTTGGAGTTGGATCAGGTGACAAGAGTCCTCTGTTATGTGACAGACACAGGAATAAATGATGTTCTAGTCCTAAGAGCTACTCAAGGTTGCTATGCCGCTGGCCTGGACAGGTGCTTATCTGCCATGCAGGGCAGAGCTGTCCATCTGCTATTTCCAGCCAGTCCCCATGGCATGAGGACCCCTCATTTCACCAGTAAGGGATTGTGTCTAAGAGCCTTGTGTTAACTAATGACTCCTTTTGCCCAGAGTGAGTCAGATGGAGATGTTTGAATTGTTTGCCCAAGCAACCTCAGAAGCTCAGACTCCTGAATGCTGATGAGGGTTTGTCCAATGCCAGCCCCCTCCCCCTGGAAAAGCTGATTTAACTGTCCTCAGGGTGTAGATTAAGACCCGTGTACAACCACAACATCCCTCTGCCCACGCAGAAGTCTTTTGAAGTAAATGGTAGACAGGTATGTCTGGCCAAGGGTGAAATTGTCACTTGGCTAAATAGTTCCTGGGCAAAGTAGAAGAGAGAACTTAGCGTGTTTCTTAGTTGTACTCTCTCAAAGAATTGTAGTTTTACAGAAGATAATTATGATCACTTGTTTCCATATTTACATTAAAATACCAGGCCTTTGAAACTCCTAGTACTCTTTTTTTTTTTTAAGATTTTATTTTTTCCTTTTTCTCCCCAAAGCCCCCTGGTACATAGTTGTATATTCTTCATTGTGGGTCCTTCTAGTTGTGGCATGTGGGACGCTGCCTCAGCGTGGTCTGATGAGCAGTGCCATGTCTGCGCCCAGGATTCGAACCAACCAAACACTGGGCCGCCTGCAGCGGAGGGTGCGAACTTAACCACTCGGCCACGGGGCCAGCCCCCGAAACTCCTAGTACTCTTACTTTGTGCTTCCTGGATTTGGGAAAGGGTCAGGAGAGGTGGCCCAGTTAGATGTCTGTTTTCCCGAATTATCTGGCAGGTTATGTGGGTGGAAGCCAGAATTGTGTTCTGCTGCCTGGAGTCTCTTTAATAAAGTCTCTGCTGAGGACCAAGTACATGTGCAATGTGCATGGGGGCAGCCAAATGGCTACTTATCTGTGACTGCCCTGCCCAGGCCACAGACTCTGTCTGGGGACCCCTCTCACCTGGCTGATTTCAAGTTCTATGGTTAAGAGGGCTAATACATAGGGATTTGTTTTCCTGAATTGATGACCTTCATTACTTGAAAAATAATAATAATAATAATAATATTAAAAAGATGGAGTTTTAGTTGCTTACTTAATTTGTCTTGGTTTCCATGATTTGTTTGCTCCCTGGCAGATGTGAATACACTGGCTGATTGCTGCTGTGCCAGGAATAGAGCGACCGTTCTCTACAAAATAAGGGGGTGCTGTTCCCTACCAGCTGATCTGATCCACCCAATGGGGGGAACAGCTCCAGTGAAAGGAAGACTCATGTCAGCCTTCCATTATTACAGTGTCTGCCTCTCAGAGAAGAAAACATTTATGTGACTAAGTGCCGTTTACTGCACTTCCTTCCCAGTCACTTTCTCATCCACAGTCTCTTGGAGCCAGATTTACCATTTAATGTGACCCAAGTTCTTAACAGAGGTTTTTTTCTTTCTTTTTCTTTTTTGTTTTTTATTTGAACACTAGAAAATAATTGAGAAGATCTGGGTCCTGGGCCCATCCTGCTACTCACTGGAAAAGACATTTGAGCCCTCCGGGCCTCAGATTAAGTATCTGGAAAAATGAAGTGGTTGGAAAAAGTGATTACTGATATCTTGAGGTCTAAAATTTTGTCGCCATGTGTTTCAGGAAACAAGGCAATACTTGCTAAATTAGGGGCTTGCTTAATTATGTGGGTTTAATAAGTACTGGTAGAATATATGTTAACATTTTAAAGGGGAAAGATATTACAATGACTATTTTCTGGATGTAATCTTGCTTTCCAAGGTTGGGTGACTAGGGCTATTGTGATTTGGGGTCCTTAGCCACAGAGGCTGCCAAAGGGTATAAAAGAATTGCTTCACTGTTAATTCTGCTGGACTTTTCTAATGGTAAACAAACTCCTTTGACATGCACAAGTTTCCAAAGCTGTGCTTTCCTTAGGGAAGGTAGTGGAAGCTAAAAGGAGTGAAGCCTTTAGATTTCATTCAATGGGTGGACATGAAAGCCACACATAAATCTTAGAAGAACTGTGCTTTGCTGGGAGGCAAAGAATTCTCCCTACCCTCTGATGTGGGGACATGCAGAAGGAGCCCAGGAGGTCCCTGTGAGGGCGCAAACCAATTAAGTAAAAGTCTTGAACTGAAATAGCTTTTTATCATCTGGGTGAGAAGGCACAGATTTAAAGAAAAGGACTATTGTTTGACAAAGACCTAATTAGCCGGGCTACACTCAAGCTCTTGGATTTATATCTTATTAGGGAAAGGAAAGGTTGAAATTGCAGATGGACTACTAATTAGGTTGGAATTCCTTGAAATCTGGAACTTGTAAATCCGTTTCTGAGGCATTCAGGATTGTCCCAAAGGCTGTGCATACTTAACTCACCGAGATTAGAGTGAGACCCAAACAAACATGTGGCCACGCTGATTTACTGAGGGTCGCCTCAGACGTCTTCTTTACTGTAGTCTTGGCGGTCCTAGTGGGTCTTAGCCTGTGAAACAGCATGGAGTCTGGAGGAAATAATAGGTAGCCTTCAGATTCAGTCGTCCGTAAGCTCAGCTGCGCACTAAATAGCTGTTTACTTTGAAGGGAGTTACTTAAATTGCTTGAGCTTATGGATAAAATGAGGTAGTACGGGGTTATTGAGAGGATTCGATGAAATTTAATGGCATTGTTAGTGTCCCAAGGAACCTGATAAGGCTCCCTGTCCTTACTGGGTACAATGATTTGAAATGTGGCTCTTTCAGGGTGGCAACATTTTATCACAAATGTGAATCGAGATAATTCTTCTTTGTTAAAAACAAGCAAACAAAAAGGTGGGGAGAGAAAAAGAAGGAAGAATGGGAGACTCACAGCCATATGGAAAACGAACAAAGGGAAATCTTCCTTCTTCTTTAAGAGTGGCCAGAACCTGGCACAGAGTTGAATCTTGACTCCTTGGTTCAAATCTGAAGTGTGCAACTTACTAACTGAGTGATCGGTCAAGCTACCTAACTTCTCCGCTTCAGTGTCTTCATCTCAATTTTGGTGATGATAATAGTCCTCCTAAGGTGAAAGGGGATAAAGGCTATAAACAAAGTATCTGGCATGTGCTCAACACCCAGGAAAAGTTGGCGATCATCATTCCTCCCCCACCGGCATTAAACTGCTGGGCCCTGAATTTCAAAAATAGGAACAAAGAACTTTAGTATGGTGGTGTGTGACAGATTTAAGAAACAGTGCTTTCCCTTAAAGTAGTTTATTTCATTATTGTTCAGTGTCCAGTTATTACTTTTTGATTTCACAAAGAGATATAGATGGTTTGTCCAATGAGAACAGTTCTAAGCTTCATTTTTAAACACGCTGATCTTCCCTGTGAAAGCTGGGCTTCATTATTTCTGGAGTGCTGCTGGCCAAGGCGGATCAGAGCTTTAATTTTTGGAATGCTGACAAGGGCAGCTGTATTCCAGAGTCCCAGTTGTTTTTATGGGATTTTAAGAAAAGCACAGAAACAAAACTAGTGGGAAAAATGTTTATAGACTCTGGTTTGAGTCTAAATCCTTTGAGAAGGGTTATTTCTCTTCAAATTAGATGGCAGTGAAATTAGTTAATCAGATACTCAAATGTGAGGTCTTATGGCTTATAGTTGTGTTGTTAGATTAACTACTTTTTTTCTTTGCAATTATTTTGTATATTTAATTTACAAAGCATTTTTAAGACATGAGATAAATGTTTTTCCTATGAATAAAAAATTAAATGAAAGCCATTTACTCTAGAGGATTCAGGGAATTCCAGAGTTTGAATTTTCCTGTAAATACAGTTTTTATACATAAAATATGACACGTGCACCGCTAGTGATGAAGTAAAGGTTTTGGAATTGATTAAGTACTTTGCTATTTCATAATTTATTCATCTGCGTTTATGGTTTTTGTAGAACAAAACGTTGAGAAGTTACCTTGTTTTGCTCCCAAACATGCTGTATTTCATTTTTGAAAAAAGGATTTTAAGAGATATTAATTTCTATATAGTCAGTGTGATTATAACTATGAAAATTTAAAAGGTCTTTGACTAGAGAAAAAGGCTATGAGGAACAGTAGCTATGTGTGGGTATTGGCATTGTAAAGTTTTTTATTTTTCAAGTATTCCTTTTCTTTTTTAAAGATTGGCACCTGAGCTAACAACCGTTGCCAATCTTCCTTTTTTCTTTCTCTGCTTTTTCTCCCCAAAGCCCCCCAGTACACAGTTGTATATGCTAGTTGCAGGTCCTTCTAGTTGTGGCATGTGGGATGCCACCTCAGCTTGGCCTGATGAGCGGTGCCATGTTCACTCCCAGGATCCGAACTGGTGAAACCCTGGGCCACCGAAGCAGAGCAGGCGAACTTAACCACTCGGCCACAGGGTCGGCCCCTCAAGTATTCTTATTTAAAAAAATTTAGTGATCATGTATTACTCCTAAATTAAAAATTAATAATTTCTAATTTTACATAAGATGTAGTAAATTCAATAGCCTGAGATTTCATTGTGATCTTAAAGGTTACAAAATCCTTTTTTTTTTTTTTACTGTTACATAATTTGGGGGAAAACCTCTAACTTTAGAGTATCGTAGTTTATATTTTTTTGATATGGTAATGGCTATAACTGGTCAGCTCCATTTTATGTATTATGAAGAAAATAATGAAATATTTGTAAACAAAAGGAGGTCAAGAATTAAATGATAAAATACTGTTATTAAAAGAATTAATAAAAGATGACAGACAGCACAGTCAGTGGTCCCCAGAGCCTGACATTTCTGTGGTAGTACATGCAGCCAGGAGAACTGTCTGCATGTGGCGTCAGGGGAGGAAGAAGCAGGCAGTGGGTAGGGTGTTATGGAGAGCAGCCAAATATTATTTGTAGAAGCAAGAAATCAGATTCAAAATAATAGGGAAAGACTAAAATAAGGGTTCTGGTTAATAAATGGACATATTTCATTCATTTAGTATTCAAAAAAGATTTTGTTCCAGATGAGATCAAAATATCCCTTAACCAGATCCACCATTCAGTCTCAGTGCCATCTCTTATCGCTGTGACATTGTGATATTTTGGGAAGGACCAGTAACATTTTCACGAAAGGGTAAGAATTTTTTTGTAAAGATTTTATTTTTCTTTCTTCTCCCCAAAGCCCCCCAGTACATACTTGTATATTTGTTTTAGTTGTGGGTCCTTCTAGTTGTGTCACATGGGACGCCGCCTCAGCATGGCTTGATGAGCAGTGCGAGGTCTGCGCCAGGATCCGAACCCTGGGCCACCGAAGTGGAGTACACGAACTCAACCACTCAGCCATGGGGCCAACCCCAAGAATTTTTTTAAATTTCAGCTTTGTTGAGGTATAATTGACATATAAAATTGTAAGATACTTGAAGTGTCATCTTGGTGATTGGATATATGTATACATTGTGAAAGGATTCCTCTCATTGAGTTACTTATGACGTTGGTAAGGATTTTTAAAGATTTGTTTTTCAAGGACACTGCCAACATCTGATCTATGACTTCCCTTCTGAGTTCCTCCAGTGCTGATGAATTCCAATTCAAAATAGCACATTCTTGCTTTAGATGTGTTCATATCATCAATGAGGTCTCAAAGTGTTCATGATCTCAAAGATTGTCACTCATTCATTCAACAAACATTGGTTGTGATCCTATTATATGCCAGGCACTGATGTGGGCAGGGAGGGTACAGTAGGAAACAACACAGACAAAACCCCCTGATCCCACAGGTCTTACCTTGCCTCTCTTTATTTTAACTTCTGATTCTCTGCCTCATTGAGGTGACATCGCACTATGGGCTGATTTTTATAGGTTAATTCTCCGAGGCAATCAAATTGCTCACTTGTGACTGTTGACATTAGGTACTGCCTATAAATACAAAAAGTGGATGATATCTTCTATTAGGGTTTTGGAAAAGGGAGAAAAACATGTAAGTTCAACAGGTGATTACAGTGTTGGAGTCCACACTCCAAGATATATATCTATGTTTAATGTTTATTTGACCAAAAGTTATTCATTAACTCATACTGTATTTTAAAATCATATCAAAGCAACCAAATACTATGCTGACGGCACTTTGATCTGAGTGGCTGTTAGGAGTAGAAACTAGGGATTCATCAGCCGTGGAAATGGCATTCGCTGAGACCTGTGCATTAGGATTATTCCAATCCGTCCAGTGGGGTGGGTCTTCATTTGCTGTCAAAGTAACAGGGAGAACTCTGGCTCCACATTATAAGTCATAATCCTCCAAAAGCAATATCGCCAGTCATGAAACTTAATGTTGAGAGTTTTAAAAATTGCATGACCAAAAAAAGGTTAAAGAAATTAACCTTCCCGCCTTTCATTTTCTCCCAACTTTGTCAAAACCGTTGCTACAGTTATGATGAGTTTTGGTTTATACCAAACTCACAGCTGCAGGTCTCAATGGGAATGTTTGTGTGTGGTTTTTATTTTTTTATTTTTATTTTTATTTTTTTTTGAGGAAGACTAGCCCTGAGCTAACTACTGCCAATCCTCCTCTTTTTGCTGAGGAAGACTGGCCCTGAGCTAACATCCATGCCCATCTTCCTCTACTTTATATGTGGGACGCCTTCCACAGCATGGCTCACCAAGCAGTGCCATGTCCGCACCTGGGATCTGAACTGGCGAACCCGGGGCCACGAAGCAGAACGTGTGAACTTAACCACTGGGCCGCCAGGGCAGCCCGTGTGTATGGTTTTTGATTCAGGTTTTAAAAAGATCTCTTTTGAAAAGATTGCTGGATATATGAGAAGCATTAATATGCCACATAAAAAGGATATATTTTGTTGCAGTAATCTCATTCTATTTACTGCCAGTTTCACCCATGAAAAATAAATGAATAAACTACTTAAAAACGGTTAGAGCAAAACAAAATGTGGTGTAGGGGTGTGGAGGAGAGCCCGATGAATCACATGAATGAAGTTTTGCTGCAGTTAGAATTTATGAGATGTGATGATAGAAAATACTAAAAGACATCTAATCTATTTACACACCATAACCTTTAAAAAATGAAAACATTGTTATTTACCTAAGAGTTATTTCCTGACATACATATTTGAAATACTAAGGATGGATGAGTTTCACAAACTTTCTTGCAACTTCATAAAAAATCTGTTATTGGTAGGGATGGTTTACTGGGTTTCTTAACATATTCATTCCCAAAAATCATTGCTCCAAGTTTTAAAGAAATTAAGCACCCTGTTATTTTCCATAGCAATATGTTTCAATTATCTAATAAAGTTTTGTGGGAAATTAAGATTAAGTGCACACACACATGCAAACACCCACATGTTGGCCTTACTTTAGTTCTTTGGCAGATCATTTTGCTACACTTATGAAGCATTCTATTTTAATAAGAGTCAGCACTGATGTTTTCTTAAATACAAGCGATAACTATTTTCTAATTGAGGCGCAGTAGGTGGTGCAGAAGGGAAAATTATCTTTTGGAGAATTAAATAGTCTTAACTATCAGTTATTGGGCATCCGCTTTGTGACTGTAATTCATGCCCTGCCACCCCCTGTAAACCCTACGCAGGGAAAGTGCTTACAGTAGCGTGATATAGTGGCGCAGCTTATCCTGCCGCGAGGTAAGAACATCAAAGTCTGGATCGTAGTAGAGACCCAGTTAAGATCTTAGCCATATACCTGAGGGAATCATTGATGTGAGATTATATAACGACAATAAAAAGATTTAGTGACTAACCCAAACTAAGGAATAAGAATGATATAAACTGAGTACTCCTTGGGTACCTTAACTATAGTTACATTTACGTAACAAACTAAGGTTAATAGATGGCATTGCTCTTTTTAATTATTTTATTATAAGACTTGGTTATTGCATAAAAATGATAAAACACAAGCAAAATGAAGATAATAAGGTTCACTTATCATCCAACTACCCCCAAATTGACAGTTAATTTTTGATGTTAACAGCGGTGTAAACTTTTTGTATATTTTTCCTCATGTTTATTATTAATTTTTAAAGAGAAGGTAGTAGTATGCTGTGGTCCTGAAGGTGAATGCTAAATTTTTCTTAAAAGTGAATTATGGCTAAAGGAAAACTCCATGTCATGGTCTTTTCCCTTTCCCTCACAATTCTATGTTGTCTTCTGATAATCTTTTGTGGTGGGTTGTCAGTGTTGCTTTGTGTCAGAATAGTTACTTCCTTGTATCAAAGCTTATAAATTGTAGGTAAATCCAAGTTTCCATAATTATTACAAATTTACTTTTAATGCATTTAAAAAAATTATTTGTATTTTGACAGGTTTAGCTATTTCCCAGATCCGTGCTAGATTTCTAGGTTCTCCTTTAATACGCTCTGAAAAACCTTATGTTTTGTCTGTAACGTACTTCTCTCTGCTTTCATAATGATTTCCATTTTTTGAGGTCTTTTAATTTTTTTGCATTTTTTTCTTGAACTCTACCAGTTCATGTTTGATCTCCTTTGAACGTATTTCCTTATCTTCTCTAAGCACTTGTATTTCTACTTTGTGCTCTTATTTTATAAAGGCAATTGCTTTTTAAAGCTTTTTGTAAATTACATTAATACATTTGATCAAATTTTTTGTCTGTTCCTTGGTAGCATTTTTCTGATGAATACTCTTAATTTGTCATTTATTTCCTCTGTTTTTCCCTATTTTTTGCATTTTTTTATAGATTCTATTTTTTTTAAAATTGATATATAACACATATACCATAAAATTCATCATTTTAAAGTGTGCAAATCAGTGGTTTTTTGAATATTCATAAAATTGTGCAACTACCATCACCATAGGACTCCATAACATTTCATCACCCCAAAAAAGAAACTCTACCTGTTAGCAGTCACTCCTCATTCCCACTTCCCCCCAGCCCTTGGTAACCACTAATAGACATTCTGTGTCTATGGATTTGCTTATTCTGGACATTCATATAAAAGAAATCATACAATATGTGGCCTTTTGTGTCTGACTTCTTTCACTTATCATAATGTTTCAAGGTTCATCCACATTATTATGTATCAGTATTCCATTTCTTTTCATGGCTGGATAATATTCCACTGTATAGATGCACCGTTTTGTTTATTCATTCATCAGTTGATAGACATTTGGGTTGTTTCCAGTTTTTGATTATAATGAATAAAGCTACTATAAACATTCATGTACAAGTTTTCCTGTGGATATATGTCCTCATTTCATTTGGATACAGACCTAGGAGTGGAATTGCTATGTCATATAGTAACTCCATATTTAATCATTTGAGTAACTGCCAGATTGTTTTCCAAAGAGGCTGTACCATTTTACTTTTCTACCATCAGAGTAGAGTATGAGGGTTCCTATTTCTCCACATCTTTGGCAACACTTGTTAATATCTGACTTTTTGATTGTAGCCAGCCTAGTGCGTGTGAAGTGGTATTTCATTGTGTTTTTGATGTGCATTTTTCTGGTAACTAATGATGTTGAGCATCTTTTCATGTGCTTATTAGATATTTTTATATCATCTTTGGAGAAATGTCTATTCAAATTTCTTACCTATTTTTAAATTGAGCTGTTTGTCTTTTTATTATTGCATTTTGAGACTTTTCTATATATTATGGATATTAGACCTTTATCAGATATATGATTTGCAAATATTTTCTCCCATTCTGATTTCTCCCATTCTGAGAGTTATCTTTTCAATTTCTTTTTTTGTTTTTAATTTTTTATTGAGTTAATGATAGGTTACAATCTTGTGAAATTTCAGTTGTATATTATTGTCTGTCAGTCGTGTTGTAGGTGCAACACTTCACCCTTTGTGCCCATCCCCCACCCCCCTTTCCCCTGGTAGCCACTAATCTGTTCTCTTTGTCCACAGCTTTAAATTCTTCATATGAGTGGAGTCATGCAGAGATTGTCCTTCTCTATCTGGCTTATTTCACTTAACATAATTCCCTCAAGGTCCATCCATGTTGTTGCAAATGAGACTATTTTGTTCTTTTTTATGGCTGAGTAATATTCCATTGTGTATATATACCACATCTTCTTTATCCAATCGTCTGTTGATGGGCACTTAGATTGCTTCCATGTCTTGGCTATTGTAAATAATGCTGCAATACACATTGGGGTGCATAGGACCTTTGGAATTGCTGACTTCAAGCTCTCTGGATAGATACCCAGTAGTGGAATGGCTCGATCATATGGTAGTTCTATTTTTAGTTTTTTGAGGAATCTCCATATTGTTTTCCATAGTGGCTGCACCAGTTTGCATTCCCACCAGCAGTGTATGAGGGTTCCTTTTTCTCCACAACCTCTCCAACATTTGTTACTATTAGTTTTAGATATTTTTGTCATTCTAATGGGTGTAAGGTGATATATTAGTGTAGTTTTGATTTGCATTTCCCTGATGATCAGCGATGATGAACATCTTTTCATCATCCATATATCTTCTTTGGAGAAATGTCTGTTCATGTCTCCTGCCCATTTTTTGATTGGGTTGTTTAATTTTTTGTTGTTGAGTTGTGTGAGTTCTTTATATATTATGGATATTGTGCCTTTGTCGGATGTATTACTTGCAAATATTTTTTTCCCAGTTAGTGGGTTGTTTTTTTGTTTCAATCCTGTTTTCCCTCGCCTTGAAGAAGCTCTTTAGCCTGATGAAGTCCCATTTGTTTATTCTTTCTATTGTTTCCCTTGTCTGAGAAGACATAGTGTCTGAAAAGATCCTTTTAATACAAAGGGCACTTAATAGTGCCCTTTGACACACAAAGGTTCTAATATTAATGAAGTCCAACTTGTTGATTCTTTTGTTCCTTGTACATTTGATGTCATATCTAAGAAATCCTTGCCTGGTTCATGGTCATGATGATTTATACCTATGTTTTCTTCTAAGAGTTTTATAGTTTTATTTCTTATATTTGGGCCTTTCATCCATTTTGAGTTAATTTTTGTATATGGTGTAAGGTGGGGGTCCAAATTCATTCTTTTACATTTGGATAGCCAGTTGTCCTAGTAGTATTTCTTGAAAAGAATATTCTTCCCCCTTGAATGGTCTTGGAATCTTTGTTGGAAATCAGTTGATCACAGACACATAGTTTTTTTTCTGGACTCTTAATTTTTTCTATTTATCTATATGTCTGTCCTATGCCAGCACCACACTGTCCTGTAATAAGTTTGAGATTAGGGAGTGTGAGTCTTCCAACTTTGTTCTTTTTCAGTGTTGTTTTGTCTATTCTGGGTCCCTTACAATTCCTTATGAATTTTAGGGTCAGCTTATCCATCTCAGCAAAATAGGCAGTTGGAATTTTAATGAGGATTCCATTGAATTTGTAGATCACTTGGGTAGTATTACCAACGTAATGATATTAGGGCTTCCAACCCATGAACATGTGTCTTCCCATTTATTGAGGTCTTCATTAATTTCTTTCAACAATGTTTTGTAGTTTTCAGTGTACAAGTCTTGCATTTCTTTGGTTAAATTTATTCTTAATTTAAATATTTAATAAAATAATCAAGTTAAAATATTTGATTATTTTTGATGCTGTTATAAATGGAACTTTCTTAATTACTCTTGAATTGTTCATTGATAGCATATAGGAATATTAGTGCTATTGGTTTATTGATCTTGTATCCTACAACCTTGCCAAACTTATTTATTACCATTAAATTGTGTGTGTATGCATTTGTGTGTATGTGTGGGTATGTGTGAATTCCTTAGAGTTTTCTATATATAATACTGTGTCATTTTTAAATAGGAATAGTTTTACTTCTTTTCCAATCTGAATGCCTTTTATTTCTTTTTCTTGCTTTATTGCCTTAGCTAGAACTTCCAGTACACTGTTGACTAGAAGTGATGAGAGTGGACATGCTTATCTTACTTTTGATCTTACGGGGAAAACTTTCAGGCTTTCACCATTCTGTATGGGAATTTTTCATAGATGCCCTTTATCAGGTTCAGGAAGTTCTCTTTTATTCCTTTTTTTGTTGAGTGTTTTTATTATAAAAATGTTTTATAATAAAACCTTTTTGTTAAATGGTTTTTCTACATCGATAGGGATGATCATGTGGTTTTTGTTTTTATTCTATTGATATGGCATATTACACTAATTGATTTCTGGATATTAAGCCAACCTTGCATTTCCAGGATAAATCACTCTTGGTGATAATGTATAATGCTTTTTGCATGGTAAGGATTTGGTTTGCTGGTATTTTGTTGATAATTTTTGTATTTGTATTCTTAAGAGATATTGATTTGCAGTTTTCTTGTGAGGGCTTTGTCTCGTTTGGTATGAAGGTGACATTGGCCTTAGAGAATGAGTTTGGAAGTGTTTTCTCATATTCTATTTTTTGGAAGAGTTTTTGAAAGATTGAACTTAACTCTTTAAACATTTGATGGAGTTCACCAGTGAAACCATCTTATCCTGGGCTTTTCTTTGTGTGAAGTTTTTAAAATACTGCTCCACTCTCTTTAGTTGTTAGGCATGTATTTAGATTTTCTATTTCTTCTTAAGTCACTTCAGTAGTTTGTGTCTATTTAGGAATTTTTCCATTTCATCTAGATATCAAATTCGTTGGCATGCAATTGTTTGTAGTGTTTCCATATAATTCTTTTTTATTCCCTGTAATATTGGGATAATGTCTCCTCTTTTATTCCTGATTTTAGTAATTTGACTCTTCTCTCTTTTTTCTTGATCAATCTAATTCAAATTTTGTTAATTTGTTGATGTTTTCAAAGAACCAACTTTTGGTTTTATTCATTTTTTTTTCTATTCTCTGATTTATACTCTAATCATTATCATTTCCTTTCCTCTGTTTGCTTTGGGTTTCATTTGCTCTTATGTTTTAATTTCTTAAAATGAAAGGTTAGGTTACTGACTTGAGTTTTTTTGGGTTTTTTTTTTAGCAAACACGTTGACAGCTGTAAACTTGCCCCTGTTATCCCATAAGTTTTGGTATGTTGTATTTTCATTTTATTTCATCTCAAAGTATTATCTAATTTCCCTTGTGATTTCTTCTTTGCCCCATTGGTTCTTAGAAATATGTTGTTTAATTTCCACATATTTTTGAATTTCCCAAATTTTCTTCTGTTCTAGGTTTTTAATTTCATTCCATCGTGGTTGAAGAATATACTTCCTATGATTTCATTCTTTTTAAACTTATTGAGTTATTTTTTGGCATAATGTATGGTCTATCCTGCAGAATATTTCATGTGCAAAAATTATTCAATAAATAAACATTTTTAAAGGTTCACAGTTCTAATTTTGAATATAGTAAATACTGACAGATATAAACCACATAAACAGAAGCTTTGGGGTCCTCAAGAACTTTTAAGAGTGTGAACAGACTAAGAGCAAAATGTTTGACAACTACTGACCTAAAAGAATGGTGGGAAATGACCCTGGATATAAATTTGACTCAGATTATGAAAGATAATGGTTGCCTTGCCAATGGGTATGGACTTTCCTCTGTAATCAGTAAGAAGAGAGAGGAGATTTTTGGAAGGAATGAATATTATTATATCTGCTGCATTCCCAGGGCATAGAACAATACTTGCACGTTTAGTTCAGCAATTATTTGTTGGATGGCAGTCTGAGCTAGGCATTGAAAAATTGAGAGACCAGAGGCAGGAAAACTAGTTTGTTTTTAGAATTTTAGGCAGGAGATGCTTAGAGGAATGAAAGCCATCCTGAGAAATTATGTTTCAACTCTCTAATTACTTTTAATTTCTGCTTTCATCATTAAAGCAAATGGGAAATGTTCCCTGGATGTTTGGGATTTTTTTTTCCCGTAGAATATTTAATGTCTTTTCAAAAGTTTAAAGAGGTGTTTTGAATGAGTATAACCAGTCCTTTGCCAATGCTGTTTTTCAGATAAGTTTGTAGCTTGAATAAATAGGAAGCCAATATATAACCTGAGCAGAAAGCAGCTTAAAGGCTTCACCACAGTGATAATCAGTGTCCCGTCTTTAAAATAGGGAATCCTGCTTGGAGTTTCTATATGCTTTGAAACATATTAATTTACATCAATGTATTTTGCATATACTGTGGGGATATTTTGAAATTAGACAGCATATCAATTAGAATTCCAATAGAAAGAAGCTGACACTCTCAAAATAAGATAAATTAGGGAGTTTTTATTTATGTTGAAACTATTTACAGAGGTAAATAAAGAGGAGGAGGAGGAAACCAGGGGAATGGAAGCCATTGAAAAAGCAAGCAAAACAGTGTATGTGGGATGGAGGGCACAGGTGTAGGCTTTAATTTTGAGATTAGACGTCCTGCTTCCTCCAACTCTGCAGGAAAGGATTAAACAAACAGACGTAGAAATGGATGTATTGGAGCTGGAAGGTGATGGGAATGTACATGATGCTTGTCTGGAGGGAGAGGAGGGTTGGGAGGGATGGATTACAAACTGGGCTGTAAACAACCGTGAAACCATCCCCACAATCAAGATGGTGATCCTATCCATCATCCCAAGAGTTTCCCCATGCCCCTGTGCAATGCCTCCCCCCACGCTTGTTGTCTGGGCAGAATATAGAACACTCCCTTCGTTACAGAAAATTCTGTTTGAAAGTGCTTGTGTAGGGCTTGTGAAGAATACTCCATTTTATTTTGTTGTAGTTAATATACCAGTTCCTTACAAAGTCAATGAGCATGGGCACCCAGCAGTGCAGAAAACTGGTTCTGTCTATTGGCAGTAGCTGATGAGAGAGTTTGTGGGTTTCAGAGCTCTGTCTGCAGGATCAGCTGAGGTATATCAAGTTGACACCATTGTGCCAAGTGTGAAATGCCAACAGCCAAGCATCATTTTGCTTCAGGAAACTAGCTCATGACCATGATGAGAAAAATTAGCTTTATAGGTTGAAAGCGAGATTTGTAGTCTTTGGTTGAGGTAGGGGAGAAACAAGACAAATGCTTGCTCCTTCATTTTAATGTTAAGATACAAATTTGAGCAGAGCATCCCCTTTCTGTATCCTCAGATCCTCTTTCCTTTTCCTGTTTTCTCTGTTTGGTTATTTAGACCAGGGTTTGGTAACTTCTCTATAAATCCTTCAAAGAGATCAACAGAATTAGGAAAGGCTTTACTCGGTCCCTCTCAGCTTCACTTGGAGCCCTAGACTGAGAGGGAAATGGGATAATACAATCTGTTCCTAGAGAAAAGTTCCAGTTGTTTGTTTCTTGTTACAAAAGTTTATTGTTAAGAATTAGATGTACAGTTAAGCTAAAATAAGATAGTAAAAATCACGACTATGCTTATCACATAGAAATAACCACTAAATGTTTTAGTATAAACTGAATTTTCATTCTCCTTTATAAGAATGAAAATATGCCACACATTTTAAAGTCTTACATTACTTTCTACATCATGAACATATGTTATCAAATATATTCTAGAGAACAATTTTAAATAACTAATGGAATTGTATATTGTTGTTTAATGAATATTTGAATGTATCAGCTGCTGTGAATGAAGACATTTTTTTGTCTAAGCTTTTGACCTTTGAATTGTTTTTATAGTCCCATATGTAGGGAAAAATATACAGAAGTAACTCCCAGTAATGTTAGGGTTAAGATTACCAACTTACAAAAGAAGAAAAAATTAAATCCCTTTTTAGTTGCTGAAATATCCCTTAGTAGTTTAAAATGTATTTTCAGGCTCAAATTCTGAATGATGTTTACTAATTTGGAATGGTTGGAAACCTCATCTGGGGAATGGAATGTGGCAGCTGTTCAATGGTTCAGAACAATAAGAATGTTGGTTTAGGATCAAAATCAAAGAATGCCATATCCAATTGAAACTTTGGGAAAATTTATGTAGGCAAAATGAAATGATCCAAATTGGAGTTAATCAAGAATATCAGGTCTAATGCCTCAATAATTGAAAGATTAAAAAACAAAGCAAAATAAGAAACCTACATTCTGTTGATTTCATCTCTTAATATAGGCAGAGTGTTTAATGTAGTTTTAGGAATCCTGAGAATATGAAAAATATTTGTTGATAAATTCCATGAGAATAACAGTGTCTTGTACAAAGGATACAAAGCTTTTATTAGCCTTGTAGCAGAATACAATCGAAGTGCTCATGCAATCACCAGGCTGGCTTAACCTGTACGCTCCTTTCCCCTGGAGAACACACTGAATGGAGCCATGATGTGCTGAATGGATGTGGCTGGTGACCGCTATCCGGTTTGCTTGGGAGTTTTGTGCTCACTCGCAGTCACTTGTCTTTCTTTCCACTTGTGTTTGCTGTTAGAATTATGCAACTTAATTATTACATAGGCAGATGAAACATATTTGAAAAAAAAGTTATTTCTATGAAAAGTGGAATGCTTTGTTAGGACTTGGGGTGTCAAAGTGGGCCAGGAATCTTTAAAAGATTAGGGAGAATTTTATCAAATATCTTGAAGGATCTGTATTCAGTTTGCCTCACATTTGGCTTGACATTTTCCCTCTACTTAAAGAAGCTGAAATATGAAATGAGACTGTCCGTTGAGGATGGGGTTCATGCTAGGCAGAGGACTTGGAACTCCATATTGCAGACATGCCATCAAACAAAGGGCCTTGGCCCTACTCAACAAAATGGTGAATCCATGTGCTTTTGATCAAGTTAAAATAAAATGTTTAAGGGCTGGCCCCGTGACCAAGTGGTTAAGTTTGTACACTCCACTTCGGCGGCCCAGGGTTTCACCGGTTTGGATCCTGGGTACGTACACGGCATTGCCCATCAAGCCATGCTGAGGTGGCGTCCCACATGCCACAACAACTAGAAGGACCCACAACTAAAAATATACAACTATGTACCGGGGGGCTTTGGGGAGAAAAAGGAAAAACAAAATCTTAAAAAAAAAATAAAATGTTTAAGTTATTTATATGTCTTTTTTATGATTGCCAGTTCTAGCTTTTTCAATTTACCAACCCACACCTGGACCTGATGGTTTGAGATAAGGAGGCAAGGAGGGTGAGCTTATATTTTAAGTCTTTTTCAAGAGATTAAAAAAATGATTCTGTAAAGTTTCAACCAAATCTGATCTCATTTCATGAATTCCCGAGTGATTATGAAAATGTAGCTTAGACTCTGTCAATACTTGTGGTAAGTAATTACAGAAAAACTTGAAATTTTGATAAAAGGTTTTCAAAAAAGAGATAGGCAGTGTAAACTTGTAGTCTTTAAAATTCTCTAGTGGTCTTATCACAAAAATGAAACAAACTGGCCTATTTTGATCGAAATTATTAAACTTGTTGGCCAGTGGATAATGAATAGATCAAAAGTTTGATTTTTTAGACCAGGGTTTGGCAACTTTTTTTGTAAAGGGCCAGATAGTAAATATTTTTGGTTTTGTGGGTCATATGGTTACTACTCAACTCTGGTCTTACACCAAAAGCAGTCATAGATAATATGTAAATAAGTCTGTATGGTTGTGCTCTCTTTTTCTTTGTGGGCACTGAAATTTGAATTTCATATAATTTTCACATGTCATGGAATGCTATTGTCCTTTAGATATTTTTCAACCGTTTCAAAGTATAAAAATTATTTTTAGTTCACGGGCTGCATTCGGCCCTCCCGCACGCGTTTGCCAGCCCAGATCCAGACTTCATTCTAGTTATGCAACAGTGCCTCTCTCACGACCGTCTAATCAGGTTGTTTGAGTATCACAGAAGCGCATTGTGTTCATATTTGCTAACACAGTCTTTGCTCACCTTTTTTCTTGCCTGAAATATCTTCTGTTCTATCTTATAATCCAAAGTCAGCTTAATCCCTCTATTCTCCCTCCTAACTTTCCCAGCTTCACTAGCCCTCACGTGTCTCCCTTGCCTCCAAATTCTTTTAAGTACCTTCAGTCTCTTTCACATGATAAGTGTGAATTAATCCTTTATTATTTCAGATGTGTGAGCTTTGATTCTTTTGATTATAACTTGGAGCAGAGACCATGTATCATGCTCCCTCTAATTCCCCTCTGCATTGTACTGAGAACATAGAAGGATAAATACTTTTTAGGTTGGCATGTTTACTATCAAAATACAATATTTCTTACTCTTTTATTAAGTTTTAAAACATTTTTATTTGGGTTTTTGGTCTCAATATCCTTTTTTCCTCTATGTCTTCACTTAATCTTTCTCCATTGACTTCCTTCCCTGTCCATAATCATGCTAGAGTCTCTATAAAAAGACAATAACAACAAAAGCTTCTGTTGATATTGATACTCATCTATTCCTTACTGAGACAAGGAATTCATTTTTTTCCTTGAGATAATATGTTTTGGATATCTAAAGGGAAGGAAACACGTGAGGTGGGCCATAGCTTCTTTCTGGGAACCCTTTCCTGCTGTGGCACCTGGAGGTGGAGCCCAAATGGAGCACAGTCTCACTGGGCCGATGAGGTGGAGATTAGAGTTTGAGCATCTGCAGCAGCTGAAATTTGTAGGACGGGAGCCTGGAGAAGAGGAGGAGAGTCACAGAAGTCATCTTGGGGACTCATTGTGCATCCTTGTCCAAAGTTTGACCTGTACACGTATAAGACAAGACTCCATAAGGCCTAGCAGAAATTGCCTGCTGCAGGGCTGAGAGGTGAACGTGATACAGAGCTTGTACCATGCTGGGAGATGTTCAAGTTCTGGCCCAGCTGGAATAGGGACACCACATCGGATACCTTGAGTGTTCAGCTGAGATCCCAAAAAGGCCACATTCCAGTAAGTGTGTGGAGTAAGGGCTAAGAGCTATGCTCTAAGTCTAGGTTCAAAACAAATAGACTTGTCCTAACAAAGAAGGTGAAACTGATCCCAACAGGACCAAAAGGATCTGTAAATAATGTCACTGCCCTCCAGAAAAATAGCTCAACACCCTTTACAGGAAGATGACATAATCCAGACTTCCTACAATGTATCACCCACAGTTTTCACCATACAGTAAAATAACTACTAGTCATATTAAGAGGCAGAATAAGACCCATAATCAAGAAAAAAAATGCAGTCAAAGAAACAGTACCTGAGATAACCCACATGTTGCCAGCCCACAAAAAGCCTGTAGTGCATTTTCCCATTATTTTTTTTGTTAATATTTAATACATCCTTCAAGGTCCTATTCAAATTGTAGGAAGTTTTCAAGAGGCTTCCTTGAATTCCTCCAACCGGAAATAATTTATTTCTCTTTTGACTTCTCACTGGTTGATATCTCTCCCATGGTACCTAACTACGTGACATTATAGTTATATTATGGTTACCTCCATGCATATTTTATTTTCCTGCTTGGGGTCCGGGGTTGTCTTTTCTTATCTTTTCAGTTACTAATGTATTTACCCATCAAAGTCGTATAGTAAGCACTCAATAATTATTTTTGAATATATGAGTAGAAGATGTATGTGTCCCATATTTTTCCTGTTTTGAAAATATCCACTTTCTGAAATTTTTGTATTTACTCATGTACCTATATGTATGCGTGGAGGATCTTCCTCAATGTTATCATAGATCATGAGTTTTCATAGAGGTTTCCACAAATTAGCAGGCTAAAGTGATGGATCTTCTCCCTTTTTGTATAAGTGGAAAATAGAATTGTTTATTGTTTTTATCCCAGAATGTTGAATATACATTTATTTGTTTATCTTCTCTACTAAAATGTAAGCTCCTTGAGGATAGAGACCTTGTTTTGTAGCCTCAATATTTTCAACAATTCCTGGCGCATAGCAAATTTTCAATAAATATGCATTAAATGTCTGACATTCACTGGATTTGGCCAAACTTTCATAAATATGACACACATCTTACCATTTTGTGATAATTTATTTTAAACCATTTGAGTGTGTCAAGAAGAGCCTTCAGAGTTTTCAAATAATTTTTCTTGGGAATTATAGTTTTAATATAAGGCTTGCTAACTAAAATCTATATTTTAACCAAAATTAGAGTACATAGTCTTTTTCCTTTATTTGTTAGTTTCTTTCAAGCGGGTTTTAGCTGTAGATTTGATTGCTATTTACACATATCACACTGACTATTTTTATGGTCCCTTTGATAACAACTCACAAGTTAAAAATTGATTGGTGAGGAATTATCTAGTCATGTAGAAGGTGGAAGTGGTTAACAGTGTTTAATGTCATCATATTCTATAGCTAAAGTGGACCCAAGGGATCATCTAGTCACTAGAGATGATGAAAAAGGAGCTCCAGAAAGTTAGAGTGGTTCACAGAGTCAGAGTTCTAAGTTGATATTTTGTACAATTAGTAAAACTTTTCTCAAACAAAAAATATAAGAGGAAGATTTTTTTTGCATTCTGAAAATAAACAAAGGTTTGCATTTTAAAATATAACTAGGATAAATTCTCAACATGAAAACATTTTTGGGGGCTGGCCTGGTGGCCCAGTCCTCAAGTTCACATGTTCTGCTTTGGTGGCCCAGTGTTCGCCTGTTCAGATCCCGGGTGCAGACCTATGCACTGCTTGTCAAGCCGTGCTGTGGTAGGTGTCCCACATATAAAGTAGAGGAAGATGGGCGAGGGTGTTAGCTCAGGGCCAACCATCCTCAGCAAAAAAGAGAACTGGCGGTGGATATGAGCTCAGGGCTAATCTTCCTCAAAAAAACAACAAAACAAAATTTGGGGGGGATGGATTTTGGCAAGGTAAACAGTTCTAAATTATTTTAATTTTGATATTTTCTTTTGAAAATATCAGGACTGCCTACAGAAAGGGAGTTCTGTCTGTTTTCTAACCTCTGACCTTCCCACCCCCCAAAAGAGAAACAAACTAGCAACGCTCAGAAAGATAAATCCAGTCTTTGTTCCAGCAGATTCTTTCAATCTGGCACTGGCGCTACCGCTGGCTTCGTTTGATTCTAGTTAATCTACTGCCTACAACATGACAAATGTTTTTGGTCCGAGTTGAATGGCAGAGTCTTTTCAAACAGGAAAAGTAGTTGTCAGCTGTCGTTGTTGTGGTACCAACATGTATCATGTCAGGACAGCCAAACAAAGAAGAGGATGACTCAGAATGCTGACCCCAGTACACTGAACCTGATTAACGGTGGTGGGTTTTCTGGAAGGTTTGTTAATAGTGATGGAAAAAAGGAATAAGGGCATTAACCCCTATTTATATTTGGTCCCTTTGACTGATATAAATTTATCAACCAGCTAACATCAAGTGGTGTTACGAAATTGTGAATTGCAATTTCTATCTCTCCTATAAATGACATATTTCTCTTCTTAAAAATCTCCATTTATGAAGGTTTCCTTAAAATAAGATTTTTTTCCCCAGTTTTTAAAGCTTGTTTAATAGATACTATTTACAGTTACCGTTCTTGAATTCTATGACTGCTATTTCTCTTGAAGTACTCATTCAAAAAGATAAACTTTAAATTCACTTGAACACTGTGCCTACGATTAGTAATCTCTTTTCTGGGAGATGTTGGCCTCTTTGCTCTTTGGGGTGAGTGATGCATGATGTTGTTTCTGTAATACAATATTACAGACTATTATACACATTTCAGGATGTATGCTCTACACGGCCCGTCTTGATCCTTCTAAACACAGGGTCTAGGAGCTCACAGTTCTGCAGAGCTACACTGAGTAGACCAGAATAAACACTTATCTCTGTTTTGTATGTTCCACTTTAGATATTTTGGCTATCATATTATATTTTTTAGCTCTTTCTTTTTGTCTCCCACCCCAATTTTTTTTACTGGGTTCCTGATTTTTTTTTTATTTTTAAAAGTGACCAGTTATTTCTACTTTACAAAGTTAGTGTGAGAAATGAAAGTATATCATGATATTTTCTTTATTTACTAGTAAAGCATGTCATGATCCAATAGGTTTATGTTTTAATTTATCCTTGAAAAGAACTCAGTTTATGGTCTTTATTTCACATCCCAGCTGTTAGGGAATTGCTAAGTCCACAGGGAGTCGTGTGACTTACGTAATTGGCATGAATTATTTGAATTTAAAGAAGCACAATCACCCGACAATTTAATGTTAGCTAGAGCTGGGTGAATCCACATTCCTCAAGGATTCGGGGTTGCAGAGGTCTGTGGGGCTGTGATTTTTTCTTAGTTGAGGGCCGTTTGAAATTTATTTCTTCTTTCATAGCTTGTTAAGTGAAAACACATCGTTCTTTAGCATCTTGCCTTATTACCATCTAGCAAAACTGTGCTATGAAGAGAGACTTAAAAGATGAAATACATAATTAAGTAGGCTTAGGAAACATTAAACTAATAATATCTAGTGGTTTATAATATATTCAGACCCCCTGCATTCTTCCTTACCTCTTTTTCTTTCTTTCAACACAGTACAGGAGGTACAAACATAGTCTTCCTTGCCAAATAGTTTTATTCTTTCACAGTGAGAGAAAGGGAAAGAGCTCCATCCTACCTTGCTGCTCTGGGATTTCCTTTCCTGTTCCCTCAAGATGAGTCTTAAAATTTAGCTCCTTGGTCTTTGAAGTCCCAGCTTCTAGAATAAAAATGAAAATCCAAGAGCCTGATGTGGTTTTGCTACTTCAGCTTACATGGTAAGACCACCTAGGATGACTAGATCCTCGGGCTACAGAATACTGCGTGGCCTTCGAGGAATGTCTTATGAAAGGGGTTCATTTTCATACATAATTCCCAATGCTATAACTCTGAAGAATAAAGATTGTAGTGGGAATTCATGACATAAATTTCTATTGGCTCTGTAATGTTAGATGCCTATCCAAAGGCCGTTTAATTCTCTAAGAACTCATTGTCATTTGCAGTAGAAAAATCATGTGTAGTAAGAGAAACTGGGTTCCAAAGAATAACTGAACACCTATTTTTTTGAGACCTTATCGTGTTCCACGTGTGAAGTCCAGGTACGTTTCCTGTGTAATCTCATTTGCTTTTCTCCCCAGCCCTGGGAGTTGGTGCTTTTCACTCACTTTTATGGATGAGATTAATTAGTCGAAGAGGTTATGTGACTTGCCCAGTGACACACAACTAACCAGTAACAGAGCCCAGTCTTGAATCAAGGTCTATTGACTCCTAGTTTTTTGGTTTTCCTTCCTTTCCATACCCCGTGTGTGTCTTAGTGAATGTGTTGTAGAATTAGTTTATCTGGTAATGATAAAATCTACTAAATTAATAATCTTGTGCTGTTTTCTATTCTAGCCATGTCCAGGTAAAAATAACTCTTTTGTTGGAACTAGGGTGACAGTATAACTTTATTCTTCAAAGAAGGACACTTTTGAGAGTGAATGGGGGCACTGCTGATTACTCCAGAATTATCACAGGCAAATTAGGATGCATGTATGCCCTAAATATGAACAATAAAACCCAACTAGAGACGGTATAGCTTACTAGGAGTATCAGCTCCCAGGACGGAGCTAAGTTCAAACCCTGATTCTAGTGTTCCCTAGCAAATGATTTCTGTCTAAATGCCTCATCCCTGTGCCTGAGTCTCCTCAAATTATCATTAGTCCCTATTTTGTGGGGTCAATGTTTGTTTTAAATGAGGTAATGCGTGCACAGGTAATATGTGTAAAAGGGTAGCCGCTTGATGAGCGTTATCAATTGCTACCGCGGGGGGAGAAAATGACTTCTGTAACTACTCTGAGTGCCATCCAAAGACTTGTCTGAAGATAAATGTAGCTTCACTGGTCCTTAGAATTAAAGCATTTGTTTTTCCAGAATTATCACATAAGTTCTCAATAAATATTTATTAAATCCTAGAGGAATAAAATGCACTAGCATCCATTTATGTTTGATAATTGGTATTTCAAAGAGATATAGGAGAGGGGCTGGCTGGGTGGCTTAGCAGTTAAATTTATGCGCTCTGCTTCAGTGGCCTGGGGTTTGCGGGTTTGGATCCCGGGTGTGGACCTACGCACTGCTCAGCAAGCCGTGCTGTGGCAGCATCCCACGTACAAAATAGAGGAAGATGGGCACAGATGTTAGCTCAGGGCCAATCTTCCTCACAAAAAAAAAAAAAAGAAAAAGGAGAGAGAGGTGAAAGCATAGAGTTGGGTTAGGTAGGTTTTGATGATGGCAGTGGGAGGATGGGAATTTGGGCAGGGAAAAGTTGCATGGAGCTCCTGGGAGGGGAGACTCAGACAGGATGTGGGAGTTCTAGACAATGCTGGGCCAGTGAAACTTTTCTGGATCCAGCTGGAAGGAAGGGGTGGAAATGGAAGGGGCCCTCAACCAAATATTATTTGCACAAAGATTTTATTGACATTACTTACTGGGAAAAGAGAAATAGCTCTTGCATGGCAGGAAAATCCGGTCCTTGAAATTAGGCTATGTTAATCTGGGGCAAGTCCCTTGGGCAAGCAGCCTCAGCTGGTTCACTGGAGAACTAGGGATGATAATATTTACTCTATAGGGCTCTTGAAAGGGTTAGAATGATGTGTGTGTGTGCCGCCTTGTGTGTATGCACGTATGTAACGTTTGCTCATAGAAATCCAACAAATGATAGCTTTTATAATTTTTAAGGATCATCACAACTATCTGACATGTCGAATTTTGAAGTAAAGTATTTGAAAGCTCTTTGTGAATGTAAAGTGCTTTGCAAAGATATGGACTTGCTGTGAATGCTGACATTGTCCTAGTTACAAGCCCTGACCCTTGGGTGTGCTGCCATCAAGAAATAGCAGTGTTCCATGTTCACATGGTCGGAGCAGCAAGGATTCAGTCAAGGTTATGATTGATGTGTATGCTCCAAGGGTAGTGAGGTTAAACTTTAAAGCACTTTTGCTTTTCTCATTCTCTTTTTATTTCTTTGAGTCCTGAGTTCATAGGGTCTGGGGCGTTAGTGGTTTTACGCTTAATAACAATCTTTGAAAAACTATTTTGGCTTCACGTATTTAGCTACTTATGCTGTTGCAAAAGGTCAGGAGAGGGTACATCTTCATACATTTGCATGTTTTTTAAATATCTTGTTTATGTTTTTTACAAGTTACTCATTAAAACATATATCCAAAAAATGTTAATTTCAACTACATTTTGGATAAATGTTTAATTTTTTTAGTTAATTGTTTTTACATTTCTTTAAGAGCCCATGCTGATATTCTAACTCTAATCTTGTGAAGATGCCTAGGAATAGGAACTTCAAATTTCTCAGATACAAAATGGAGATAATACTGCTTCCTACGGTTGTTGACTGGGTTGATATCACAATGTTTACAAGATGCTTAGAAAAGTGCATTTACCTATAGGTGTGAGATATTATTCTTGCGAATATGAATAATAATGCACCTTAAATCTTAACTTGCTATAAAGAAACTCAGGAAACATTATCATAATAATTACTATTTACCAAACTCTGCATTTTGCGTATATTCTTTATTCTATAATGGTCTTGTGAGATTCTTCTCTTTTTTGAGATGGAGGAAATCTCCACAGAGGTTGAGTTATTTATTCATTATCATACAATGAAATCGCAAAATCAGGATGCAAACACCAGCCTGTCTAAGCCCGTGCTTGTGCAGTTTCCACCATGTCGTGCTGATTCCTAGTCTCTAAGCTCTGTGATGTCCCAATTCAAGATGTCTTAGCTGACTACTTATAAGCATATTATTTTTCTAACCTAATCCCTTCATTTCTTGAGCACCTACTATGTGCCAGACATGTAATAGGCTCCAGTCATGCAGAGGTGAATACAACCCTGGCTCTATCTTTGAAAAGTTTAGTCTAGTTGCGAAGGAGGACTCCATGCATTTATGTAGTTAGAGGCATCTGCTAGTCCTTTCTTTTTAAGGAGATTGAAATTATTGACTGACACAAAATCTTTTTGGCTACTTACTTTTCTCTGGGTGTGCTATAGAATGTTCCACAACTGCTTAAAAGTGAAATGTGCGAAACACAGTAAAACCCAAATACTCAAAGATCCGTGTCATTCTTCATTGGAAGCAGGATGTTCTCTTGGATTAAGTCACTACCCCAGTTTTTCCGCCATCCCTTGGTTATTCCAGCATGACTTCATAGGCGTGGAAACAAGAGGGAAGTTTGTTATACTCATGTTTTAGCTGTGGATTCTTTGAGTCGCACCAATGCAACACGCTTTAGAACAGCAGAGCTCATAGATACGATGATGCTGCAGGATCTGAATGCCAGGGTTGGTATATAATATTTCTTTTTTTCCTCAGTCTCCATGACTAACAAGTGATAAAATTTCTAGTAATTCAATAAATGCATGGCAGGGTTAATAGGCTCAATGTACCATTGGTGACATCAGAATGCTGGTGCATTAGACACATTTTGTGCAGTAGTTTTATAAGGCCACTCCCAATGGAGATACTTAGAAATGAAGCGTCAATGTGCTGGTAAATGACCTAAGGATAATTTAGTTACCCTGGATACTCGTAACCATATTTTCTTAATGGAAATTTTTATTGTGATAAGTATTGAGCCACTTAGTATTGTTGCTATCATATTCCATTTGTCTGGGTGAAAATACAGATGGCACTGAAAACAAGTATATTAGCCTAATGCTGCAGTGGATGACATCAATACAGTACTCAGGGAAACTTGATACACTCACCATAAAGCCTTTGACTCTTCTCTTTCACAGACTTGAATAGGCAAGCCTATTTTCAATTTAAAAGAAAAAATAATCTTTCAAAGCAGGATTTGCAAAAGGAATTTTCATTCATTAGCGAAGATCAGCATTACTTTCCCCATCAATTTTATGAACTTTTAGGTGGAGAATGCCATCGATTCCTCCCCAGAGTGGCAGAAAGTTATCATTGTCTATTCTTTGGAGAATTAAATAGATTTTTTAAATGCTCCATTGAGGTCACAGTTTTCCTATTATGCTCACATAACACGAGGGCTTGCGGATGCTGGCACTTCTGTATTTTTCAGACAAGTGATACAGTCACCATAAGAACCCAAAGGAACACTTTTAATTCATCAACAATTGCATCACATAGTTCAGTTACTTTGAAATTCTGCCTAACACCCTCCCCAGATGTGTCCCCAAACTAAAGTAATGCAAGACTCCTATGTTTAAAAAATGCCAACAACAACAACCAACCAGGCAAGATATCAAGTCTATCTCCCTCAGTATTTGTGAATTCCAAAATCAAAATAAGAACAAAAGCAGCTTAAAAATAGTTTTGTTGGTTGGCAGTGATGTCAGGAACAAGGTAGAAAGCTGTCCGGCTCAGAGTATGCGTCGAAGTGAAAGCATTCGAGGAGTCTGTGTTTCAATGCTGGTGCATGGCGGCCTCTGCATGGCAGCCTCTGTGTGGTGGCCTCTGCGTTATAGCTTCTGCATGGTGGCCCCTGCATGGTGGCCTCTGCATTGCCCCAAATTGTGTTGCATCTGTGAGTCGAGCTCTTGTTTTGTCTCGGCAAGCCGCACAGTGGAAGCATTTGTCCTCATTCTCTCATCGCCCTACTGCTTCACTTCCAGGCCGCTCTGCCCGAACTCCAACGGAGCAAAAGGGGCTCTCTTTACTATGCTTTAAAGGGTCCGCAGGGTTGCTGGACGTGCAGTAAAGCTCCTACTAATTTATGTTTGGGGGTTATTTAGAGAGCTTAGCTATTTGTACATTGTTTTCCTGCCACGGGGGAAGGAGGTACCATGTACTTGCAGAAGTTGTTTCTTTTGCCATGTGTGGTATCGACTATGAACTGAAAAAGTTCTGTCTAGAGCACAGTTGTTTCCTCAGCAGAGGCCTATTCTCCAGTGCAGAATGAGTTTCTCCTACAGTCGGTCTGCTGCCAAGCCTTTTTCCTTGTCTAAGCAAGTAATAGTTCTGAGAGGCCAAATCCGTGCATTGGAAAGAAAGTGCAAACCACCTTCAGCAGAACCAGACAGAGAGGAGAAAACAGGACTGAGGAACAGAGCAGAAACCTCGCAGCTTATTGAGACCTCTCTTCCC
Organism: Equus asinus; assembly: GCF_041296235.1. NCBI lineage: Eukaryota > Metazoa > Chordata > Mammalia > Perissodactyla > Equidae > Equus > Equus asinus. The sequence continues at coordinate 7,511,800 of NC_091792.1, forward strand.
TTGCAGAAAGGAAAAGTGCATGTCCGGGTGCTGGTGCCCCTTTTCTTGAGGTAGAGAAACACATTATGACATCTCAGATGCTGAGAAAGGGATTCAAGAGCTTTTGGCCAAGATTTTATTGCTGCTATGAAGCTGGTTTGGATAAACTCAGTAAATGCTGGGCTCAGACTGCCTGCTTTGTCAGTTGTCATTTCTGCTGTCACCAACCTGAGACCTTATTAGGGGCTTCTCTCTGTATTCAACTTGGAATCATGGCCATGGCCCCTTTCCTGCTCTAAGGACAGCCCCTTCCACTGAATCATGTTTGACTTCACAGTCCAACTGTTCTTTAGAGAACAGACCTCTTACCTCCAAGTGTGAGTGTTCTCAGCATATTAACTACACACAGACATGCCAATAAAGGGCACCCTCTTGTGTTATAGGGGAAGATGATTCCTCAGTCATGAATTCCTCTTCTCAGTTTCCCTTCTCCAGTGCACTCTCCCAGCCGGTGTTCTGACAAGTCTTACTTCTCTTCTAACCAAGGCTAGAGTCCCCTGTCGCTGAGCTGCACTGATAGCTTCACTGAGGAAGTGGCCAGTTCTTTAGAGATCGGGCAGTGGTTATTCAAGTTTTCGTTCAGGCAAAACAAAAACTGTATCTGCCTCCAAAAACCTTGTATGGCTGTAGCTTCTAGTTCCCCATGACAGAGGCTTCTTCCCTCTCCTGGATTTTCCCATCAGCCTCATCTTCATTGACCTAGTTTACCAGTTCTCTTTGTTCAATGCCTCTTATTTGTCTTTGTCCTTGCTACTTTTTTGATTTGCCCTTTCTCCATACTAGGAGTTCAAGTGGAAAATGTCGTCTGTCTTAAGTAAAATTTATTTGCCTGCATTATTATAAAGAAAAGAGGCTGATTTTCTTTAACCGCTTAGGATCAGCCTCTTTATTTATCACATTTCAAAAAAGTATTAAGTGGATTGCTTATCAGAAATTAGCTGGCTGTTAAAATTTCCTCATCTGTGAAAATGAAAGGATTAGAGCAGATGATCTCTTAAGGGTCTTTGTAAACCCAACAATTTCCACACACTGATGATGTTCTGTCTTCTTGTGGGAAAAGACAGATGGATGTTCAGTTCTCCATACTGCACATCTTTTGATCAATGGGTTGAACATCTGTTTGGGATCTCTAATACCAACGCAGTGCAATTCCCATTGCTCGCTCTTGCAGCTAGCAACAGCAGCATGCCTCTCCACAAGGTGTCAGGCCTCTGGTCTCTGGAAGAGCCTTTTATTCTCGTTATTTCCAAGAATAATATAAGAGCTAGTTTCCTTCATATTTCCTTTTTGAGATTGGGAAATCTATTTTGGGATAATGGAGAAAATATGTATATTCCTCTTAAGTATCTCAAAAGAACAGAGATTGACTATCTAATCATAGTATGGATTTATGAAACATAAATAGGAAAGATAAGAATACGTTTTGAGTTATTTCATTGAGAGAAGCCAACTTTTTCTTAAATTAATAGATTTTCTTTTTTGAGCAATTTTATGTCTACAGAAAAATTGAGCAGATAGTACAGAGAATTCACATATTACCTCTCCCCGTCCATTTCACCTACTGTTAACATCTTACAATAGTACATTTGTTACAATTAGTAATACATTTTATTATAGTTATTGTTTATATTATTCTTAGCTAAAATCCATAGTTTATTGTGATCTTTTTTTTTGAGGAAGATTAGCCCTGAGCTAACTACTGCCAATCCTCCTCTTTTGCTGAGGAAGACTGGCCCTGAGCTAACATCCGTGCCCATCTTCCTCTACTTTATACGTGGGATGCTTACCACAGCATGGCTTTTGCTAAGCGGTGCCATGTCCGCACCCGGGATCCGAGCCGGCGAACACCAGGCTGCCGAGAAGCGGAATGTGTGACCTTAACTGCTGCACCACCGGGCCAGCCCCTTTTGTGATCTTCTTAGTTTTTAACCTAATGTTCCTTTTTTGTTCCAGGATCCCACATTACAAAGTCTTATCTCCTTAGTCTCCTCTTGGCTGTGACAGTTCTTCAGGCTTTCCTTGTTTGTGATGACCTTGATCATTTTGAGGAATACTGGATAGGTATATTGTGGGATACCCCCCTACTGGAATTTGTCTGATATTTTCTCATGATTAGACTGGGTTATACATTTTTGAGAGGAAGATCACGGAATAAGGTGCTGTTCCCGTCACATCATATCAAGGATAATATCATCCATATGATTAGTACTGTTGCTTTGAACCTTGGTCACCTGGCTGAAATAGTGTTTGTCAAGTTTCTCCACTCGAGCCAACTACTTTTAAACCTCTGTTGACTGTCTTTTCAAGTAAAAGTTCTAGATTCTAGATTTGGAAATTACTTTGGAAAAGATCATGAGGAAATGGCCTTCAGTATAATGAAAATGAATGAAATAATCCATTTGCTTTTCTTCTCCTGTCTAACGAAGATATCTAAGCTCATGACTTACTCAGACCACTCTCCCAGGGAGATAATTTTTTTCGTGTCGTTGACACACCAGGAAATAAAAAGGGAGGAGACAGAAGATGGTCTTTTTCTCTGGGAAGTGTCAGCTCCACGAAGGAATTGTTACCCTGTTGATTGTGACTGTCGACTCAGATATTTCATTCCAGTCTCTGAGACATTTAAAGATGTGGCCGTCCCGGGTACTTTCAACATTTCCAAACACCCTGCTCAGGGAAGGAAAAGGCATTTCCTAACCCTCGTCTGCATCTTTCTAGCCTGACTCTACCCAGGTCGATGGGGCTGCGAAGCCTTTCCTGTGGGCACAGGCTCAGTATTTTTTATTTAAAATTGAGTGAAAGAAATGTTACGGAGAATCATTCAGGTGTGTGGTTCCTTGAATATCCTGTCACATATTTTGATATTAGTGGAAGTTAGGGAACTAACTTCCTTAACAGAATACAGATGTGACCTGAGTAACTGGATATATTCTGCAGTGTTTGGATTCTAAATATCACATACTGAGTTCAGCAAAAGGAGTTCGCTTTAAATAAAAACCGTTGCATAGATCAATGTGTGTGTACGTATTTTCTTAGTGACATCCAAAATGATTTTTATAGTATTTATTTATCTATTTCTCCATAAATTTTTTTCTCATCTTGTTAATTAGTATTTACATTCTAACTACTGTGTGCGTGCACATATAGTTTCCTTTTTTTCCTCCTCTGGCCCGTAAAAACACCATTTTCTTAGCCATCAGCATGTTTGACAAGATCAAAAACAGGATCTTCTTTGCAGAACTGGGTACAAAGTAGGCACCCAATAGAGCTAGCTATTTTATTATTATTAAAAGTAAATTATAAGTAGTATGAGAATTATATTACTTCCTTAACTTTTCTTGTATCCATCCCTTCTTCTCTAGTTTCAGTGCTACTGCCTCAGTTCCTGTCCTCATTTTCCCAGCTTTCCTCAGTCCATTAACTACCCTGCAGCCAGATGGAGTTTTCTAAATATTAAATTTAATTGTATCCCTTGTGCCCCACTGTAACTTGTCTATATCAGCGCGTCACAATGACTCCGGATTGCTATCATTAGCTTTCCATCCTGCCTCCCGTTTGTGATTATGAGATCTCTGCGGGCAGGGACTGTGTCTCCTTCACCTTCGAGTAACCCCAGTACTTTGCCGACTCAATAAGCATGTGCTGAATGAGTGAATGAGGATAAGCATATTTGGGTGGTATCTGGTGGACGTCTCCATGTGTAGACTAAAATTTTGGTGTTTGTTTTTGTTTTGCTGCCCACATTTCATGAGGCTCTTAAAAAAATCGTTTCTGGATTTTTTTTACGTGGGCCAAACTAAGGAGAATACTATAATGAGTTGCCATGTATACAATCAGCTTCAAAAATCATCATTTTGCTAATTCTGCTTCGTCTCTCTCCCGTCTCACATTTTTTTTGTTCAATTTTGTTGAAGTATTTGAAAGCAAACACCAGACATTATATCATTCTACTTGTAAATATTTCATTATGCCTCTAACTAGTAAGGCTTTTTTTCCCACCATGCCATTATCATAGCTCTTTAATGAAATTTAATACCAAATACCTAATATCCATATTTCCCTAATTGTCTCAGACCTGCCTTTTGTACAGTTGATTTGTTCAAATCGGGACCCAAACAAGCCTGTAGATTGCATTTGGTTATAATGAGGTATTGTTTAATAGTAATATATAGGGGAGTGTGATTTATGTCACACTCCCCTATATATGAATATATATGGGATGGGTGAGTGGTGGTCTGTATAGAAAATGTATTTCCGGGGCCAGTTGGGTGGCATAGTGGTTAAGTTCACATGCTCTGCTTTGGTGGCCTGGGATTAGCAGATTCGATCCCAGGCATGGATCTACACACACTCATCAGACCATGTCATGGCGGTCCCACATACAGCATAGAGGAAGATTGGCACAGAGACAATCTTCCTCAAGCAAAAAGAGGAAGACTGGCAAAAGATGTTAGCTCAGGGCCAACCAATCTTCCTCACCAAAAAAAGAGTTTTCTACCTAATCACTTAATAGCATTAGGCCTAGGATTAGCCATTTACGTGGTTGGGCATTTTGGGTTATTCTTTCATTCAGTAAATATTTATTGAGTGTCTCCTCCATGTTAGGCACTGTTCTAGACACAGGCATTAACAATTAAAACAATTAACAACAATCTCTCTCTCATGCAGCTTACATTCTAGTGGCTGGAGCCTCTGCAAGTGTTAGTCCTAGACTTGACCTGGGGTGGAAAAAAAAGACATTCACTGCTAAGTCCAAGAGGTTTAACTGATGCAGATTTGGTCTTTAGGAGCTAGGATATAATTCTTAAGCTTTGGGGTGTTTTGCAATTGTCAGGTCCTTTAGAACATTATTTTCCATGTAGTTATCTCTTTCTAACCCCTGTCCAAGTCAGCCTGCCCACTTGCTAGATGAATCTCCTTAAAACTCCATTCTGATCATGTCATTCCCTTACTAAAAATCCTAAAGTATGACTCGTCATATTCTATAGATCAAGGTCAAACTGCATAGCTTGACATTTAAGACCTGTGAAATCTGACCCTCACTCACACTTTCCATTTTATCTTTTTGTTCTGCTAACTCTATTGCAGCCAGACTGGTCTCTTGAAATTGCCTTGAGAAGTCTTGCTCTGTAACTTTACTTAGGCCAATATTAACTCATCTTACATTCTCCTTTGGGTCTTTCTTTCCCTTCCTTTCCTTCCTTCCAATTTCCTTTTCTGTTCTCTCTTCTTAACTACTTCAAAGGTCAGCTTAAGTTTCATCTCTTCTGTAAAGATTACGCAGCACCAGCCATTTAATGCCTGATCCAGCGTATTAGTTTACTTAGTTTACGTTGCTTTGATTTATAAAACCGACTGTGGCTAAGACCTAGGCTTTATAAATTGGAAAGACGTGGATTGGATTTTCAGTCCAATCACTTATTAGCAATATGTTCTTGGATAGGTCTCTTCATTTCCCAGAGTCTCCCTTTCCTTGCCTATAGAATGTAAATATAGGATGATTTTCATGGGGTTGTTTTGAATAGTAATGGAGATCATGTATGTAAAGTAGTCAATACGATTTTTTGTACTTGGAAACACTCTATAAGTGATAGGTTATTATTATTAATAATTGTATTTTTTTGTTTAATTATGTCATCTCCAAATAGATTGGAAAGCACTGAAATAATGGCTTGCACACTGGCGATACTGTGTAGTTTTGCGGGGAGTCGGTTTGCAGGTTTCAGACCTACCACTTTAGCCTGCGGGGTTCCTACTCGGTCATCTAAATATGCATCTTGTTGTTCATATGTGGTTTTTAGTAGTCGGTTGTGACTGGATAACTATGAAGTAGGAATGGAAACGTACATTCTAAAACATGAGGAAAAGCTATGTACCTATTCTTCCTGTTTAAGTAATTGTTAAAATTAGGAGAAAGATAAGATTGAAATTAGTGAGTCTTTATCTTCATATGGGGTTTTCTATTAAGTTTAGAGAGGAAAGAGATGTTGAGAAACTGCTGCTGAGCATGTCTGTCTAGTTAATATTTTATTTGCTGCAAATGGTTTTCAGTGTTGTTTCTTTGCCAACCTCAAAGCAAAATACTCTGCCTTGAAGGAAGAAAAATAGGAGGTGTGATATATTTCATCGCGGAAAGCTATTCACAGTCAGAGGCCGGGAGAATCTAATTGAATTGTGCAGCTGAAGGAGGCCAAGAAAGTGCATTTTAAAATGAACTAAGCCCAAGACACTGCATCATTAAGAGAGGAGACTTACAGCCTCACAGGGAAGAGGAGAGCACGTACATTGCTTTCGATTCTCTTAGAGAAGAATGAACGCGGATGCAAAGGCCCAGGAACTGGTTTTCAGTTTCAAAAGGAAATAATGTGTGTTCTGTTGGTGGAGCTCAGAGTATTCAAAGGCTCGACAGAATAGCCGATGGGACCTGGAACAAGGACTTCATGCAGTAGCTCTCTTGTTTTGTCTATTAAAATTGGGACTAAAATTAAAAGTAGTTGAGTGCAACCAGTTCTAAATGTCAGATGCAACAGTTTGCTCAGCATGCAATGAACAGTGTTGATTTTCCCCTTAGGTTCCTGGTTGTTGTGTAAGACGGCGGATCACATCCCGGTTAGTGCATTCACTAACGTACAAGCTGGGCAGCAACTTGGTCCACAATTAATATTCTGTGATGTTATTGTCTTAGACTTTAATTGACCAAGGTTTTTGTGAACTTGTGCTATTCTTTTGACATCTAGAGGCGATGTTCTTCTTCTTTCAATTTGATTGATCTTTTCCGTGGAAACTTCTTAGGAATGCCTAAATGTTGTACTTTCCAGATTGGTACAAAGATACAGAGAGGCTTGTTCATCACAAACAAAGGGAACTATAGGAAGACATTTTCAAAAAAGTATTATACTAACCATCTGATCTCTATGGTTACAAACACTATTCTAAGGCAATTTGAAACGACGGTTCTGATTTAAGTGTCTGAATATCTGTTTTTATTTAGAAGGTCTGGGGTGGGGATAAGAATTTGCATCTCTTAGAAGTTCATAGGTGATGCTGATATACTGCTGGTCCGAAGCCCACTGGAACAAGGCAATCATTCTTGTCTTATTTTCTCAAATTTTAATATGCAAAAGGATCATCTTGGGGAAGTTTTAAAAAGCGTAAAATCTTAAAAAATTATACTGGGGTGAGGCTCAAGGCTCTAGGACTTTTTAGAAAGCACCCTTGTGATTCTGCTGTAATTGGTCCAGGGGCACTCATTTAGGGCCTCTCAGTCATTGGAACATCTCTAACGCTGTAGTGTTTGAGTCCTTCATGTTTTCGTAACCATTCATGGCTTGAATGTTAATGACTGGTGAAGTTGTAACCTGCATTGAAGAGTAGGAGAGGATAAAGTGGAAACATTACAGTATTTTAATGGCTTAATGAAACTTTAGGCCAAATCACATGTCATGAAAATCTGATGTAGTGTGATGCAATGCAATGAGCGTTTAGCAAAACTTCATATAATATAACACAACTTTGGCATGAAAAAGTTTTCTAAACTCCTGATATCAAGTAAAATGTAAATAAACCAAATCTTTTAAAGGAGGCAGCAAGACAATGAAAAAGAAGACTTTGGAGGTGGCTAGATCCTGGCTCTGGCACATACAAAGCCTGGGCAAATTACTCAGCCTTGTGATGGTTAGTTTTCTCTCTTGTAAAAGGGACTTAATTCTTTCTTACATGTCATGAAGAATAAATAGATAATATACGTGAGAAAGCTAGTGTAGCTTCGGACATATTGTAGGTGTGTAATAAATGGTAATTGTAAAAGGGAGAAGAAATAATAGGCTGCAGGCATCGCTCACCTCTTAGTTTTTCTTACAGTTTGACTGTGAGACGAGATGCCTGTCCAACTTAACATTCCTCGGTCAGCAATTTCAGACAGTGCTTTTGTATGCATTTTAGACTGAGTCAAAGTAAACATCATCCCTCAAGTTTCTTTCATAGAAGAATTATGAGCGGAGCACTTGAAGATATAAATGAAAACTAAGAAAATTTTAAACTAATTTTGGATATTGTGGGATGGAAAAAACGTCTTTTCTTTGATTAAATAGATATATGTTTGTGCGTATATTCTAGAAACACTAAGAAGTATTTAAAAAGATGAAGTGAGTTTGTATATACTGGCATGGCCAAGGACCATGAGAACAAAAAAAGCAAGTTCCAAAACAATATTATATAATTTTTAAGACAATAACTCTGTGTACATATATAAAGCAATTCTGGAAGTAATATGTTTCTTGTTAAGCTTGGTTGTTCCAAGAGTATCTTTTTCTTTACTTTATATGCTTATACATAGAGTATTTTTCTCTGTACTTTACACACTTTTTTTTATGAGAAAGAATAGATGGGACACTCAGCCAGGATTCTTGAAGAGACTTTAATGAAGAGACAGTTTAAAGAGAAGTGAGTTAGGTTAAGGGAACCATCAAGGCATGGTGAAGTACATTGGGGCACCCATCATCTCCCTTAGGCTAGACCTGAAGGACCAAGGTGGAGGAAACTGTGTTCCTAACATGTAAACAGGGGCCACCTAATGGAAGCTGTAGTGCTAGAAGGGTACAGGCATGGCCAGAATGTCAAAGCCGGGAGGGAACATGAAGAACATACACATTAATGTTAATCTCTCTCGTATTCCACTGTGGTATCTCTTGCTGGGTGAGTCCCACTGGCAAAACCCAAAGCCACTGGCTAAGGGCGCTTGTGTAACAGTCTGTGGAGGTCAACTCACAGGAGCAGGGCAGAGAAGAGAAGGGAACAGATGGGAGCTCAGGCGTGCCTAGAAAATAACCAGTACAAGCAGTTATTTCTTTTGTAATGAAAAGTTTTTCAGTGAATTATGTTGAGACAGCATGGAGACAAAAAAGTGAAATCAAATTTTGCATGTATGTAAAGGAGAATAGCAAGGAATTTGGTCTGGTTGTAGGATGAGTAAAGGAAAGTAGTGATAACTAACGTTGGAAAAGGTATTTTGGGTTAGATAGATGATAGATGGTTTTTAATGACAGTTTCAAGATTATAGACATTATTCACTGGATTTTAAAGTAAATTCAAAAGGTCTCTTTTCCATCATTTCAAATTAAAAGGAAACCTTTATTTATTTATTTGTTTATTTTGAGGAAGATTAGCCCTGAGCTAACATCTGCTGCCAATCCTCGTCTTTTTTGCTGAAGAAGACTGGTCCCGAGCTAACATACATGCGCATCTTCCTCTACTTTATATGTAGGATGCCTGCAACAGCATGGCTTTCCAAGTGGTGCCATGTCCGCAACCGGGATCTGAACCCATGAACCACTGGCTATCGAAGCGGAACATGCACACTTAACCACTGCGCCACCGGGCTGGCCCCGAGGAAGTCTTTAGAATATTATGAAAAGCTGGATCTTAGAAGGGAAAAGGAATGAAAATGGAATTCAGGATGTCACAGTGGAGAGAACATTGACTTAGCATCAGAGAGACATGGTTAGAATCCCGGATCAGCACTGATTATTGTGAACTTGTTCAATATAGACTCTGAACCCATTCCTCATGGACTAAATATACAAAATATTTCACATGGCTATTGTGAGATTAAATGAATTAATGTATGTAAAATGCTTAGAATTAAGTCTAGATGTAGCCTTCTGTCAATAAACGATAATACCTACCAATTGTTGAGTGACACATTTATGCTAGTTGCATCCTACCTACTATCTCTAATCCTCCGAGTCACCTCATTTCCTGAGGAGAACTGGAGCTCAGAGTTCAAGCAATTTGCGCAGGGCCTGTGGTTAGCAAGTGGCAGAGTCAGGCCTTGAAGCCAGGACGGTAAGATTCCAAAGCCAGGCTCTTCCTGTTAAACCGCAGTTCACATCCTTTGACCTTTTCTCCCATGGGACACAAACACACTTAAAATAGCTTTCTGAGGAAAGCCAAAGGATATCATTGTGTAGTAAGTTTTCTCTGAAAATGATACATGCACACTTTTAATGCAAAGTTATAAAATATTTGAATGTTACGTGTGAGGCAGCACAATTTCCAAGTGGATGTACACGTAAAAATCAAAGCCTACTTTTGGAATGTGGCTCAGTAAGTCATCTTGATGGTCCTCACTGCCATCAACTCCGGGTTGTTTTGCATATCATGGTCTGTCTGCGTAATTATATTAACTTGTATAATAGGTATACTCAGGAAGAATTTGTGCATTTTCCTTATAGTTTTAAAAATTGTTATGTAATCAAGAAATTCAAAAACTTTAAAGGGCCTATAAACTTTCTAAAGAGAATAAACACAGAAGTGCAGAAATTAATGGTATTAATGTATATCAGACAGAAAGTATAACAAGGAAGAAGATCATGTTGACAATTGCAAGAAGAAGTGTTAAATACCTCTCAATGAGCTTAGCAAGGGGTGTGCATGAACCATACAAAGACAACTGGAATACTTTTTTGGGAGATGAAAGGGAAGATTTGAATAAGGGATAGATGAGTGACAAGCAGTTGTTGGGTTGTCAATTCTTATCAAATCTATTTATAGACTGAATGCAATCCTAATAAGTCTCGTTGGACTTTAAGGAATTAAACTCAACAAATTGATACTGAACTTCAATTGGAAAAGACATCGGCGTGATATAAACATATACTCTGAAAAAAAAAGGGAGGGCAACGAAGGAGGATCTATCCTACCAGATGTAGGGATGCATATAAATCAGCAAAAATTAGGACTAAAGATGAGTGGAACTGAAAAGAGAGAAAAGAGCTACGTATACACATATACTTGAATTATTACTTATAGAAATTTGACAATAATTTACCTGTCATTAAAAAGACAGTGGATAAGTAAATTATGAAACAGCAGCTCAATGCACAAATTTGCAGACATTAAATTGACATGCATGAACAGTAGGCAGTAACATGAAAAATAATTATAAGTAATAAAAAATAAAGAAAGAATATAATATTTTGTATTTATAGTGTGTTATATGTGCTAGATTTAAAGGAGTACATGCTCATATTCATGGTAGGTTTATATTCACCTCTTTAAATGAGTACCTGTTCATATTCATAGATTTAAAGGAGAAAGAACATGAATAAATAAAAACTATTGAGTTCAGGTAGTGAAATGAGTGATTTTTATTGTTCCTCAAATCTTTTACTATTTTTATAATGTTTTAACAATAAAAGTTTTAATATAGACTATGTAAACTTTCCTATAGAATATAGCTAAAGCATCAACCAGAGTGTATTGGTTAAGTGTTGTTTGGCATACTCAGCTTGAACCAATGTAAACAATTCTCAAGTGTGAACACAAGAATTTTATCTCATTTGCAATTATCTTGACTATCTCAGACTAAAGTTCCCTGTGAGTAGATGGAAATTCTCATAATTTCTTAAATCTCTTCCTCTTATATATACTATTTTTCCATCTTTTCATCTACTCTATTTTGCCTACTTTTCTGAGCTCTTGAAATATTTGCCTACTTTTTGTTTGCTCTTTTGCATTTATAATAGAGTGACAATTTTTTTTATTAAGATTATGATAGTTAACAACCTTGTGAAATTACAGTTGTACATTATTGTTAGTCATGTTGTAGGTGCACCACTTCACCCTTTGTGCCCTCCCCGCATGCCCCCCTTTCCCCTGGTAACCACCGATCAGTTCTCTTTGTCTATGTGTTAACTACCACCTATGAGTGGAGTCATGCAGAGTTCGTCTTTCTCTGTCTGGCTTATTTCGCTCAACATAATACCCTCAAGTAGAGTGACAATTTTTTTATGGAGTAATTTATCAGTGCCTACTACAAACCTATTTTTATTACAGATGTAAAAAACTTTTCTTAATGATGTATTGAAATGCTTTCAAACTTATGTTTCTTTTTTTTGTTCTTTTAGGTAAGTAACTGAACAGGGACATGAAGAAGTGATATTTCAAATGACAACCATGTTGCAAAAGGTACTTTTGGTATTTTAATATTACTGTAAAAGGAATCCTATAAAAAGACAGAGGTTGGAATATAGCAAAGTACTATTTTGGTAAAAACAATTTTTTGTGTAAATAGATTTAAAGGTGATATAGCTTTAATAATATTTTAATTATGAGAAATGTAATATATAATAGGACTTTTCTTTCTGTTGTCTATGAAATTATTGTCAATGTTATTTGGCAATGGGAAGATAAATAAATTACCATTTTGTCAACATATGCATTGTTGGAGAGAGTGAAATGGGGCAGAGCAATTAGATGCAGTAGACAAAATGAATACATTGGAATTGGGCATGAAGGTTGTCTGTCTATTTTCTCTAAGGTCTTATGGTTTGTTTTCTGTGATCAAAATACTGTCTTCAGAATTGCTCATAAAATTGATCACGCTAAGCTGGTCAATAAGGCAATTTGATTCTGGATAATTCGAATAGGTTGCATCAGTGTGGAGAATTTTGCAGTTTCTATTTATATGAAAAAAAATTAAATAAAAGGGAGGGAAGGAAGAAGGAAATACACTTAAAGGAATAATAGAATATAAAATTCTTAGTTCTGGATATCTATCACATGCGTAGTTTGTGGAAATCTGATTTTTTTTAAAAGTCATGACTCTTGTCTGGAAGAATCTCTTTCTTTTCAAGAAGAAATTTTAAAAATATTGTAGAAACCATCACATCTGGTTACAGGGGAAACAATTGCATTATGAACTATTGGGTGAGCTGTGCAACACCATTAACACTGGCAATCAGGCAAAAGACCGATGATATTTTAGGTGCAATAAAGTGAGTATTGTCCCTTTATACTAAATTGACAATTTATTCCAAGGAACAAAAGATACATGAGAGTACTAAAAGAGGAGAAATCTATTTGACTTCTGTATAAAATCACAGTTAAAAAAAATTTCTGATTTTGCTTAGAAATTTCCTGAAAGCCCTTATGAAATTCAGGGCAGGTGCCTCAGAAGAGACTTAATTTGAAGAGAAGTTTGAAAAAAAGTTGGGGAAATAGCTTTACACCAAAAAGTTCATACTCTTCTAATGATGATCATTTAGTTAGCATAAATTTTCTTTACTTTGTGGTTATTTTTTGAGTGTCAAATGAGAATTAGACAATTTTATTATTACTGACAATGAGAGCACTAATCAGCTCGGGCTATTTTTAGGAAGGACAGATGTTACCCTGTCTTTGTTATATTAATATATTGTGATACAATTTGCTTCACTTGAGATACCAGTGAGACTTCCAAGCGTAAAGGCTAAATGGGCAGTTGAATAGATGAGTCTTAGAAACTCAGAAGAGAGATCTGGGGTGGATTTGGGGAATCATTGTTTCGGAGTTGGTTACTAAGGCTGTGAGAATAAATGAAACGACTTTTGTAGAGATTATAGTGTGATAAGGAACAGAGAACCAATTCTGGTACTTGAAAAAAAGGGAGAGAATAATGAGTTCTCTGGGAGTGCCAAATACTGCTGACAGGTCAAGGAAGATGAAGACTTCAATAAACCCACTGGATTTTCCGCATAATTGTCCTTAGTGACTTTGGCAAGGGACGTTTTGGTGGAATGGTGGGGACAGAAGCCAGATGGGAATGGGTTGAGGAATAAATAATGGGTAGGGAGATGAGGTTAGCAAAAAAGAGAGTTTTTTGAAAATGTTGTCTGTGAATAAAAATAGAGAGAATCCCATATCTGGACAGGGATGTTGGAATGGGAGAGAGCCTTGAACACGTTTAAATGTTAATGGGAACAGTGCAGAAGAAGTGGAGAGACTAAGGGTGTGTGTTTCTGAAAAGGAAGGAAAGGATGAAGTGGGCAGTGCAGGAAGAGGCGTTACCCATAGCTGGTGGGAGGATACCTCCTCAACGTAACTAAGGCAATGACAGTAGAATACGTACAGATGCAGGTAGGCTTATAGACTTGGCAGGGGAAGTTGGGGCATACCGGCAATTTTCTCTATGAAGAGGGAGTGGCCAGATAGTTGGTAAGGATTTGAGGAAAGAGAAAAGTTTGAAATAGTATTTGTGGAGATGGGAGAGGCAAATTTGCATTAGGGACAGTGTTTTTAGACTAGGCTGGCTAATCAATGACTGGGAATTGTAGTGTCATCAAACTCCCTGAATTTTGCCAGTGGTCTTAAGCTTTCAGTTTGATGATAACCTTCAACCATTGTAGATGATGACATGCGTTAGGTGGTAGGAGGGTTTATTTAAACCTAATAATTAAGTACCCTCTTCCACGGAATTAAAATAGAACCATATTTGAAGACACTCATCTAAGTGTGGTCTTTTCCTTAATTTTCATGAACAAATATTATGTATATTTTTATAAGTGTACTATATGTATAAATTTACTTTCTGAAAATCAGAAATCAGAGATATTCTGCCTTGAGGAATGGGATAAGGAAGATACTGACTATTACTTTCTCAGGTCTTGAGTTTCGGTATCTGTCTCCTAGTGACAGTATTTTCACGGCAAAATTTAACACTATTTGACCTTGAAGAAAAGTTTACTTTTTTTAATCAAAAACTTATGTCCTGTTTGCCATGACTGAAGAGAGCCTGCTGTCCCTTCTCAGGCGTCGTTAGCTTGGCATGTTCCTCCTACTCTGGCAAGCGTCCTTTGGACAGTAGAGTTAGACTGTGAAAGTACTAAACAGGCCCAGAAGATGAAAGACTTCAGTTTGTTGACAAGAATGTTCATATGCCCATTTAACTAGAAACTCTAAATTTCTATTCCTGTTTTGGTTTTTGAGAGTGTTTACCTGAGGGCATAAAGTTCTTTACAAGACTGAAGAGATCTTCTTGTTCAGGGCCTTTCAAATGTTTTTTTTTTTTGCTGCAAGACCACTTTGAGAAATAGAATCTGGTGTGGTGTAAACAAAGATAAAAAGAGCCCTGTTCTGGTTGCAGTCTGCACGGTGGACCTGGACCCCACCTACTCTCCCTTTTTCCCTTCCTTCTCATCTCGTGTTCAGGTAGGTCCCCTGAGACATCACTGTTGAACCTCCATGGAGAGTTGTTTGAAAATTACAGTTCTAGGTGATCACAACTGTACTGAATTTCATCAAATTATAAAGTTCTTAAGATAAATTAACTGTGGTTTGAAGATAATTTTTTCCTCTATAATAAAATAGGCAGGTTAGTATCTACTTTGACCCAAAATATATGATTATATTGCGAATTTTAGTGATAATAGATAGCAATTTTGGTCAATAAAAACTATTGCTAAGTTTGTTGCAGATCTGGGGCTTTGGAAAGCCAGGCATTCCATTTAATTAATTCTGCTGGTCAGGATGATCAAAGTTTGCAAATGAGGAGTCCTTTACTAAGCTCATGTGTAGAACTCTTCTTTATTGTCTTCAAAGGATGGACATATGATACGGCAGGAGGGATTTATCTGCCTTGACCTTGAGCAGCCATGAAAGTACGTAGTATAAATTACTAAGGTGTTGCTCTTATGTTAGGATATGACTTTGCCTAGGGCTGAGAGTATCTATAGACATGAAATGGAATGTTGCCAAGAAAATAACAGCATCCTGTTGGAAACTAGAGCGTGGGTAAGGTAGATAGAGGGAATGGTCAAAAGAAGTCTAACTTGGAGTATGTAGGACTTGCTAATAGACTTATAAAGTCAAACAATAGGGGAGAGTATTGAACATATGATATGTGCCACATACAATACCAAATAGTTTACTTGACTTATTTTTAATAGTCATAGCAACCCCATGAGGTAGACATTATGACTTGATTTTATGTTTGATGAAATGGGGGCTCAGTGAGGTTAAGTAGCTTGTCCAACTCACACAGTAAATTACAGCAAATGTGGTGGAGCCCAAATTTAGATACAGATCATTTTATTTCAAGACCAAAGTGGCCTTGCAGTGGCAGACCCAGCAGCCAGCTGGGATTAGAAGTGGCTGAACTTGTGAAGGCAAAGTTCAAAACAGTTAGACATATAGCAAGAAGAGGACTGTTGCTCCAGCCCAGAGAGTGCTACCCAAGAACTGAATACCTCCAGCGACTCACTGGGAAAAGAAGTGGCTCTGAGAGTCCAATGAGAGCCTGTATCCTTGGAACTTACTTCCTTTTTAATTGCCTCCGCAGGATCCTCCCTCTAAATGTTATGGTGATTAGCGGACTATCTCTGCAGGGCGCAGGCCACTTGGGGCTTATGCCACCAAGAGCTTTCAATATGGAAGGGCTCCCGCTGGCTGAGGACTCCCGGCAGTGTCGCTTTCTTTGGAAGTCTGGCCCATTGACTGGGAGAGCTTTTTCCTTTCATTCCCAGATTCATTTCCTGGGAAAGGCGAAGGAGCTTAGTTCTGGGCAGTATCCCTGACATCTTCTATTCAGGTGCAAATTCCCTAATTGTACATTAGGATCTGTATCTACTGGTATATGAGATCTTCTTCTGGTTATAGAGAAGCAAGTAACAAAGGGAAATGAGAATAATTGTAATCGTTAAATATGACATCATGTGAGCCAGATATAAAATTTACAGTCTCGAGTTTTTAGAAGTTTTTTCAAAGCGTGTTTAAATATGTAGGGCTCCTAGGAGATCAGATGTTAGGGAGTAGAATGCCCTGCATGGGCATGATTATTGGTAATATGTTGTAGGGGAGGAAGACATTTCCTCTTCCCAAATGGGGGTTCGTCTGGCCGGAGAACGAATTAAATTCACATGAGACAGAATAGCAAGAGAAAATTAAACAAAGCTTTGTGAGGAACCATGGCCTGGGGCCTTTCTTCCTGAAGGAAGAAAGAGCACCGAAGAAGTGGGGTGCACAGAGTGGTTATATACCCCCAAACAGGGTGTTTCACATGTGATTGAAATGTCCCTCCCACAATAGTCACAAGATTGCCCTGTCGGCGCAGTGCTTGATGGACACAGCAGGTAGTGGTCGGCTATCTCGGTGGGCGTAGCAGGAAGCAAGTCTGTCATCTGGAGCTGGGCGGTCACAGGTGAGCAATCAGTTCCTAGCCTAAGGAAAGATGCTTAATCCTTAAAGAAATGCCAAAGTTGGGAGGGGGAGGGAAGTCAGTTACAGGAGGTTACCAGACTAGCACAATAAACTGCAGATTTAAGTCCTTGCCTTTGGTATTGATTAAGAGTTTCTAGAGAGAAGGTCATCCCCTTTCTTCTTCCTGGTACAGAGAGGGAGGCACCTTTTACAGCTAGAGATTTACCTTACAAATGTAAAGGTGTCCTAACAAAGGGCAAGTTCCATTCCTCAGAGCCTCCTTCCCTGTCCCAGTTTATCAAAAGCAATCAGCCTCAAATAATCCTGATGCCAAAGAGACATATCTTGGGGTGACCAATTCCAGGTCCCCACAATGTACATTTTTGTTTGCCTGTCATGTAAAAAAAAATTTTATACTCTGTAGTGCCAATTTCTTATCTTTTTGTGTAAATCAAATGTAACATTTGAGACATTTCCTACAGGGATGGAATATTAACCCTTTGTTCTGATCAATAATTACAACATGATTTGCTTAAATTTAGATAACTCAAACTCTTAAACTCTGTGTCTTCAGGAATATTTTTTCTTGAAGAACATACACAATTTGGAGTAATGATAGAATTAGATTTGTTCATCTTAATCCATTTGTGTTACTAACCATCAAATCAAATGGGGGCTTTCTAGTCTCTCTGTCTCAGCTAAATTTAATAGATAGATATATTATCCTTATATTACTGTAATTGTCGTTTACATGCAGTTCTTGTGACTGGAGAAAAGAAGCTTCTTTCGTTTCATCCTATTTCCTGTTTTATTATGTTTTAGTTTTGGTTAAAGCTTTACAATTGGCATAAAACCTCCTTTTCTGCCCCCACTGTGAAAAAAGGAGAAAATGAAAACTCAATAAACCAAAGTACTAATAATTTTTCTGAAAGAAAAGAACAGACTTTTTGGAAAGTGTTCACTCTGATGAGTTTTTCTGTACCACACCTGGAGCCCGTCCTCACTGTGTGGTCAGTCTACAACAGAGACCATGTGGAAGGGTTGGTATCCAATAAAGTGAGTGAAGCTCTAATGAGCAAATTATTACTTTTTCAAAGCAAAATGTGCCTCCCTCTCCCACAATTCCTCCATTTATTTTGTATAAATTAATTGTAATTCTAGCAGTGCTAGTAATTTTTTTGTTACAGTTACTATATTGGTCACATGAGTAACCAGGGGTACAACAGTAAAATTTGTGTTAATTATTGTTGTTAACCATCTTCTTTAGTGTTTAAAATTTTGCAAACAAATAAACAATAGAGTAAGCATGTTCTTCTTGGGTAAGTTGGAGAGACTTTTTTTGCACAAACTTACATGCATCCCAGTGATCTGCAACGTGTGAGTCCACATGCTTAGAGGCAACACATATGAGCAAGGCAGGCCCTCACCCTGATTACAGGCTAAAGCTGGAAATATTGATCCCACAGAAAGGACCGTGCTCTTTTCAGCACGCATCTGGTCCTTTCCATTTTGCTTTCAGCAGCCAGGGCTGTTCAGTGATGCAAAGAAAGCGTTGTAAAACGCTTACAGCTTTTAGAAGTGCTTCTGAACTCTCCAAATAATGGTAAGAGTTGCAAATCTTATAGGAAGAGCCTATCACAGAAAAGCTTTATTCAGCTCCACAGGGAGTGGTGAAGTCCAGTTACTGAGAGCAGCTCTAAAGTAAAATACTTATAAGAAGGGGATACTGAAGTACTCATTGTTGTAACGCTTAAAGGGAACAAATGTGCATTTCATTGCATGTCTAAACCCAATATCTGTAAAGGGTGTCTGTGGCCGCCAGCAGAGGGAGAGAGAGAAATTTTGCAGATGGATAAAAAGAACTTTCAACAACCCAGCTTAGTTTAGTCATTTGGCAAAAATCCAATGCATTGGGAATTCTCCAGCAAAATGGATTGAACTTGGCAGATCTGCAAATATGCATATTTCTACTCAGCACAATCAGGCAAACATAGAGACTTCCAGAGGAACTAATTATCTTTTGTCTTTTTTACCTTAAAAAGAGGGTAATATTGGGAAGACAACTGCTAAGAGATTTCAGAAGCAATGTTTGAAAAAGGTTGAAAGAAAAACCTATATTTAGCCTTTTTCAAAAAAGTTTTTAATACCCGTTGGTGCTTCCAAAATAATTTCTTATAATTGACAGAAGCCCAAGCCATATGGTTTATAATGTGAAGACTTTTGTTTATTTGCCATTTGCTTTTTAAGTTAAAAAAACTATTTCAGTATCTTTTGTTTTTCTTGCTATATTGCTATAGTTTCATCATTATGATATCAGTCAATGCAATCAGTTTTCTAAATATGTATTCATATGAGAAAAACCATGTTTACTGATCCGGATTATATACATTACAGAAAAACAAGCTACACAGCAGTATAGATGAGTTTATCTCGAAAGAATATTTTCTGGGAAATATTGGCATATATGAAAACATGCTGTATATATCAATATTAATGCATAATATATGTTTTATATTATGTTTGTTTATGTGAATGTATATGAATTGAGTGATGAAATGGTCTTTCAGAACAAATTATTATAGCAATATCAAGAACTTTTACCAGGTGTTTTAAATTCAAATATATATATTTTAAGTATTTTATCACAAAAATTAAATCATACAGAACAGTGGAGAGGACTGACTGACTTGAAATGTAAGTCCATGATTTTCACATTTTATAAAATTTTCCAGTTACAGTTGGAGCATTACAAAATATTCTATGGGCTTAATATAGAAAAATTAAAAGGGAACATCCACTTTTAAGAGGGGATAGATAGCTCTTTAAATTGAATAAAGTTACGTGTTCTAAGGTGGAAAGATCGCCAAGGTAAAGAAAAAAAAAAGGAAGAAAGAAAAGAAAGATGTAGAACACCATGCTTGAATCTATTTCTGTCGTGAATATCTGCATAGCCGTAGAAAATGTCTGAAGGACACTGCACTGTTAATGGTGGCCGCCTTTGGCAAACAGGATTCTGAGTGGGCATAGGAGACTTTTCCTTTTTATAAATACCTTCTGTATTGTTTGGATCTGTTTTCAATGAGTATGTATTAAAATATATATATATATTTAAGAGAATATGTATATATTTTAAAGGGAATAACATAATGGGAAGACTGCTAGTCCGGACTTTGCTATTGACTAACCGTATGACCGTCAAAACATGAACTGATTTGCTTATTTTACATGACTATTATGAGAATCATTGGAAATTATGGGTGAGGAAGAGAAGATTAATTTTTCTTTTTCAAAATAAGAGTACTGACAACTGAAAAAATGTGGCAGCTCTGTTGACACAGTGAGGCTGAGAACTCATCCTATAGTTCTGGTTGCCTTTGCAGAAGGTGGAGCCTGAGGACAGTGTCGTGAGAATAGCACTGACATGAAGTTATTTCTGTCTGTAAACGTTCCTCCGGAAGGACTGAAGTTAGGGAATCACAGAAATATCCACTTGAGAAAAAAAATATACGTGGTGGAGTTACAAAATCCATCATTAGCCATTGTTAGTGAGTGGAAAAAGTTAGCAATTACGTTTTTTTCCCCTCTCCTAACATATGTAGACTTCTGATTTGGGTCCATCAGTTTCACTTACTATAAATCTACATTAAAATTCCAGATGGTCTAAATCCTTTAGGAACATGGCTAATTTAAATTTTCTTATAATACAAGCATGCATGAACTCTTACACTATCGTTATAAGCTTCCTAGATTATGTGTGTATATATACATGTTTATGTATCTATATATTTACATATGTAAATATATAGATGTTTTTCTTTTTTGAACCCTGAAGAATAGTGCTTTAATTGCAATGCTCTTTAACTGACCAGTATTTCACATTTTATTTTTATTATCATTATTTTCTGCTTAATGAAATCTATGAGAGATAAAACAATCTAGAAAAGTTATAGAAAATCTAGAAAAGTTATAGACCATCAACTGGGTGAAAAGTTTAATGAATAAACAAAATTTGGTTAGCAAGAGTAAGAAAAGGAAGAACAATAATGACAAAATACGGGGGTGGCCCAGTGGCGCAATGGTTAGGTTTGAACATTCCGCTTCTTGGCGGCCCGGGGTTCGCCGGTTCAGATCCTGGGTGCAGACACGGCACTTCTTGGCAAAAGCCATGCTGTGGTAGGCATCCCATGTATAAAGTAGAGGAAGATGGGCATGGATGTTAGCTCAGGGCCAGTCTTCCTCAGCAAAAAGAGGAGGATTGGCAGCTCAGGGCTAATCTTCCTCAAAAAAAAAAATAATGACAAAGTATTAGCAAACATAAAATATTATAGAAGCACTATATTAAAATTAAAAAAATTTATATTCATATTTTTTGATGGAAACTAAAAGTGTATAATGTGGCAAAATAAGGAACAGTGGCAGGGATTCTCATTTTAGATTAACTATTAGTTTATTATAGTTAATCATCTACAGATTAAGATTACATAGATGACATGGGCTAAAATGCTCATAGTCTCTTAGACATATTCAATTTTATGTGGTCCTAGATCCATTATCTTTGCTCAGGGGATATTTGTGAAGTTGATTGGAAATGTGCTCTTGGCTGAGCTTGTGTGTCTTTGAGGCCAGATCAACCGAGTGATTGATTGATTGATCCTGTGAACAATATGATTCTCATATTTGCTTTCAAAATTTAGACACAAATGTTTAGTGTTCTGTCAATGACTTGGAAATAAACAACATTTCCAAGAGTAGATCTATTTTAGTTAGTGCATTTTACAAAATATCCCACACTTGGGGACTGTGTCTCAACATCCTCTGAGAAGAGCCATTGCTTTTATCATATATTGTGTGAATCTTCTTTTTTAAATTTCTTTGGTGAGGAAGATTGGCCCCGAGCTAAGATCTATTGCCAATCCTCCTCTTTTTTTTTTTCTTTCTCCTCAAAGACCCAGTACATGGTTGTATATCCCAGCTGTAAGTCATTCTAGTTCTTCCACATGGGATGCTGCCACAGCATGGCTTAATGAGTGGTGGGTAGGTCCGTGCCAAGGATCCAAACCCGTGAACCCTGGGCTGCTGAAGCAGAGTGCGAGAACTCAACCACCTGGCCACGGAGCTGACCCCTGTACCATGTGAATCTTGAGTAGAAATTCAGTATTGTTTTCGTTGTGGTAAAAAATGTATAACATTAGTATAATTTTAAACAAAATTTAACACCATTCTTTTACTTACTACGTTGTCAATGATGCTTAAAAGAAGCTAAAGTTGTCTCTATATAATTTGTTTTGCCAAGTTATTCAGATAAAAAAGGAAAGAATTTTCTGGAAATAAAATATGAGTTAGCTAGAAAAATAGTTTACATATCTGAGGTGAGTTAGCTAAAGTATATCTATTTAATTAGTTATGGTACTGTGTCATCTTTGTTGTTAAAAAATTTGGGTGTGGGATTTTACAGTTATGTGGGCACAATACTTGTGACTCAGAAAAAAGTTGAATTTTTCTAATAAGATAAATTTGGAGAAAAGGAGCAATCAGTTATGAGGACCAAGTGCTTCCAAATATACTTATTTTCTTTCAACACGTGACCCAAAACTCTGATATTCTGATATAAAAGCATTGCTTTATAAACCACTTATTCCTACTTCAGAGTTTCCAAGCAAAATTCCACTGTGTAATATCGAATGTAAGGAAAACCATTTAGTTGCCAATTTATTCTGGCGGGGGGAGGTATATATTGTGATTTTTTTTCTATCCCTCTCATTTCCTCCCATGAAAAATTATTCATCTTTTAAGTGGGGATTCCCAAAGGACAAAATGTGTATTCCTAGAAAAGTCACATGGAAAATATCACGCAATGAAGAGAGCTGGATGGTCGCTGATCCGTAGTATGGTTTCCAGAAGACTGAGTTTGTAAGCAGCCTAATTTATTTTAACATTATCAAGGGCAAGTCAGCCACGTGACCAAAAGTGGAGTAGAGATATGTATTTGTAAATTAAATATTTTCCAGCTTCTAGAAATAACTACATCTAGGAAAACATGATTAGGGGAAAAAAAGTACTGGACTGAAAATCTAGTGACGTCTCTAAGGTTTCTTCCAGATCTGTCATTTTCTGATGTAGTATGTCAATCAATGGTTGGAACAAGACACAGCGCATAGGCTCAGGTTGCCCATATAGCAGAAAAAGAACTAATATTAGCTTGTGTGTTGGAGCACTCTACGTAGTTCACATCTATTGTTGTTATGTTCAAATTGTAACTATCCAAATTATTAGTAACACTAGAATAGTGCTATATTAAATACTACTTGAATATTAAATATTTATATAATGTTGTATATTTATATGAAATGCCAGTAATTGGCATTTGGGTATCTTCCTGCGATATAAAGTTTTTTGGCAAAATGAAGCTTATCATAAAGACTTTTGAGCAGAATAATGCCTTTCCCTGTTGAATAGGTGAAGTCATTATCATTCCCACTTTCTAAGCAAGCCAATTAGAAACTGAGAAGTTTGTTCAATAGAATACATCCCTAATAAAAGTTTTCAAAAATAAATACAACCTCTACTATTCTAAAAACTAAAGAGGTAGATAAGAAGGAAAGGAGAGAGAGAGGGAGAGAAAGAATGAGAAAGTGAGACACAGAGACTTTCCGGTACATCATATGAGCACTTTATCGAGTCAATGTTAGCCCCTTTGAAATGGCATGTTTTAATGTTGAAAAATTGATTTTACTTTGTACTTTTTACTTATTTTCCTGAAACTGTTTTCTATCAGAATTAATTTTTGAATAATGCATTTTTAAAAATATATGTTCTTGAATTTTACCCAGTTAGATTATAGGGTCTGTATTTGAGTTCAATACCTTGAATTCTTTAAATGCTTTGAAAATCTCTTCATACCCTCTATTCTCTTCATCTGACTTGGCTTCATCTGTAAACATGTTAGACACGCATCCTAAAGTTGTACAGATGTACCTGTTTTTGTTCAGCAGCTTGAAAGCCCTGTTTGGAAACCATTGAGAAGTTGTTTGAAAAGAGAGCCAAGCTTATAAAAATGAGACCAGTTTGCTATGAAATTTAGATATAATAGCACCTTCAAGATATATTTTAGATATAGTAACATCTTCAAGATATTTTTTCTGTATCTATGTTTTCTTATGTTAGGGAACTTTTCGCAGGTATTTATCCTATGTTCTTTTCAATGGAAATGTTTTATTGCAGTAATAGCTGACATCTTTAGTGCTTAATTCCTGCTAACGACCTCAGGTGCATGATACTTTGAGGTAGATTTTTAGTATTCCTATTGTGTAGAAGTGGAAACTGAGGCTTGGCATGGTTATATAACTTGTTTAGGTCACGTCAATTGTGGCATAGCTGGGCTTCAAATCCATATCTGTCTGATTTCAAAACTTGTACATTTAATCATGAAATCAAACTGTACCCTATATTTCTAAATACATAGGTAACTGTTACATGTAAACACAACAATGAAATACCCATTTGTGTTACCTTCATTGCATCCAGTCGTTTATAGAATTAGCACATGGTAAAATTATATATGATTGCATAAGGTATCTAGTGTGAACTACCATCTAGTGTGATTTTTTTCCATACCTGCTTACTTTTCTTTCTGTGACTTGAGGGTTTCGGAAAAGGCCCCAGCGCATGTGTTTTCAGATTAGGGGGGCAGGGAGTGGCACCTGCTGTTTCCTGACATTTGGAGCTAGAAGGGGCCTTAGAGAGCTAGTCTCACCCCTGATTTTTAAATTCAAGTTCCTGTATCACAGTTGAAATGATAGTCAAGGTAAGAACATTAATGTTTCTTCCATTGGAGGAAAAGTCTGTTGGGGATACATGAAGGAAGATGTGAATTCTATTTTTGGAAAGCTTAATGCAACAGAGTCCAATATAAATGATAATGGCCAGTGCTTCTGGGGCTGCTGCCTTCTTCTGAATACTTACTGGAAAATACATTACACTAAAGTTTACTGGTAAATTTAGGGTCCATATTTTCTGATTTTCCCAAGATAATAAGTTTATGACTTCTTTTGAATTGAATTGAGTTACAGAAATTAGATTTTGATTTCTTCTCCAATTCTTATTGCTCTTTCTACTTCCTGGTGTGTTTTCTAGATAAAGTTCCTTAGGAGCAGGGACCTTATCTGCTCTCTTACCCTCAGGATCCTCAGTGCCTGGAAACTCCTGATGGGCGCTCAGTAACGTGTTGGGATAAACAAACAAATGTAAATTTCGAACTTGATCAAAAGAAATCTTTATCGAGAACATGAGACCTGACAGGAAAATAAGACTCCAAAGAGATTTTTTTTGAAAGGATAAGTTAAAATTGTCAAAGGAAAATATAGGATGGAGTGTATCTTGAATAAGAGTTTGTGTTTTAAAAACTGGTAGCAAGGTAATATGAATGATTTTTCAGTTTGTGTTGGGTTTCAGTCTTGTGTTTGCTTTCATCTTTTAGGCTTTGCAGTTGTGTTTGTGAGCACATGACTGTGCTTGGTATAATTATTAAGTATAAGTATACTTAGTATAACTTAGTATAACATTTTCTTATCACAGAATTTTATACTTAGAACATCAAAAATTAACATACGCAAAATTTTTTACTTTTCTGTATGCTTTTTGGTTTTTTTCAGTGATCTTCAGATGCTGCATTGAGGAAAGATGTGTGTGTTTCATTAAGTTAAGAAAGTTATTGTTAAACTACCTAGTAAATATATTTGTTTTCGAGATCAGACAGTATTTTTGGCTTGTGGATTCTAAATGTTACAATTCCTAAATTAATAAACCAGTCATATGAATCTGTAGCATTTTTGTGTTCTCATGTGGTTTTGAAGAGGAAATGGGCCAACATTTAACCTAATAGTTTATGGATATAAGTAATAAAAATCTGCCTTTAATTTGGTTATTGAAGGTTAATTCACTAAATGTACTGTTGCATCCTTATCACTGAGCAGGTCCGGGAGCCTCAGTAATGGAAAATAGGAGAATGTGGGATTATTTATCAAAATCACCTTTGATGCACATTATAATTCTATAACTAAACTACAATTACGAGGCAGAGGATATTGATGTATAAAGATTTGATGAATAACCAATGCATAAATTAAAATTTCTCCCTTAATCTATTAAATATTTAAATTAAACCTTTCTCGTCTATGTATATTTTGTGGCCATTTGGATAGCAATGTGACAGAGAGAAAAAGTGTCAACTTTCTGCCAAGACCATCATCTCCTTAATGGCCAAGACCGAGTCACTTTCGTATCTCACATTCCTAGCACAAGGTCTGGCACATTTTACTTTAAGAAAGTGAAAAACAAAAACTTTGCTACACTTTTGTTATATGAATGAATAAATGAGTGTTTCTGAGAACATCTTCAACTATTATAATAGCCCCGGGAGTTCCATTCAATGTGTTTTAATGAGCAATTCAATAATCACATGGCAAATCTCCTTGTATGTAAAGTACTGTTTGAACGGCACTTCAGCGGAATTAAGATGACTTAGGCCCTGCTTTTAAGGAATTTATACTCATAAAAGAATTATATAGGGATTTCTTATATGCCAATGTCATAAATGCTATGGGAGCAGAGAGGAGGCAAGGCTTGAGTAAAGGCCAGTGGATATTCCAAAAGGAAGGAAGAGCATGTACAAAGACATAGGAATGTGTGGACTATGGCAATTCCAGAACAGCAAGTAATTGAGGGTGGGTAGGCTCAGGGTTGTGCGCAAGATGGGTTTGAGTGGGGAGGCCCAAGAGTCACCCAACTGCTGTAAGCTCCCATCATTCTGCCAAAGCACCAAGCACCACAGTAAAACAGAACTCATGACAGTCTCTTCACTGATAACTCTCTTGTGTCTAATCCCACTTCCCATATCATATAACATCCAGGGTAATTCTGTAAGCTTTTGATGCTCACAACTTCCAGCATTGTTTCTCACTCCACTATTTTAGATTTTGTTTCATGACTTTAGATTTGATGCTGAAGCAACATCCTGTCCTCCACCAACAGCACTGCCATGGGTGGCACTCCTGCTGATGGTACTAACTGTTTGATCACATCAGAGGTAAAAGTGGGAAAAAAAGGTGGGGCTGAGATCATGAGGGACCTTTCTTCCATGAGTTACGTGTTGAGGTTCTGGTGAGAAAGAAGTAGCCTTGGCAATAAACTCCAACTGTTTGGTTGTTAAGATATATTATTAGATGACGTGGATCTTGGGGAATTCATCATGGTTCTGCCTTGAATTCTTACTTTGTAGGCTCAGAAATTAAGTTTGTCAGCACACCAAGAATAGAGAAATCTCTTGGGGTGAATTCATGTTAACTGACCTCAACAAAAGTGATGTATAAAATAGTTCCAGTGTATCATCACATAAGATTTGAATAGTAGTGCCAACATGAGTGTAGTATTCTAAATTTATAGGCAAATAAAATTATATAGGAACCAAATATTAACCAGAAGGTTTTTACATAAGGATGAGACCAGAAGAAGCGGGGAGATAATTATATAATTTGATTGTCAATGGTATCAGCCTAGTTTTCTGTGGCATCATCTACATAAAAAGGATTATCTGGACACCAGGATTGGAATGTGCGAGGGTTTGGGGCCTGTAGTTGCTTCCCCTGCTTGGACTGGCATGGTCAACCTCTTTTTCCTCTGACTGTGAGTCCGTTGCTCAGACCCTCCTCTGAGCAGAGCATTCTTCTGATTAGGGGTATATCCAGGAGATAGGTAGGTTTTCTTTCATGGGCTATCTCTGATTGATTGGAAGTGGCTTCTGGAATAGTCTTAAGAAGGACTCTGAGACTCAAATTCAGTGGAATAGAGTGCCTGGGAGATTGTGGCTGAGAGCTGCCCTGGATTCAGGGAGGGGAGAGTGAAGATAATTCCCTGTATTTGCCTTCCCTGCCAGCATAATTCAGATTATGTGGAGCACCTGACAGAGCACAAGCAGGAAAGTGACGTCATCGGATATTTATTTAAGGAGGGATAAAAGATGATGGAGTTATCACCCAGATTTGTCGCATGACTGGGAGTACCTGAGAGACGTGGCAGAAAATCAAACTTCTAGGACTGCCTCCACCATGGCTGGTGCATTTCTTGCCAAGTGAAGGTGATTTTTCCTCTTTGAAGAACAAGGAGAAACAGATTCAAAAATCTTGGCTTTCTTGTGCAAAATTGAAGGAGTTTTAAAATTCAGTCAAGACTCCTCAATTATAAAGGGGAAAATTCTTGCTTAATTACTCAGTAATGGTTAATTGAAAGTTAAGTGCATCATATTTTAAAGCTGAAATCTGCTTGTGCCTCTTTATTTGCACGCTACTTAGTATTGTTCAGACCAAACCACTAAGTGCTTTTAATGCTCACCACCTCACTTCCATGTTCACATCTAAAGATTTACAGTTGTGTTTGTTGCTTTCTTTCATTAGTAAGTGGAATCAATTTGATAAGAGACTGTCTAACTGATAGGGAGGGTCACTTTCATCAGTTGCTGTGGGTGGGATTTGGCGGTCCTTGACTGTAGCATGAGTTGGGTGCAACCTCACTAACAGGCTTGAGAACCTTTCTTGAGCAGCTTTTTTTCCTGGAAATAGGAGACTTTTTAATGACTAGAGTCTTTTGCCTGTTGAAGATTAGTTTAAAAACATTATATATAATGCACTGTGCTTAGGGACATAATTTATTTTAAGACATTTTTCCAAGTAACTACAAACTAGTAGAGTTGGATCTTTTATGAGCCAGATGCTTTTCATATGCCAGACACTTTGTGGGTGTAATTTTGAATCTCCGCATCTAATCTTTAAGGGAGCATTATTAATATACACTTGTGAAATGTACATTATAAGAAACAGAGAGATCAAATAATTTGCTCAAGTTTAGACACCTTAAAGTGGTATTTAAATTTGAACCCAGGCCTGTCTTAATGACAAAGCCTACAGTCATTATGGGACATATGGGACATTATGGGACATACATGGGAACATATGTGAGGGAATATAATTTGCAAATACAATGATTTGAATGTTAGTGGTGCCATTGTTCCTAAAGGATTCTGTAGGGAATAAATTGATACCATTTACATTTTCCTTCAAAGCCTCTTAGCCTGAAGGTTACGCCACCTTCTAACAAACAAAATCAAAAGGCATGACAGCAGAGCAATTGACATTATCTGCTATTTTCTCAGTGTTTCGCATTTTATATCTATGTAGTTTGGCATGCCAACAAAAGCATTGGTTTTGGATTGCAAATGACTTTTTGTACCCTTTAATCTTTTTATCCTTTAATTTTCATGCTAATTACTTTCTGTTTTTGAAAAATTGTTAAAATTTTCCGTGGCAGTTTATTTTCCCATGTTCCCAGCTTTTTGTTTATTTGGCCGTTGTTTACTTGGCTACCTCCAGAACTGGGATTGGTATTTGCATGTCATCATTTCTGCATAATTATTTGAGTCTATATACTGCTAATCAGGGGTAGCAATATGCTCTGCTTTAATTGACCCTTGATTGCTTATGCTCTCTATTAAATTTCTACTTTTTTGCACTTTGTATTTAATAAAGTTTTCTTTATCCTGTTCTATGTGCAAATACGCTTTTGGGCTGACTAAAATGGAACTCTTCCTAGCTTAGTGGAAATTTCTTGGTATACTAAGATATGCATATTAGTATTGTCCTCTAGCCTTAGCTCCATACCAAAAATTGGCAGAAGCATCTTTTTTGTCAGATGAATTTGTAGGTGACGGTGAAGACTGGCAGGAGCTGTATGAGGTGGGGAATAGCATTAAGCAGTTCGTTATTTTTCTATTTATACTTCCATTAGCTTCAGTCCGATGTCATTTCTTTATCATAGGTGTTTTTATTTGTGTTACCTATGTTTTTGATGTATATTAAAAAAAGTGATATTTTAAAATAAATTAAAACTCAGCATAAGCCCACTCACTGATGATCATTAACATCTTGAAGTCCAGCCTTTCAGGTGAGGAAATAACAATTAGTTTATTTTATGAAGGCCAAAAGAGGATAATTAATGTATATGCTAATTTTAATATATATTGAATTATTTTTAATGCACCTAAATCCTAACAGTTTGAAATACATAGAGCTTTTTTTTTTTTGAGGTCATAATAGTTTATAACATTGTGAAATTTCAGTTGTACATCATTATTTGTGAGTCACCATATAGGTGCCCCTTCACCCCTTATGCCGACCCCCAACCGCCTTTCCTTCTGGTAACCACTAATCTGTTCTCTTTGTCCATGTTTTGTTCTATCTCCCACATATGAGTGAAATCATATGGTATTTGTCTTTGGCTTATTTCACTTAACATAATACCCTCAAGGTCCATCTATGTTGTTGCAAATGGGATGATTTTGTCATTTTTTAATGACTGAGTAGTTTTCCATTGTATATATATACGACATCCTCTTTATCCATTCATCAGTTGATGGGCACTTGGGTAGCTTCCACATCTTGGCTATTGTGAATAATGCTGCAGTGAACATAGGGCTGTGTAAGTCTCTTTGAATTGTTAATTTCAAGATCTTTGGATAAATCCCTAGTGGTGGGATAGCTGGATTGTATGGTATTTCTATTTTTAATTTTTTGAGAACTCTCCATACTGTTTTCCATAGTGGCTGTGCTTGTTTGCGTTCCCACCAGGAGGGTTTGAGGGTTCCCTTTTCTCTACATCCTCTCCAACATTTGTTATTTTTTGTCTTGGTGAGTATTGCCATTCTGATGGGTGTGAGGTGGTATCTCATTGTGGTTTTGATTTGCATTGAAATGCATAGAGCTTTCAACATTCTCTTTATTTTTCCTGAGACAGTGAAATAAGGGCATTACCAAATCTAATTCTCTTAGCAAAAAATAACAAGTAGAAAATTCATAAACCAGCACTTTCTCGATATTCTGTAATAGGGAATAATTGTTTGTTTGCTGTAGTCCTACTAAGTATCTTGCTAATGTTTGCAACTGTAGGTAAGTACTGCCAAACTAAAGTTCCAGTTGGGAAATACAAAGGTAACTTTATTTTTTAAAAATTTTTTAATTTTTTAAAGAAAGTTTATTTATTTATTTTTTTGAGGAAAATTAGCCCTGAACTAACATCTGTTGCCAATCCTCCTCTTTTTGCTGAGGAAGTCTGGCCCTGAGCTAACATCCATACCCATCTTCCTCTACTTTGTACGTGGGACGCCTGCCACAGCATGGCTTAACAAGCGGTGCATAGGGCCACACCCGGGATCTGAACAGGTGAACCCCGGGCCGTCCAAGTGGAATGGGCAAACTTAACTGCTGTGCCACTGGGCTGGCCCCAAAGAGAACTTTAAATGCATTATAATGTCTGCCATCAATGAAGATTGAACATCCTAATGAAAAAATTATTTTGTCAAGACAAGAATAAATATCACTTTACTTAATGCGTCTGGGTATAGTTTTTCCTCATGCAGCTATTAATAAAATTTATTATATTTTAGAGTAGAATAATAAAATTATAGAATTTTCGGTCTCCTGGGAAGGGATCATTAAAGTCCAATGATCTTATTTTAGGTACTACAGAAGGTTCTCCACCTGCCTGGTGAGTGGCAAGGCTGGGTTTAGAACTCACATCTCCTGCCTCTGAGCCCAGAATGTTTTTCACTGCTGTGTTTGTATGGTTTGTAACATCCACAAAACACTTTGTAAGACACAGAGTCAGTCTGCATTTCTAATATTAAGGAGACTCAGCTCAGTTTTCTTTTCACATATATTTATAAAATACATTCTGTGCTGGCAACAACTCCTGAGATGCTGTCTGGTGAGGGACGTGTTCTGAGGACACCTAAGTGGAAATGCCGATGTCTACACCCAGCCTTCCCACAATTAGACAAAATGTGTCCCTATCAAAAAGCAATTAGTGAAGAAGTAATAAATGTTTCCAAAATATTACACACATGTATGGAGGATATAGAATGTAACAATAAAGAGACAAGATACATTTTATTTTTGTTAAGATCTATGCTTTTAAAATCTGGACAAAGTAAAATAATCTTCAAGGATTTTTGATTACTAACAATTATATATTATTTTAGTTGTAAATAATATAATTTCATCATTAGTATTTTAAATTCTCTTGGGTTTTTGAAGGAATTGCCATATTAGTTATAAATAATGTGCAGATTGGCACAGAGAAGCCATTTATTTGCTTACTTTCCTCATAGATAGAGTGTGATAGAGTTTCATACTGCCTTCAAAGATGGTCTGTTCTGTTCTTATTTAACCGAATTGTCATGTTTACTTTGTAGATTTGCTTTAATTCTGACTATACTTTATTGCACACACACATACTTAAGGATCAAGAATTCTCCATTCTACTTCCCTCACTTTCTGTTTAATATTACTTTAGGGGCCGGCCCTGTGGCCAAGTGGTTAAATTCACGTGCTCCGCTACAGTGGCCCAGGGTTTCGCTGGTTTGGATCCTGGGCGCGGACATAGCTCCGCTCATCAAGCCACACTGAGGTGGCATCCCACATGCCACAATTAGAAGGACCCACAACTAAAATATATACAACTATGTAGTAGGGGGATTTGGGGAGAAAAAGCAGAAAGAAAATAAAAACAGAGAGATTGGCAACAGTTGTTAGCTCCGGTGCCAATCTTAAAAAAAAAATTGCTTTAAATGCCAAATATAAAATTGTTAAATTTTATATTTAAAATTCAACCTTAAGTTACAACTTTAGCTTGTGTAGCTCAGGGATTTCTTGTTAAGAAATATTCAGAGAATCTTATTTATTTAAAGACATCATGTTATCAGAGTTTATGTTGGTGATTAGTCCAAATGAATAATTCTATGTATTATTTTCTTATGAGAAAATTTTCTGCGTCAGGTTTCTTTAATTCTTTTTATAGTTGCTGTTATATACTCCGACACAGAGTTCAGTAAAGGTATTTTGAGAAACGTGAGATAGCGTTTCTCTAATTTTTATCCAATTTTCAAGAGTGAATTTAAAATACAATTCCACGTTTTTTGCATTTTCCTCCATTTGTTTCTGTGTTTAAATGTTTGTTACCATGGCAGCTAAGAAGAATTTATTACTTGTTCTTTGTCAAATGTCAAACAGCATGCTCTCCTATGTATAGTGCTTAGAACTCACAGCAATTCAGCTCGACTTCATTTGTCCTTGAATGTGTTGCCTGGAAACCGTCATCTGACAGGCAGCAGAAGGAACAGAACTCTGGTCTGGAAATCAGAAAACTTGTGTGCTAGTGCCAGCCCCAGTGCTGTTTAATCTTGTGGGCATGAACAACTGACCAACATCTTTGGGCCTTAGTTTCCTGAGTTGTTAAATTAAGAAGTAGAGCTGGATGATTTTCAAAGGCTGTTTTTAGTTCAAATGTTCTAATTAATGAAATTTTTGGGCTATTCTAATTGATCTTGGGAGTGTCCAAATACATCAATCTCTAGAACCCTTGGTTTCCTTTAACTGGACAGTTAGAGAGGGAAGACTGGTTCTTATCTTCGGGAGTTTTGAGGAGAGAAGGCCATTTTTGAGTAAATCTGTATTGAGCTGCACTTGAGTTGTCCTTGTGCTAACCTCTGTAATTTTCTTGAGTGGTTGTCCAATCCTCTTTTTCATGTAGCCCAGGGGTTCTAGACATGCTCATGATGCCACATTTAGTTTTGTGACTGGATTCTTTACTATCCCTATGAGCCAGATTTAAGATGAAATAATAGAATAATTGACAAGAAATATTCACCAACTATGAGATCCTCTTCAAATGACTTAGCCCAACTAGGATGTATGTTTGCAAACTTTGAACTTCAGCAACGTTCTTAATTAATGCTCTGTAGTAAAGTGATAGAAAGAAGTAAAAGAGGACTCAATTTAAAGATACTTGAGTAGGAAAAACTCACTTCTCCTCCTGTGTGTCTCTCCTTCAGTACTCACACAGGTAATTCTAGTGACTTCACTGGACTAGACTCTTCTTGTCACCAAATACGTGGGTTTTTTCCCCACACCAAGCAGTTCTACAACACCAGCCGGGGGTCCTACAATTTAATTCAATTCTGACACTGTTTACCTGGAACTAGTATCAGATTCCCCCATATTAAGGGCTCAGTCCTACAAGACCGCCCCCACCCCTCAGATGCCAGTGGCATGCCCAGGTTGTTACCAGTGCTTGTGACTGACCAACTCTAAACTGGAGGTCCCCACACTCCCTCCTCTGATTCGATTAATTTGTTAGAGTGGCTCATAGACCTCAGGAAAACAGTTTACTTACTGTTTGCTAGTTAATTATAAAAGGATATGATAAAGGGTACAGATGAGCATCCAAATGACAGAGATGTGTAGGGCAAGATATGTGGGAATGGGAGTGGAGACGTCCCAGCACACCACTCTTCCATCACCTCCTTGTGTTCACTAACCTCCCACTTTTGGGATTTTTTTGGAGGCTTCATCACATAAGCATGATCCATTGTTAACTTCATTTCCAGCCCATCTCCTCAATCTGGAGAATGGGGAGTGGGGCTGAAAATTCCAAGTTTCCAATCATGGCAGGTCTTTCTGGTGACCAGCTCCGATCCAAGATCCCAGTAAGAATCACCTCCTTAGAACAAAAGACGCAGCTATGACTCAGGAAATCCCACAGGATTTAGGAGCTCTGTGTCAGGAACCAAATTTTGGAACAGAAGATGCTCCTAGTGCTCTTATCGTTAGGGAATTACAAGGGTATCAGGAGCTCTGTGCCTGGAACTGGTGGCAGAGACAAATAAATATAGGTTTTCTATTATCTCACAATACCAAAGTACAGATTAAATAATGTAGTTTTGGTTGGGAATTCTCGAGATGGTAGCAAAGACTGTTCAGCCTGGCGTGATGGAGTCAGAGATGGGTTGAGTTACTTATTTAGAGCAGAGGTTTCATAAAGGGCTTACCTGGAATATCAAAAGGAAGGTCTTGAAGTTTCATACTGATTTAATGCATTAATCATTTCAGACAGTTCACTATCACTGTTGCATTTCAACATTGTATGAGTATGGTCAACATGAGTATGGTCAAACCCTGAAAAACAGCTATGATTAAAAATGACCTCTAATATTCACTGTCACCGACACCAACCTAGCAAAACCCAAGATTCAGTAGCAGAGGGAACAAAGTCCTTGTTTGAGGTTGTCTCCTTTTTTTCTAGTATTATACACAAGAAGTTGTTTCTAATGCTCCTTAAAAAAAAGGAAAGGAAAAAATTCTTACATAATGCTAAGATTATTTTTCTAACTACAAAGAAAATAATACTTTGAATTTATTGTTAGAGAGGCACAGATTTAAATGTCACAAGATCTGTATTTCAAATTGGAGGTGCAGTTTCAATAATCAATATACCCTAGTCAACACGTTTTTCTGTTTTTAGCATTTTTGTATTTTGGCATTTAATAGCACTACATTCAAAGCCTACCCCACTTAACACATAGCACTAAACTAAAGATCAGAGAAATTCAATTTATTTACATTCCAACAAGTTAAATAAATGCTGTAAGGGATAATATCAAAGAGTTATTTAAAATGTCTTTAATGTTGTTGCTTCTTTGCCTTTTCAAATATAATGCCAGAACAATTGCTTTAGTGGAAAGTGCTGTGTACTGTGGGTACGTAAGCTGCTAACTAAAATGTTAAACTCTATTTTGTATGGAATTTCTTTTGGAATGAGGCTGATTATTAGGCTAATTGTTGCTATATTGTTTTAAATGAGCATTGAGCTAATAAAATCCCCCCAAATAGCAAGCTCAAATACCACATGAGGTTTGCGGAAAATAACATGAGCTAGATATTTTGAGGGGGGGAAGAAAAAGACTGTCTTTTGCAAATATGAATTAGATATTAAGCAAAAAAAATTCATGACTGCTCTAAAATTAGTATGTTCATTTTAAATACCCCAAAGGGCCAAGTGCTGAAATTTGAACCAAATGGGAACCAAAATATTAACATCAAGCAATCTCTTGAGTAAGTTGTAAAAAAAAAGAATTGGTCACTTTTGCTGTGTTGCTGAGCTTTATTGGCATAGAGAGGAAGGAGGATTTTGGAAAGGAATATGATGAAACGCCCAAATTCTTGGAATTTGATTCAAACCAAAAGGAAATGATCTCTGAAATTCAGTACAGGTTTAAAAATAATAGTTCTTCCAATTTTGAAATATTTTAGTCACACTTCTGTTTTAATGACTCAAAAGATACTTCTATAAGTCTTAGTGTAAAAAAATGAAAAGATGATATGTAAAAATGATTTTGAAATTAATTTAAAAGGTGAGTGTATGTTCACATTTTAAAACTAAGGACTTTTTAGATTTCTTGAAACATCTCCAGAAAATTTGAGTTGTTTATCCATGGATGACACTTCATCTTAGACAGCTAGTGCATATTCTGGCTATTGCTTGATGAGAAAACAGCTTTTTAAAAGCTGAGTTAGTATTATTATAATGGTTCTTAATGAAAAACAATCAAAATATTTAATAATAAGGAAATTGTTAAATAAATTATGGTATTCCATGAAACGGAATATTATGCAGCCATTTAAAAGTAATTTTTACAAGAAATTTTAATGGCATGAAAAATGCTCATTATTTATTAACTTAAATATTCAGGTTGGGGGCCGGCCCCGTGGCTGAGTGGTTAAGTTAGCTCGCTCCACTTTGGCGGCCCAGGGTTTCACTGGTTCAGATCCTGGGCACGGACACGGCACCACTCATCAAGCCATGCTGAGGCGGCATCCCACATAGCACAAACAGAAGCACTCACAACTAGAATATACAACTGTGTACTGGGGGGCTTTGAGGAGACTAAAAAAAAAAAGATTGGCAACAGTTAGCTCAGGTGCCAATTTAAAAAAAAAATTCAGGATGAAAAAATGTATCCAATATGCTCTCAACTGTTTTATCCATAGGCATAGAAACATGCAAAAGAAATATGTATATGTCAATAGTGGTTTTATCTGGATACCTAGCATTTATCTTCAATTTTTTCTTTAAGTTAAAATTCTTCTTACAGGGAACATTTATTACCTTTTATAATCAGAAGCTACATTTTTTAAAGCTTACTGATTCCAAATGTTGCTGCATATTACAATGAAAATAATCATTGTCAATAGGATATGATAAAAGCTAGTTTTTTCTGAAATGTGTGAGGAAGAAAAAAAACAAAGAATGCAGAAATACCTGCTACCCTGAAACTGGGATCCACTGCTTCGCTCCACCACTCAAGCCTTAGACTAATAACAACCATCCGTTTTCCATCTGCCATGGTAAGTTTTATGAGGTTTTTAAAAATGTGTGTGCTGTTATCACTAATACAGAAGATGTATCTGCCCAATGTAGATCCCATTGACTATATAAATTATATTCTGAAAGAAAATTTTCACATGATTGGAAGAAAATAATAGCTTAAATCTGGCAGATCCCAGCCAATATGAACTTGGCATAGTCTTCCTAATACCCAATGATAGAGAGAGTAACTACCTCAAAGGAATTCTTAACTAATAAAATCAAATGGTGCAAGTATACTATAAACATTTGGGACTACTTGAGTGGAATAAACTTGGAAGAACTCTGAGAGATTATTCAGAAGACTTTGCTGGTACAGAATATAATAAGTATTTAATTAAAGTTATAGAACATGAAATGATTTTCTTTCCTGGACTTCTCTGGTAATCAATCCATTCTTCCACAGTTGAATGGAACTATGGTCAGCTAAGGGAGAAAGCCTGTAGTCATCACGAAAAGAAGATATGGTGATTCTTTGCTTTTAACAGAATAGTTGCACGTAAAGTCAGGCATTAGTTTGTGTTCTGGACCCTACACAACAATTTCAGAAATAACTTCCTTGAATCTTTTCCTTTCACTCAGTCATCAGTGTGTCTCCCCCATGGGTGCATCAGAATCATTTAAAAAGTTCAGAGACTTGCATTCTGTACCTGGAGAACCTGATATGTTCAGCAAGGTCAGAGTGACTATATTTAAGCAAACTAAAACAGAAAACCCCTCTAGCTATTTTGACGTGTAGCCCAAATAGAGAATACTGGGCTGTAGATGAAGTCACTGAGGATACAAAGAGATAAGACATCAGGCTGGTCCTCGCGTTGCTTACTCTGAAAGAGCAGCTCAGGGTCTACTCTTTAAAATTGGGACGATATACATTTTTCTAATAGAAAAGATATTTTCCTGTCATGAGCTGTCTTCTCACATATTGATTTTTTCATGTCTATTGTCCTAGGTTCTACCATGCCAGAAATAGAAGGGCAAAGAACAGGCAAATTGATTGATTCAATTATGTCAGGATAAATTGTCAAAGATCTGAAACGGCAGAAGAGATTCATGGGTGTCTGTTCAGTGGAGTGCTGGAGGCTGTCTAGCAGACCTCTGGGAATTAGCTGGTTTTGTAAGGGTCTTCATATTCAACTCTCTTTCTAGGCCATTTGACAGCTTTGTAGAGGTAGAAGTTAATTTGTAGAAAACTGATAGTAATGCAAATGATTTTTTCCATAAAGATGATGGTAAATTTTATCCAGTATGAATACAGTTATGTCTGTTACATAGAAAATATAATCTCAAACACAATATTTTATTACCATCTAGGCCATTAACCAGTTTTGCATCTATTAGCAAAATCATTTCAACATCTGTAAGTCTGTTCTTCAGATTCTTCTTTGGACCTGTTTTAACATCTTACTCATCTCCTCCTTAATTAGCTACATAAAATCTTTGACGTCCAACATTTTCTATTTGAAGGATAGTTATGATTTTACCTTTTTGAAAATCGTGCTTTCACACTATAAATCCCTGCATGACTTTGCATTTGGAATGGATTTCCCATCAGGGATATTTCTATACTGACTGCTCTTTCAAGAAGTGGCTGTTTTCTCGCTCATCACTACTTACCACTGGAGCTGGAGATGGGATGTATCTCCTCCTTGCCCATCACTGCTTCTTTCAGAAGTTGAGATGACACATTGGTGATTCGTTCTCAGATATCACACAGAAAAAATGTATAGAATCATCTACCCTGGCTGTTTCTAAAAAATCTATTCTGGCAGATTTGTTGACAAAAATCAACTCTCCTGCAGCTATTGATTTCATCATAATCATTTTTATGTTTTTTGCTGAGTAAGTTATGGTCATAAACTTCATTGCATTTACTGGAGAAACGTTCCTTGTTACCATGGCAACAGGCAAAATATGTCAGAGTTATGTGTAAATTGTGCTTATTTCTTTGACCTGTTGTGTGGAAATGTGACTTTGCTCTTGAAACTATTCAAAGATATCCCCTCTTGCTTTCCAGACCAATAAACTTTCTCATACCAAATGATCAGAGCTAATAGCGGGCTGGCTCTAGATACTCTCCATACTTAATTAGGAAAGCCCTGGTGTGCCATTAGCCTGTAAAGTTTATAAGCATTTTCTGATTTTCTAATAGTCTTGGAGGATCATTTTGTTTAAAAAAAATTGAAAAAGAAATTGATATGTACACTTTTAGAAATATCAGAAAAAAGTGTTTGCTAAAGGTATGATCATCTGTGACAATATATTTGTCTTAAAATAACGATTATAATTGCATTTTTAAATAGTGCAAATATAGAGAAAAGAATAATACGCTGGACTTCAGGCTAAAACAGATGCTGTTTTCTTTGAACTAGCTTTTGAAGTAATTATAATTGACAGAGGAAGTGCCTTTCATTTTCCTACTCTGATACAATTAGGAAATGTTTTAAATAGGAAAATAATATACTCTCATGTCATTAGCACTTATGATAGAAAACACAAATGGCACTGTGAGATCTTTTCACTGTCAACCATAAAAATGTACATTTTGGGGGGCCAGCCCCATGGTCGAGTGGTTAAGTTCGTGTGCTCCACTTTGGTGGCCCAGGGTTTCCCTAGTTTGAATCCCGGGCAGCTGGTGGACATGGCACTGCTCATCAGGCCATGCTGAGGTGGCGTCCCACACAGCACAACCAGAAGGACCTACAGCTACAATATACAACTATGTACTGGGGGGCTTTGAGGAGAAGAAAGAAGAAAGAAAGAAAGAAAAGAAGAAGATTGGCAACAGATGTTAGCTCAGGTGCCAATCTTTAAATTTTTTTTTCTCCCCAAATTCCCCCGGTACATAGTTGTATATTCTTAGTTGTGGGTACTTCCAGTTGTGGCATGTGGGATGCCACCTCAGCATGGGCTAATGAGTGGTGTCATGTCTGCGCCCAGGATCCAAATGGGTGAAACCCAGGGCTGCCGAAGCGGAGCACGCAAACTTAATCACTTGGCCAGGGGGTCGGCCCCTCAGGTGCCAATCTTTAAAAAAAATTTTTTCTTGGGGCCTGCCCAGTGGTGCAGTGGTTAAGTTCACAGGCTCCTCTTTGGCAGCCCGGGGCTCACTGGTTCAGATCCCAGGCCGGACTTATGCACCGCTTGGCAAGCCATGCTGTGGCAGGCGTCCCACATGTAAAGTAGAGGAAGATGGGCAAGGATGTTAGCTCAAGGGCCCACCTTCCTCAGCAAAAAGAGGAGGATTAACCGCTGATGTTAGCTCAGGGCTAATCTTCCTCTAAATAAATAAATAAATAAATAATAATAATAAAGGAAAAAAGAAAAGATACATTTTTCTTGAAACATCTAAGATAGAATATTTTGACAATAGTAATAGTAATTGTTAAGGGCTGAATTGTGTCCCCTTCAAATTCATATGTTGGAATCCTAACCTCCAATATTTCAGGGTCTTTAAAGAGATAATTAAATTAAAATGAGGTCATTAGGGTGGCCGTAATCTAGTATGACCGGTGTCCTGCTAAGGAGAGATTGCGACGCAGACACTCCCAGAGAGAAAAGCGTGTGAAGACCCAGGGAGAAGACAGCCATCTGTAAGCCACGGAGGGAGGCTCCAGCAAAAACCAACCCTGCCAACACTTCAGTTTTGAACTTCTAGCCTCCAGAATTACGAGAAAATAAATTTCTGTGGTTTCAGCCACCCAGTCTTAAGAGGTTTTCCATTGCGTTCAAGGTAGAATAGGGCAACCATGCACCATATTCAAGTCTGTAAGTAGGTTTATTTCTGCTTACCAGTCAAAGTTTATTTGGCTCCCATTTTTGGTGAAAGTCAACTTCTGTTTTTGGGAGGTCCCTGATTTATACTACTACACATCTCTTAGTTTAGAAATGATTGACATGCTATTTATTCCATAGACATATCTCTATTCTAACAAGAGTTTGCAATGATGAAAACAAATTGCTTTCAGGATTATAAAACAAAGAATGAACAAATGAAGAGAGCTTTGTGGAGGGCAAGCTCCTGAACTAGCAGCTTGCTGTGACAAATATTCATCCTACTTTTTGGATTCATTCTGTTATTGTGTTCATGTGCAGCCATTGCATTAATCTTTCTTTTTTGTTGCTGTCATGGCCAACATAGGCACTAGCCAGCTGGCCAAGCTTATTTTCCCCTGAGAAATCTTCCATTTCTTGACCTCAAATGACTGGTCTCTAGGTGAACTCAGAAATAAATGAAATCTGGATTACAATGAGCGATTGTTTTTGCCACTTGAGGTAGGCTCCTCCTGGGTTGTTCTCATCCTAACAATCTGCATTAATTCTCTCTCTCTGATGACCACAAACCTAATGATATCCCTTTGTGGGGTGGGGGCTGGCATAGTTGCCTGTCGCATTTCTTCCCAGGAAGTGGCAGCCTAGACAGATATTGAAGGAAGAACTCTCCACACCCAGTTTACAATGACTAGAATTTGCCCAGTGAGGAGACTGTGATAGTCACTTACTCATGAAGTGGGGTCTCTTTGAGTGATTGTCTTGCTCCTGGCAGAATAATGAACTTTTTGCTTCCGGGCCCATATAATGAAACTGGTGAATGGGACGGTGCTGAAAGGGCAGAGGGATAGAATATTTGGGGATGTAAGATCTGATCAAAGTGGGAGCTCACTTTCTTACAGTCACTTTCCTGCTAATTGAAAATGTTCAAGTGTTGTCTAGGGGTGCTACCTGTGAATACTGGGCAGGGGAGTTAAGGTGTGAGGGGCAGAGAGGGAAGGACTGAACTGTAAATGGGGAAAAAAAGAGATGTAAGAATAAGGCTCAAAGTGATGAAGGACAACAGACAGGAATAACAAGTGGGGTCTCCAGACATTTACGAGTGTAAAGTGTCTTAGGAGGGAAACTAAATTAAGCGCGGATTGAGAATAACTGCCCGGATTTGTCAGAGCACACTTGGAACAGGACATAGAGGCTTCAAGGTGTCGGGGCGGCGGTGGGGGGGGGTGCGGTAGATGAACAGGAAGTCTGATGATTTGTAACAGTTCTTTAGTCCTTTTCTCTCAGTGATGATAAGAGCTTTTAAACCCACTGTGGATGCTGCATGTGGCTCGGGAGAAAGCCTGGGTGCAGCTGATGGGGGACATGTCTGGGAAAGTGGTTGAGGAGAGCAGGGCCATGGACACTGGGGTCTTAGTGGTGGAAACAGAAAGACTGGCACCCTACAAGACTGATCTTCCCCTCAATCCCCTTTCATCATTGGCTCACAGCATAAAGCCGCGGGATTCAAGGAGCCATGCATTTGTTGTAAGTTAATGACAAGCTTGAATGCATACTGCTTATTTTACATACAAAGATTTCTACCTTAATAAGCTGCATAAAGGCTCCTCCCCCTACTTGAGGTAACTGCAGGTAGTCTTGATGCCTTGATTGGAGAATCAGGTGATAACTCCACAAAGAGCATCCCATACTGATTTATAGCCCCAATCCTGGTATCTCTAATTATCTTAATAGGAACTGCACATTTTTTACAGACAAAATTAATTTTGGCTCCTATTTGAGAATTGTCAGAAAATCAAGTAATGAAGGTTTATAATGATTCTAAAAAATTGGAAATTGCTGCTTAATATAACATAGGTACTGAAGATTCAGTTTAATTCATATTTAAAAAGACAACAGAATATCATAGTGTTCCTGCTGCTAAGAACTAGTTATTTATCAACAAGTGTTAATTTATTGTTTAATACGTGCAGGGCCAGCCTCTAGCCTGATGAGAGTGATAAAGATAAAATATTTGGCCAAAATGCTGAACAGTCTGAAGCAAGCTAGCCTCATTTTCATGGCTGCAGCTGTGGCTTTTTGCCTACAAAGGATATAAGAATTTGTGTTAGTCCAAAATTTGTTTGTAATCAGATTTAGTAGAATATTTTAAGGCCAATGAAAAAAACTTCTTGAAAATATTTACCAGATTGCTACGTATAATTCCACTCTTAAAAAATCTCTTTCTGTCAGTTTTCAAAGTAGCTTCCTACTAAATAAGATTAAAGTTTCTCTAATGTAAAGCTAAAGGAAAATGTTAGTAAAAAACTTTAATAAAATCACTAATATAATTATCCTTCATTTAATCAAATGAGTCAACTTCATGTTACCTTTGATAGTCTATTTTTTCCTATGTTCAGGAAAATGTAAAAATCAATTAATTGATCATTCAACAGTCAATTTTTTCTTTCATCCTTCCCTTATTAGCATACCTTTTTCCATTTTGATTGTAATTTCCATGGTATAGTAGAAATAAGAATGGATCAGGAGTTAAGGGATATGATTCATGAACAAATTATCAAAAAAAGACATTTGGATATAAGCAGGGAAATTTGAATACAGAGTGAGAATTAGCTGATATTAAGAAATAATTGTTAATTTTGTCAGATGTGATACTAGTTAAAGGTTATGTAAGCAAATGTCCTTATATTTTAGAGGTGTGTATTAAAGGACTTAGTGATGAAATGCCAGGATGCCTGGAATTTGTTCTTTTTTTTTAAAGATTTTCCTTTTTCCTTTTTCTCCCCAAAGCCCCCCGGTACATAGTTGTATACCTTTAGTTGTGGGTCCTTCTACTTGTGGCATATGGGACGCCATCTCAGTGTGGCTTGATGAGCCGTGCCATGTCAGCACCCAGGATCTGAGCCGGCGAAACCCTGGGCCACCCGTGCGGAGCACGTAAAAACCACTCGGCCATGAGGCTGGCCCCCTGGAATTGTCTTTAAAGTACTTTACCAAAGGAAAAAAAAGTCAGATGAAACCAATGTTAATCATTGTTATATCTAGGAGAAGAGGATATGGATGTTCATTTTACAAATCTCTCTGCTTTATGTATGTCTGAAATTTTTCATAATAAAAAATAAAACCAAAACTGGAGAGAGGTTTTCTAATATCAGAGCTACACTCTGGCTTTGGGAATTGTCATGAAATGAAACAACGGAAGCTTATAGTGACTCTGACAAATTGGAAATTGTTACTTAACTAACCCTTCTGATTCTCGGTATTTCCAGCTTTAAAATTGAAAACAAAACCACCTTACAGTGAGGATTAAACAGTGTAATTCACATGAGAGAACTCTGAAAAAAGTAGAAAGTGATTTCTAAAATGAGTTACAAATTATTAATGTAAACATAATCACTTATCTTTGGCCTTTCCTTGTACAAGTAATTTTTTAAAGAAGCGAACAGGAAAATTGCAGTGGCTCTAAAGGAGATTGGCTAAGACGATGACCATCTGGGCAC
The DNA here is from genome assembly GCF_041296235.1 of Equus asinus. NCBI lineage: Eukaryota > Metazoa > Chordata > Mammalia > Perissodactyla > Equidae > Equus > Equus asinus. Next base: position 7,556,364 of record NC_091792.1, read on the forward strand.
GGTCATATGCGGATGGCCAGAGATGCTGGAGAGACTTAGCCAAGAAGAGGGGACATTTGTGCAAGGGGTGGAGGAGATGGGACCTGTTAGTTGTTTTTGAATATTTGAAGAGTTGTGGAAATAGGATCAGTGTAATTGTGGAAGGCAGGATTGGGACCAATTAATGGGAGAACGAAGTGGAAGGTTTGGGTTTAGAATTTGGAAGAACTTATTAACAAGAATTTTCTCCACAAAGAACTTAACTGTCTTTATTTCTGTGGCTGAAGTTTTTGGTAGAAGCTAGTGACCAGCTCGAGAGCCCTGCTGAGGTGTTTCCGTCTGGAGGTTGGAGGTGAGATCCGCTTGAGCTCTGAGAACCTTCCAGTTCTCTGTGGTTTCATTGATCCCTATGGCTCTATATCTTTCTATTTTTTGTTTTATCCAAGACATTACTCTCTCCCAACGTTCTTTTCTTCTCCCTCTGGTCTCTTAATTCCTCTCGACTTGAATTTTTAGTCAACATCTCTATTTTTTCAAGATTTAAGTCAAGTCAATGGTATTCACTGGATTCTACCATCACATTTGCTCTTTTAGTCATTGAAAGTCACTGTCAATCCACCTCTTTCCTTTCTGCAGGATTTATTATATTTATTTCTTCATATTTTGTTAAACACATAGATTAGAAAAATGATGTAAAATTAACTTATAATAAATAACTATTGAGCATTTTCTACATGCCAGGCAATATTCAGGTACTGGAGATACAGCACTTAATGAAATAAGCAAAAGCTCTTTGCTCTCGTGGAGTCTAGATTCTAGTGGAAGGAGACAGAAACCAAACAAGTAATAATGTATTTGTTAGATAGTAATAGGTGCTGTAGAGAAAACTATATGAGAATAGAGGGAATAAGGAGTGCAAAGGGGAGGATGCTATTCTTTTATAGGATGGACAGGGACAGCCTTTCTGATTAGATGACATTTGAGCAGAGGTGGGAACAAACAGTGTGGGTATTGGAGGAAAGAACAGTCCATATGTAGGGAACGGTGAGGGCAAAGTCTTGAGTAGGAGCATGCTTGGCTTGTTCCAGGAGCTAGAATGGAGTAAGCAAGGGAGAGAGTGTAGAAACTGAAGTCAGAGAAGTGTCTGTGTGTGTAAAGGGTATAGTTGGTGTGCTATAACATATAGTGCTTTGTAAGGTCTTTCATTTTACTCCTAGTGAGATGGGGAGCCATTGAAGGGTTTCCAGCTGAGCAGTGACATGACCCAAATTGCATCTTAAATGTTTTCTTTTACTCAGGATTTATTACTTTTGAAAGTGAAAATTAAAAAAAAAAATGTTAGGGGCTGGCCCCATGGTGTAGCAGTTAAGTTCACATGCTCCACGTCAGCAGCCCAGGGTTCGCAGGTTCAGATCCTGGGTGCAGACCTACACACCACTCATCAAGCCATGCTGTGGTGATGTCCCACACATAAAATAGAGGAAGATTGGCACAGATGTTAGCCCAGTGACAATCTTCGTCAAGCCAAAAATGGAAGACTGGCAACAGATGTTAGCTCAGGAACACTCTTCCTCACACACGCACACACACACACACACACACACAAATCTTAGAGTAAAACTGTGAAGGTAAATATGATATCATCTTTTGTTTATTTGAATAAATGTTTTGAAACCGCTACTGCAGGGCAAGCACAGTGCTCAATCCTGGGAGAAAATGATGTCTAAGCCACATCCCTGCCTTTGACACCATGTGTCTGGCATCTTGTCTTCTCAGTTCTGTGATTTTTGAAGCATACAATAAGAATAACAACAAACACCCTTTAATCCTCAGTCAATATTATGAAGAATATAAAAATATACAAGACCCTTGCCTTAAGGAATTTATAATCATTCTTAGCAGGAGACAGGGACAGACATACAGAAATTAAAACTTAAAAATGACAAAGCAATAGCAGTGATGTAAAATAGAGGAAGTTTATCTTTCTTGGGAGAGGTTAGTCTCAGAAAGACCGTTGCTAAATTAATCTGTCACTAGTTAAAAATGACAATCCGTCAATGACACATACTTTTCTTCTGGAGCATGGCTTTATCTGTCTCTGCAATTGTGTGGATTCAAAGTTGGTAAATGGAGGGGCTTCTGTATTGTATAGCACTAATGCAGATGATTTGGCCACTAAGTGTGAAGAGCTCATGTGTTTTGAGAAGTAGGAAGGACGAGAACAATGATAATTACCACTTAGTGAGCTCTTCCTATGTGCTAGATCCTATTCTAAGCATTTTCCATGTAATAACGCATTTTACTCTTGCATCCCTAAGATGTACTATCACTGTCCCTATTTTATTGATGTGGGGGTCAAAAGCTTTCCCCAAATATTTCAATTGGCAAGTGAGGGAGCAAAAATTCAAAGCAAAACAGTCTGTATTCTATAGAGATCATGTTCCAAACTACTCTACTGATGAAGGTATTTGTATTTCAAAGACTTTTTCTTTATTCCCAACAAATAGATCTGAGCTTGTTTTTGAAGAGCTAACAAGTGTCTGAACAGGGCCGGAAGGATTGGATAAAATAATGATAGGTTTTGAAAATCTGACCTTTCATGACTTACCTTTGGATGGGGGGCTCTATATTGGATCAGCTCTAAAAGTATACAGGATACATGAGTATGGGCTTCATTTGTATGATCACAGTTCTAGTCTCTTTCAGTTCAGGCCTTTTCAGGTCTGATTAGCTTGATTTCCTTGTATGATGCAGTTATATGCATTACCCTGTCATGCTCTGCAAAGAATTCCTGTTCTTTATCATATGCCAAGTGTTCTATTGGTTCTGATGTTTTCAGTGGGGCAGGAACTCCTCAAACAGCTCGTGTAATGGATGTGGTTTACGGAAGTGAGGTGGTCCTTGGGGAAAAGATGAGCTCTGCCACTTAATAGCCATATGGGCTTTGGCAGGTTATTCTTTCTCTTTGTAACCCTGTTTCCTCAGTTGTAATTGAGGATAAGAATAGTACCTACCTCATGGTGTTAAATTTAAAATATTAAATGAATTAATATTTTAAAGTAGTTGGAACAGTTCATGATACATAGTAAGCACTAATTAAAAAATAATTAAAAAATATTATTTACTATGTTCATAATTCCAAAAATCATGTATTTTCTCTTAGCCAAAATATCTTGTTAGAACCACGTAGCTAAATAGGTCCAAAATAGCATTTTCACAGACTTTAAATCATTTGATCTTTACAAGACCCTCCTGGGGGAGTAAGGATATATTACTCCTTATATTTTTCTAATGAGAAACTTAAGGTGCATGGTGATTAGGTGAATTGTCCCTGGTTGCTCATCTAAAGGTGGGTTAAAGGTGAGCTAAAGCCGGAACTTGAAAGCATCTCTCTAGACACTTTTTCCAGATTTTTTTCCCCATCATTCCACACTGTTTCTCTTCAGGAGTTCTCTTCCTTTGTGGTGAGGAGTCTGCCCACCGCCATGTGTGTTGGGGTGTGGTTGAGTGAGAAATCATGCCTTAACCTGTTATGTTATAACTAAGGTGGTGTGTTCCAGCAAACTCAGACTCTTCTCTTATCTCACCTGTTTATATATTTTTTACTTCCCCCAAATGGTATATTTTAAGCTATGTTTTGGTCATGAAAAAAGCAAGTTAAAAACAAAACCAAAGGAAACAAAAAGAATACATTCCCATGGAAACAAGGAAGTCACTTTTTATTCTGATCAATGAGACAATGCCACCTAGTGGATTTTTTCTAGATAGCTGAGCTAAGAAAGAAAAATTAGAGAAGGCAAGATGTAGATGGAAAATGTTAAAATAAATGGAAAACAAAGAAAGGGGAGATGTAAGACGTACCACCTTAGAGTCTCTAGTACACTGTGAGCCACTCATCAGTAGAGTATCACACCTTAATGTTAAGCACCATAATTTTTCTGTTCCGTTCACTACTGTATCCCCAGAACCCAGAACAATGCCTGCCACATAGCAGGAACTCGATAAAGGTTTATTAAATGAATTGAATGTTAAATTTAACTTCTTTTTGTTGTTGTTGTCGTGAGGAAGATTATCCCTGAGCTAATATCTGTTGCCCGTCTTCCTCTTTTTGTTTGAGGAAGATTCGCCCTGACCTAAAATTTTGGCCAGTCTTTCTCTATTTTATGTGGGAGGCTGCCACAGCGTGGCTTGACCGGCAGTGCTGGGTCTGCCCCTGGGATCCAAACCTGCGAACCTGGGGCCATTGAAGTGGAACATGCAAACTTAACCAGAACACCACGGGACCGGCCCATTCTTATTTTTTAAATTAAAAATATTATTCATATTTTTCCTTTTGCTGGAGAATTTTCTGTAGTTCATATATGAAAACAAGTTTGTCAGTTTTATTTGTGCTTCATAGTTTTGTATCCTAGCTCCTATTGTAAAGTTAGTTTGCTAATATTTGGTGGAAATTGAAACAAAGTTTTTTTAAAACTAAGACTTGTGGAAATATTTGTATGGCTAATTTTTAAACTTGCTTGGGAAATGGCAAGCTAGTCAGTAGAAAATGGGACAGCTAGTAGGTGTATTCATCAAGTCAAAATTGGAAGAGACTGTGAATTTAAAAAACGTAATATCAGGGAAAAATCCATTCTTTAAAATTATTTTAAGATTGGATATTCATCAAAATGACTCAAAATTCAAAAAGTACAAAAAGGCATAGTGTGAAAATTCTCCCTCCCTATCTCTGTCCTCCAGCTACCTAATTAGCCACCAGTGTTATTCTCCCATGTGTCCTTAGATATTTGCAAGTGAATATGCCTTTTTATAAAATTTTACCTATTATGATAAAGAACAGCTATACAAATTGTACCTATTATTATAAAGAACAAAATTTTATGAAAAACTTAGAGTTCTCTCAGCTATCATAACATGCTTTAAATTATTAGCAAAAATGGCAGTGTTTTCCCATTAAAAAATTCCTTTTCTTATTCCCAGGATTATGTTTAAACGGCGATTCTTAGCCTTGTCAATTTCTTGTTGGTTTCTATAATAAATTTATATTTGCACGTACATTATGTACAGAAATTCTCAGTATGTTACTTGACAAACAGTATCACCAGGTTGTAAATGTCCGCCAGGTCTTCTCACGTTTCCAGTGCCTTAGTAATTTGCAGCAATCATATCAGCAGGCCAGAGAAACACAGTTACAGGCATTTTAGTTTAGCAAATGTTATTTGCTTGTTACCCAAGCGAGTTTTCGCCTCATTTCTTTATTTTGCTAGTAAGAAAATGGTAGAGAAAGGCAAGATACATATTCATTGACAAGTCACTCTTAAATACTCCCATGAACCTAAAACCTTGCTACAGACTGTAGAAATCACCTAATAATTATGTAGAGCATTCGTGGGATAAATCTTACCCAGGGACACATAAACAAGAGGAGCTGGTGACAATTAAAAATTTGGCTTTATCTGAACATACACAGAGAATGTCCAAGCACTTAAAAAAATTACTGACTCCAGACCACTTTCAGTATTTGGTCTGAGAAGTGAAGTCATTAGCATTTTTAAAGCTCTTCCAAATGCCTGAGGCATTGTACAGAAAATGAGAATACCCATTAATATAATGTGTTGAGGCTCGGACTGTCTGACATATGCTCAGCTGCGTAACTGTTGTAGGACTGTGTTTAGCATAGCAGCCTCAGAATCATGACTGCAATGCCAGCTCAGTGTGGACATTTCAGATAAAGGAATTCAAAGTGAAGGAATCTATAAAAAGTCTTTGAACGCTTTCTTGGTTTGCTTTTTGCATGGAAAAGCAGCATTTTTAGTTCAAGCAGCTTAAAGCACATTAATTTGTCCCTGAGGCATCTATTCTGTCTTGGTGAAAGCATAGCCAAATAGGGATCCTTATGTCAAGGGAGATGATTTATTTACGTTCTGGAGCACGGACTTTAAGGCTCGCATTCCCATTAAGAACTGAAGATCAATGCGAGAAAGTGACAGATACTTTCAAGCCCCTCGTGCTATTGTTGATAAGATTTTGGCATTTCTTTTAAAGATTTTATTTTTCCTTTTTCTCCCCAAAGCCCCTTGGTACACAGTTGTGTATTTTTAGTTGTGGGGCCTTCTAGTTGTGGCATGTGGGATGCCGCCTCAGCGTGGCCTGATGAGCGGCACCATGTCCACACCCAGGATTTGAACCAGTGAAACCCTGGGCCACTGAAGTGGAGCACACGAACTTAACCACTCGGCCACAGGGCCGGCCACAGGGCCAGCCCCAGATTTTGGCATTTTTAAAACCTGGGAAAACATATACTGAAAAATTGTCAGAGGAGTTTGGCTACTTTGTCCTGAAAGTTATTAAGTGCGTCTTTAGGATATTTATATTCTTTATTTACATAATACTCTATTAAAATCATATGGCAGAAGAATAGTCAACAACGTGAGGAAATGTTCATGTGATTGTGTTGAGTGAAAAAGCATATCAAAAAACATATTAAAGCTTATTTAAAAAGAATATGAACTGTATTAACCCAATTCGGTTAAAAAGAAAAAATATATAATAAATATGCACAGGAAAAAAATGGAAACTGCACATCGAAATTTTGGTAGAAATTTTCTCTGTGCCCCAGTTTCTTCATTTTAAAAGTGAAGATAATGATAGGACATATTTTATAGAGTTGCTATAAAGATTAAATAAAATAATACTTCTAAAATGCTTAGAACAGTGACTGGTATAAACAGTAGCTGTTATGATTGTTGTTTTTATTGCTATGTGTGGTGTTTTATAAATTATTAGTATATAGATTTATTTTATTTTGTTTCCTTACATTATTTTCATAATTTTCTGTAATCAACATGTTAATTTTATGATCACGTTATTTAAAAAACATATTGTCTGTTTCTAGGATTTTTTTTTAGTTTCTCTGCCATTCAAACCTCAGAGGGGTAGAGACGATCCTGTCATTCTCCTCTGAAGCACATCCTGCTGCTGTAATGAACTAATGATCGGTTTGAGGACTGTGTTCTCCAGTGGGCTGTGAGCTTCACTGGGTAGGACTGTGTTGGTCTTGCTGATTTTACTTTCCTTTGTATCCGACACTTGTCCAGTTCCTAGTCGGTGCTCAATAAAGGTTTGTTGACTGAAAGTTAAGGATATGTTCAAAGCAATTCATAGTCACTTAGCACCTTGTGGTTTAGTTTTATGTGTTATGTCATTTAATGATATCACCCCCATCTTATAGACAAGAAAACTGAGCAGACTCACAACAAGCAAGGAGTGGGGTCAGGATTTGAACCCAGGTAATCTTGTTAAAGCATAGTGCCTCCCGTAAGAAAAATGAGGAAAAGTGGTCAAAGTATACTAGAGAGGGAATGACACCAATCGTATAGGATATTTTTGCAATATTTATTGAGATTTAAAAATATGATACTGAGAGGAATGGAAGAGAATATATAGCATATCTATATACAAATGGGTTATTACAAATGGGTTTGTGTGTGTACACATGCCAAATGCTTTCCTTATAATTTCCCAAACAAGTCACTTTGATTTGTATCAACTTTAATTTTATATTTATTTGCTTATCTCTTTATATTCCTTCCTATTCATAAAATAAAATTAAGAAAATAATTTTCTCCATTAATTTCTTTTTTTCCCCTGCTTTTTCTCCCCAAATCCCCCCCAGTACATAGTTGTACATTTTAACTGTGGGTCCTTCTAGTTGTGGCATGTGGGATGCCACTTCAGCATGGCCTAACAAGCGGTGCCATGTCTGCATCCAGGATCCGAACTGGCCAAACCCTGGGCCGCCAAAGCAGAGCGTGCATACTTAACCACTCGGCCACGGGGCTGGCCCCTCCATTAATTTCTTACACACTATCTTTTTGGGGGGAGGAATGCTTTTTAAACTAATTGTAATCTAAAGTATTAGCAACAGGACAAATTACTAAATTGAACACAATTTTACTTGCCCAACATGTGAATGGTTAAATTTGGTAAGCATTTTTGTAGCCCTTCGTCTTTCTCCTTCTTTCTCCAGACTTCTGTGAACAGGTGCATGGCAGAGTCGAAGCCTCATAATGAACCCCTAACTCTGAGAACAGATTTAAGCAGTCAGATGGGGCCTCAGCAGGTGGCTAATTCTCATCCTAGATCATAGGTGCTGATGGCTCAAATGTAAAACTTGAAAGTGTATTCTCTGTGAGAACTCTCTCAAAATAAACTGGAAGTTTCTCTCTCTCTTTCCCTTCCTCTCTCCTTCCCTCCTTCCTTCCTTCCCTCCTTCTACTTTCAATTATCGGCAGCCTCAATTAACAATTTACTCTAAAGACTGAACAAGCGTGGGAAAAAAATCAGAGATGTTGGGAGAACCAGATTCCCATTATTCTCCTCCTTTCTGTTCATTTTCACTTGTGGCCTTTGTGCCCAGAGGAAGAAGCCCTTGACTGGAGGCATGTGATCTGGGTTCCAGGTGTAAGGGAGGATGAACTATTCCTCTACCCTCTAGGTCCTTCTGGCTGGTCTAAGGATTAAAATGATGTGAGACAGAACAGGAGAAAAATCAAAGTTTAATAACATGTATACATGGGAGAAACACAGGAAAACTGAGTAACTTGCCAAAATGACTGAAGCCACCACCTTGAACGCTGTCTTCTGTTAAAGACAAAGGAGGGTGTTGGGGATAGTGGTTTGGGACTTCAAAGGGGAGAAAGGCAATTCACATGGCGATGGAAAAGCAAATGTTTGGTAAACACATGTTCCCTGGACCGTCTATAGATAGTGTGACCAGAGAGAGAGCACTTTGATTAAAACGGGCTTAGTAAGGATCCTCCTGTCTACCATACCCAGAGTTATGGATGGTGTGGCCTGTCCTGGGAACAGGCCTTCTATCTTAAATTCTTTTAGGCAGTCAGGGGGAGGGTCAAAGTTTCTTTCAGTTTTTTATTCCTAAAAAGTAATCAAGCCAAAGAGACCCATTTTGAGGTGGCCAATTCTGATGCCTCACACAGGCCTGGATTTGATTTCTGTAGGATTCTGTCTCCTCACCTTCGCAGTAATGGCATTAGGCATCTAAGGACCCTTTCAGCTCTAAACTCTTCTAATTTTATTGCATATCAAAGGGGTGTGTGTGTGTGTGTGTGTGTGTGTGCTGTATATGAGGTGATAATGTTAGGAGTAATGAAGTTTCACAAAAAAATAATAACATGGAGCCTATAATTTCTTTTACTTTTTTCTCTACCTTGTTTTGCTGTAAACATTTGGGGGGTGGGGTAGGGATGGTGGAAAGAGAAGATTGCTGTGAGAGAATATAATTTAATTTCTTTTCTGGCATTCTTGGGTAATAATTTTTAATTAGGAAAGCAGAGTTGGTATTCAGTAACAAGCTTTATGGATTCAAACCTAATTTGTAAGTCAGATGTAATTTAGATGACTTCAGACTGTTTATATAAAATGGGCATGGGTTTTGGTGGCCTTAGATTCGAGAAGCCTGTGGTAACATGTTGCAGAATTTTCAGTCCATTGAACTACTATTTATGTTGGGCCAGGACTAGAGAACACATGTATAAGGCTTCCCTACATGGAAATCGGCCATTAAACCCCCTTCTCTTTCTGGACGAGGCTTTCACTTACTGTTCTGGGATGTCTTGGTCTTGGTGTGCATCTCTTTGTTATGGCCTTTTCCTAATTGACAAGACATGGTGCATTGTATTAGCTGTCTTGTCTATGTGTTTACTATGATCTCACCCACATACTCCTGTACAAGTATTTTCATATCCAGTCAATAAATGGAGCAAATGACTTTTGCAGTTGACAGACCTGCCAAACGTAAAAGCATCCATTAATTTGGAATTTTTCAGAAATGCAAACATTCTACTTCTTTGTGATAAGGACAATGGGAAATTATTATTAATCACGACTACATTTAATGAATGTTACAGCACATTGAAGTCACTCAATTTTAAGAGGCTAGGGCCTTATAAACCCTAATTTCCTCTTTCGTGTCCATCTCCTCCCCCTTTGATGGGAACCTCTGAATATGTGGATTCCTGAGGTTTGGTGAGCAGGGTAGTTGTTTGCACATGGGAATTGGGAAGTGATTCCTAGGTTAAGGTTTAGCACAGAAAAAGAAATGAAAAGACTAGTTTGTTTGCAGTGAGGAGAGCTGAAGCAGGTAACAGAATAAGCCGTATAGAGGCTTATAGAGGACAGCAGAGGCAATGAGTGGTGACACAGCCATCAGTGGACTTACAGAGGACAGCAGAGGGAATGAATGGTGACACGGCCATCAGTGGACTGCTGAGGATGATACCTTGCCTTGAGGAAGAATATGATTTGATGCAGGTAGCTCTCCCTCTCAGGGCTGATTACCTTTTATTTTAATTTTTTTTTCAATTATTTTATTGAAAACATAAAGGTTTATAACATTGTATAATTTCGGGTTTACGTTATTATTTATCAATTTCTGTATAGACTGCATCGTGCTCACTACTAGTAGTCTGATTTTTATCCGTCACCATACATATGTGCCCCTCTACCCTTTTCAGCCACCCCCCCACCCCAAGCCCCTTTCTTTCTGGTAACCACTAATCTGTTCTCTTTGTCCATGTGTTTGTTTATCTTCCACATAGGAATGAAATCATGCAGTGTTTGTCTTTCTCTTTCTGGGTTATTTCGCTTAACATCATACCCTCAAGGTCCATCCATGTTGTTGCAAATGGCACGATTTTCGCTTTTTTTTGTGGCTAAGTTGTATTCGACAGACCACATCTTTTTTACCCATTCATCAGTTGATGGGCATTTGGGTTGCTTCCATGTCTTGGCTATTGTGAATAATGCTGCAGTGAACATAGGGGTGCATAAGTCTCTTTGGATCGTTGATTTCATGTTCTTTGGATAAATACCCAGTAGTGGGATAGCTAGATCATATGGTATTTCTATTTGTAATTTTTTGAGAAATCTCCATCCTGTTTTCCATAGTGGCATTCCCACTGATTACCTTTTAGAAAAGGGTACGTTACAGCAAAAAACAATGCTGTAGTGAGAGCTAACATTCTCAGACTAAGAGTGTGATGTCCAAGGTTTTATACAAATTATTACATGATATTTAAGCAAGTAAACAGTCAAAACAGGCTGGGTTATACTGCAGTAACAAATAACCCCAAAACTTAGTGACTTAAATCCACAAAGATTTATCTCTTGCTCATACCGCACATGCATCTTGGGTTGGTGGGAACTGTGCTCCACGTTGTCCTCACTCGGGGCACAGGCTGGCAGAGCTCCCGCCGTCTGGAATATTGCTGTGTGCCATGGCACTGGGAAGCAATGTGGTGAAACATGTGCCGACTGTGAAAGGCTTCTCCCTGGCAGAGAGGAATGTTACTTCTACTTCCACTTCATCGGCCAAAAGCAAGTGCAATGCCACCTTGTGCCCAGAAGGAGGAGAACCAGAAACACTGGTGGGTTCCACCAACCTCAACCAAAAAGAGGAAAAAATATTCCCAATTACTATTTTGTATCAAGATTTTAAAAGTAATAAATTCGTTAAAGGAAAATGGTCATAGTGACTAAGCAGGAAAAGTTTAATAAATCGCTGGGTCAGGGCTTCCATTTCTGATGGTAACCACGTGGCAGTCACTCTAAGTGTACCTGAGAATGCACTCATGAACAGCAGTTTGAGGAGCCCTGACTTAAGAAACTGAAGTTTTATGTTCTGAAAGTGTCTATTAATTGCAAATTATCACTCAGGAAGTTTATTTCTTTTGTAAAGGTGTAAGATAATTCAACATAAGTATAAGAGCAGACACAATACCTCCGCCCCACCAAGAATTCAGTTCAACAGACTCTAGTTTGAGAAATACAAGGTTATATCATACATACAGCGCTTATAATAAGTGATGATGGTATTAGCATGCCCATTTTACAGATGAGGAACCCAGGCCCTAAGGGGTCAAGTTCCGCTTCCCAAGTAGCACAGCTCAGAAGCGACTGAACTTTGCCTATCTAGCATCAAAGAACAAGTGCTCATCCATATACCCTGCCAGCTTGCTGCAACCCTGGGCCCCGCGGGATACTGAGCGCCGCGGCCGCGGGGGGTTCAGGAGACAGCGACTGGAGAGGTGGTGCAGCTGGCTCAGCTGGCCCCAGAAGAGCGACTGTCTTGGCACTCTGCTGTGGCCATGCGCCTAGTCTCACCAGAACAACGAACTGTTTCTGAATTAGTGGTTTTCTCGGCTTTTGCTACAGAAGCCCAGTTATTTCCTGGGCCTGGCAGAGGGGCTTCGTCAGAGGCTGGGAACCAGTGATGTCCCATAAGATGAAGACCAGAGCCGTCCTGGAAAGGAGCCCTTGCCGGGCTAAGCGGGCTTCCCGATGCCCGGATGTGGTGGGCTGGAGGGTGGGGTGGGCTTTCACGAGCCCGAGCGCTGGGGAAATGAACAGGCGGAGAGATGCTGTTAGCTACCCCCTGCTCTGAGTGCTGCCAGTCAGAAAGAGGTGTCCGTGGCGGAAGCTGGGGGATGCTGGTACATAAGACTGCCTGTACTTTGATTACGGCACAGACAGGTGGCTGACCTTAAATTAAAAGGCAAAGAGGGTGAAATTGTCAGTTAATCAGTTGCAGCAGTCCGTTATTCACTATTTCTAACTATAAATAAATGAAGTCTATATACCATTTATATACCAGGAACAATATCAGAAGAACTAATTTTGGAATTTGTAACAGTAAAAATCTACTTTTTCTTAGCATTGACTACTAAACAGTACCTGGTACCAAGCCAGATCCAGATGGTTTTATTGACTCCCTGCAATAGCCCTATGAGGTAGGTACTATTATTCCATTTTATAGGTAGGCAGACTAAAGCCTAAAGAGGTTAAGTGATTTCCCCAAAGTTGTATGGCTCAGCTTCAAATATCTGCTTACCGTTGAGATACACTTGCATAGGTGATTCTGTTCAGTGGATCAATTCTTCTTTCAAATTGAAGAATTATCTTTTCCTAAAGTCTCTGCTCACTCCACGTTTTCTAGACTGCCTTTCCCAGTTAACACTGATATGAAACCAATGCAGAAACAGCAAAGCAGTCTTTTATCTGGAGTGATTCACTTGTATGAATGGGTACTGCATGCTGGTTAAGTCCATATTATCTTCACGTAATATTGTATGCCCTTTGGGAGCAGGAACCATCGCTAAGCGGTTATTTAACCCCCATTATTCTTAGTGTGGGGCCTTCAGTTAATGGCTGATTTTATGAAGTGTAGTTACTTTATGGTTAGGCATTTTATGTAGCTCATTAACTGATAATATATGCCCCCAATTTTAATGACAATCTTTGCTTTGGGATCTTGCTATCAAATAAGGTTCTTATCGTTCTGAGTTATGCCAAAAAACGACTAGAATTATTTAATTATATTTCCATCCCCTTAAGATATGGCAGAGAGAAGCATGGAGGCATCTGACCATAGAGGGAAGGCAACTGAAACCTGCACAATGGAAGGTTATAATTTTATTGTTTCCAGAGAATTAGGAGGTATATATTTAATGTAGATGTTATGCTGATAAACTCCAAGATATTAATTTATAAAATGAAAAAGAATTGGGGCAATTCATTAATTGCACCAATTGGTGCAATGGTTTGGTAATTAACCAGAGAGCTTATGGGAAGTAATGGAAAGCACCCCAGGCACAGTCTGTGAGGTACGTCTGGGTTCCCGTCCAGGCTCTCTGACTGATAGCTGTTTCACCTGCAGCAATTTGTTATCATTTTGAAACTTACTTTTTAAATTTTATTACACGGAGTTTGTAATTCTTAACTTGTAAGGTTGTTTTGAGGATCAAGTGTGTGGAAAACATCTAGACCTAAGCAGGCACTCAGGAAACAGTACTTACTGTATTATCATTATTGAAGTCCGACAGTCAGGATTGTTTTGGTAAGTCAACGAATCTAAGGAAGATGCCGTCTGTTCTATTTTTCTGGAGAAAAATGTGTGTCAAATAGGAGAACCTTGTGATATCTGCCAACCTTATGATGAGATTTAAAATTTCTGATCCCACCAAGTGCTCGAGCCATTCTCCCCTTGTTGACCCTTGTCATTTTATTACATGAGTTTCCTAATGTGTACATACTGACCCATGATGATCACTTTGCTCTTCACATTTTTCTGCCCAAATCAGAAGTCAGAATAGAGAAGCATGGGAAATGGAGATGATGGAGCTAAGTTATCACAGAGGATCGAGTGTGTGCCACTTGCCTTGGATAACTGGACAGTAGCAGTTGATAAGGCTGCTTGAACTGCTTTTTGCCTTCTTACTAGAAATCAGCACCTTGGAGAAGCCAAATAGATATATACTATGTCTTCTTTCTATCTATGGTTCATTTTTGTGAGAACTGACATAAAATTTTAGCTGGTTGTTATTTGCATTTGAACAATATTTGTGTTTGAACAGTTTAAAAATATTTGTTACTTGTGTTTTGAACAGTTTAACATATTTGTTTGAACAATGTAAAAATAACAGTAATTAGTCATTAAAGCTGGCGCTGGTGAAGGAAGAGACAGGCAGATCAATGAGCCAGAATAGAATCCAGAAGAAATCCAATGATATGATCAACGTGTAAGTGTCTTGATTCAGTGAAGGGCTTGCACACAGGAAACACCTCTGGTTTTCTCCCAAGATTTCTTTCAAAAAAATCTCTGTCATCTCTCTCTCCTGGCCCTGGACATCATCTTAAGTCATCTGATAGCTTTTTGGTCACTTTCATGTGACCAAGTGGTCTCATTTTCAGACATGTAACTGTCTCGTCCACATATATCGAAACTTTATTTTATTTATTTTTTACATAGGATAGGATAACATTTTTTTTAGTTAATTTTTATTGAGTTTATGATAGTTCTCAATCTTGTGAAATTTCAGTTGTACATTATTGTTTGTCAGTCATGACAACACTGGTGCACCCCTTCACCCTTTGTGCCCATCCCCCACGCTCCCCTTCCCCTGGTAGCCACTAATCTGTTCTCTTTGTCTACATGTATAAATTCCTCATATGAGTGGAGTCACACAGAGATTGTCCTTCTCTATCTGGCTTATTTCACTTAACATAATTCCCTCAAGGTCCATCCATGTTGTTGTGAATGGGACGATTTTATTCTTTTTTATGGCTGAGTAGCATTCCATTGGGGATATATATATATATATATATATATATATATATACCATATCTTCTTTATCCAATCATCAGTTGATGGTCACTTAGGTTGCTTCCATGTCTTGGCTATTGTAAATAATGCTGCAATGAACAGGGGGGTGCATGGGACTTTTGGAATTGCTGACTTCAAGCTCTTTGGATAGATACCCAGTAGTGGGATGGCTGGGTCATATGGTATTTCTATTTTTAATTTTTTGAGCAATCTCCATACTGTTTTCCATAGTGGCTGCACCAGTTTGTATTCCCACCAGCCGCGTTTGAGGGTTCCTTTTTCTCCACAACCTCTCCAACATTTGTTACCTTTTGTTTTGGTTATTATTGTCATTCTAATGGGTGTAAGGTGATATCTTAGTGTAGTTTTGATTTGCATTTCCCTGAAGATCAGTGATGATGAACATCTTTTCATGTGCCTCTTGGCCATCCGTATATCTTCGTTGGAGAAATGTCTGTTCATGTCTCCTGCCCATTTTTTGATCGGGTTGTTTGATTTTTTGTTGTTGAGCTGTGTGAGTTCTTTATATATTATGGATATTAACCCTTTGTGGGATGTATGACTTGCAAATATTTTTTCCCAATTAGTGGGTTGTTTTTTTGTTTCAATCCTATTTTCTCTTGCCTTGAAGAAGCTCTTTAGTCTGATGAAGTCCAATTTGTTTATTCTTTCTATTGTTTCCCTTGTCTGAGAAGACATAGTGTCTGAAAAGATCCTTTTAATACTGATGTTAAAGAGTGTACTGCGTATATTTTCTTCTAGAAGCCTTATGGTTTCAGGTCTTACCTTTAGGTCTTTGATCCATTTCGAGTTTATTTTTGTGAATGGTGAAAAAGATTGGTCAATTTTCATTCTTTTCCATGTGGCTTTCCAGTTTTCCCAGCACCATTTGTTGAAAAGACTTTCTTTTCTCCATTGTATGCCCTCAGCTCTTTGTCGAAGATAAGCTGTCCATAGATGTGTGGTTTTATTTCTGGGCTTTCAGTTCTGTTCCATTGATCTGTGTACGTGTTTTTGTACCAGTACCATGCTGTTTTGATTACTGTAGATTTGTAGTATGTTTTGAAGTCAGGGATTGTGATGCCTCCAGCTTTGTTCTTTTTTCTCAGCGTTGCTGTAGCAATTCGGGGTCTTTTGTTGCCCCATATGAGTTTTAGGATTCTTTGTTCTATTTCTGTAAAGAATGTCATTGGGATTTGATTGGGATTGCATTGAATCTGTAGAGTGCTTTAGGTAGTATGGACATTTTAACTATGTTTATTCTTCCAATCTATGTACATGGAATGTCTTTCCATCTCTTTATGTCGTCGTCCATTTCTTTCAGGAAAGCCTTGTAGTTTTCATTGTATAGGTCTTTTACTTCCTTAGTTAAATTCACCCCGAGGTATTTTATTCTTTTTGTTGCAATTGTGAATGGTATTGTGTTCTTGAGTTCTTTTTCTGTTAGTTTGTTATTAGAGTATAGAAATGCTGATTTATGTAAGTTGATTTTATACCCTGCAACTTTGCTGTAGTTGTTGATTATTTCTAAAAGTTTTCCAATGGATTATTTAGGCTTTTCTATACATAAGATCATGTTGTCTGCAAACCGTGAGAGTTTCACTTCTTCCTTCCCTATTTGGATTCCTTTTTCTTGCCTAATTGCTCTGGCCAAAACCTACAGTACTATGTTGAATAAGAGTGGTGATAGTGGGCATCCTTGTCTCGTTCCTGTTTTCAGGGGGATGGTGCTCAGATTTTGCCCACTGAGTATGATATTGGCTGTGGGTTTGTCATATATGGCCTTGATTATGTTGAGGTAATTTCCTTCTATCTCCATTTTCTTCAGAGTTTTTATCATAAATGGCTGTTGGATCTTGTCAAATGCTTTCTCTGCATCTATTGAGATGATCATGTAGTTTTTATTCCTCAATTTGTTGATATGGTGTATTACATTGATTGATTTGCAGATGTTGAACCATCCCTGTGTCCCTGGTATGAATCCCACTTGATCGTGATGTATGATCCTTTTGATGTATTGCTGAATTCAAGTTGTCAAAATTTTGTTGAGAATTTTTGCATCCATGTTCATCAGCAATATTGGCCTGTAGTTCTCCTTTTTCGTGCTGTCCTTGTCAGGCTTTGGTACCAGCATGATGTTGGCCTCGTAGAATGTGTTAGGAAGTGTTCCATCTTCCCTAATTTTTTGGAATAGCTTGAAAAGTATAGGTGTTAAATCCTCTTTGAAAGTTTGGTGGAATTCCCCAGGAAAGCCGTCTGGTCCTAGGATTTTATTCTTTGGGATGCTTTTGATTGCTGTTTCAATCTCCTTCCTTGTGATTGGTCTGTTCAGATTGTCTGCTTCTTCTTGACTTAGCTTTGGGAGATTGTAAGAGTCTAAGAATTTATCCATTTCCTCTAGGTTATCCATTTTGTTGGCATATAGTTTTTCATAGTATTCTCTTATAATCTGTTGTATTTCTGCAGAGTCTGTTGTTATTTCTCCTCTTTCATTTCTGATTTTGTTTATTTGAGCTTTCTGTCTTTTTTTCTTTGTAAGTTTGGCTAGGGGTTTGTCAATTTTATTTATCTTCTCAAAGAACCAGCTCTTTGTTTCATTGATCCTTTCTACTGCCTTTTTTGTTTCAATAGCATTTATTTCTGCTTTAATTTTTATTATTTCTCTCCTTCTGCTGACTTTGGGCATTGTTTGTTCTTCTTTCTCTAATTAAGTTAGGTGTAATTTGAGATTGCTTATCTGGCATTTTTCTTGTTTGTTAAGGTGTGCCTGTATTGCGATGAATTTCCCTCTCAATACAGCTTTTGCTGTATCCCATATGAGTTGGTGTGGCATGTTATCCTTTTCATTTGTCTCCAGATATTTTTTGATTTCTTCTTTAATTTATTCAATGATCCTTTGCTTGTTCAATAGCATATTGTTTAGTCTCTACATCTTTGTCCCTCTCTCAGCTTTTTTCTTGTAATTAATTTCTAGCTTTACAGCATTATGATCGGAGAAGATGCTTGTTATTATTTCAATTTTTTTAAATTTGCAGAGGCTTGCCTTGTTTCCCAACACATGGTCTATCCTTGAGAATGTTCCGTGTGCACTTGAGAAGAATGTGTATTCTGCTGTTTGGGGATGGAGTGTTCTATATACGTCTATTAAGTCCAACTGTTTTAGCTTTTCATTTAATTCCACTGTTTCCTTGTTGATTTTCTGTCTGGCTGATCTGTCCAGTGATGTGAGTGGGGTGTTGAGGTCCCCTACTATTATTGTGTTATTTTTGATATCTTCTTTTAGGTTTGTTAATAATTGCTTTATGAACTTTGGTGCTCCTGTGCTGGGTGCATAGATATTTATAAGTGTTATTTCTTCTTGATTGAAACTTTATTTTGATGTGCAATTTAAAGACTTAGCCTCCTTTCAGCTCAGGTCTGACTTAGGGTTGACTCTGGAATCAGCAGGGGGTGAGGAGGAGTAGGACGGGTCTTTCATTCTTCTGGCCCCATATTCTCCTCACTTTTAGGTCTTCTGGGGTGGAGAAAGAGGATAATGAGTAACGTTGTTTGTGGTACTGTCCTTGTATCAAATGCCCTCTTCCTTTCAAGTATTCAGATGCCGCCTCTTTTGTGAGGCCACTGGTGATCTTTCAAGATTTCCTGTGGGATTTATCTCAGAGTTTCTCTCATCCCTGAGCTTTTGCCCTATGCAGTACAACTCCAACCATTTCCTGGTGGGTCCTTTTGCCCCGGCAGGCAACTGCTTTCTTGGGTGATGGCTGTCAAGTCAAGATGACATAAGTTTAGCTAACTGTTTGAATCTAGTTTCATTGGTTTCATCTTGAAAGAAGATATTGGTATCTCCCCAGCTGCGTAAAACCTGCAGCCATCTCCAATGTTGTTCTCTTGGTCCCTCCTTTTCCTGCATGGTGTGATGGAGGGAAAACATCACAGAGCGTTCTCCTCCTAAAATTCCCTTCAAAGAAACAGGCTTCTTAATGAATCTGTAGCCAGTGAAATTATATGTTCACTGGCTGTTGTTTGTGATCTTTTAATTCCTGTGGGGATGATGCACCTATTGGTTATTTTTAGAGTATTTGTGGATACTGCTGACCTATTGCCTCAGTTTGGGGCTTCAGCTTAAATTCTGAGCCAAAACAAAGAGTTTTATTCCACATTCTTTTTCAAATGTAATAATCAAATGTATTGGGGGAAGTTCTTTGTAAATGGCATTGGTATGTCTTGCTAACCATTTGGAACAAAAATAGTTGGATCTCTATTTTAATACCATACACAAAAATAAATCTGAGATGGATTAAAGATTAAAATGCAGAATAAAATTAATAAAAGTACTAGAAAAAAAAAGATGTTCATCTTGGTCTGGGAAAGGCCTTTCTAAATTTGGTGGCAAACCTAAGAAACTATAAAGAAAATGAATGCTCAACTGGGACATATAAAAATTAAAAACTTCTGTATGGCATGCACCATTAACAGTTAAAAGAATTAATTATATAATGGAGCAACAATTTATGAAAAGGGTTACTAGTCTCAATATATAATGAGATATCATTAAGAAAAATATAAATATGATCGAAAGATGAACAAAAGCTAGAGATAGACAACTCAATAAAGAGGAAGTGCACTTGATCAATACACATAACTATGATCACATGATCAGTCTCACACCTAGCTGCTGTTGGGTCTGTTTGAAAGCTGCCCCCTTTGCTCACAGACTGTATAAGCCTGATTCCTTCTTGCTCAGGTCTTCTCCCTAAAGCCCCTCAGCTCAGTCATTTCCTGTGTCATCGCTTCCCTGTCTGCCTCTATTTGAATAGAAGCTTTTTAAGATCAGGGACCTAATCTCTAGGTTTTTTCCTAATATATGTCTAGAGCTTGGTCACAGGAGGCTCAAATGTTCATTGAATAAATGTGTAAATGAGTGAAAGAATTAATAGGAATTAAACTGAAGCAATTACAAACAATATTTTCCTATTGAATTGAAAAAAATTAAAAACTGCAAATACCCAGCATGGGTGAAATAGTGTATTTATACCCTATTCCTGGAGGTATAAATTAGTGCAATGTTTCTGTAGGAGAATTTGGCAGTTTGAATCAAATTTTAAGATGTGAACACTCTTGATCAAGTAATTCCATGATTTGGAATTTTATCCTAGGAAAATTGTGCACAAGAGCACAACGATGCATGCACATGGTTGTTTATCAAAGTCTTGCTTATAATAGGGAAGAGTTATCAGCGAGTGGAACACCCATGAATAAATGTGAAGTCGATGTATTGTAGTACATCTAAGCAACCAAATATTATGCAGTGACTAAAAATGTTATAAATCATATTTCTTGACATAAAAAAGTGATACAGTAGGAAAAAGTAAAATTATAAATAAGTGTGTATAGTATAATCTTGTCTTTGCAAAATGTCTACAAGGATTTTCACAGTACTTAATTCTTGAGTCATTTTGTGGATTATTTTACTTAATTTATATGCCCTTATTCATTTTCTGAACTTTTTATACTGAACACAGGTTATTTTGATAACTAGCTAGTACAAGACAACTTCGAAAAAGGTCATAATTTCCTTTTCTAATGTTATTTAATGAATCAAATGTAAAGAAAACAGGTGAAGTAATTTCTTTGTAAATTCCTTTTCCTTCTAGTTTCTTTTTCTACGATTTTCTTAATTCTTGTTACTGCCACCTAGTGGATAAGGATTAGTTTACTTTTTTAACTATTTGAAATTATAGCTTGTTTTTTTCCCAAAAGACAACTGTTTGTATTTAAGAGTTCAAAAAATCACCAGCAATGTACTGGTAGATGTTTGACAACTAGCTCTCCAAAAAATAGATAGATTTACATAAATTTTTACTAAATTTTACTTTCATAAAGAAGGCACACAATTTGTGTAAAGGTAGCACACAATTTACAAGTAATAATAAAATATGAAATAGTCTGTATTTGTATTATATAGCTAATTAATTATCCCAAAATGCTTTCATTGATTTTTGCTCGACTCGTGTCTGTAGCCAACCTATGGTAGCAGTTCAACCATGATTTGACACATAGAAGTATATCCCAATCCACTAACTCTTTTCCCAATTATCATTATACCTTATATATAATAGAATGTATAGCTATTTCTTATTTGTGTACAAATTATATTCATTAAACTCAAATCTCTTCCAGCTTTAGCACTAAATCAAGCCCTTATTGTAGCACTTGTCAATTTCTGTTGTGTAAATATTCTCACTGTGCTCAGTTTCAATCTACCAATGTGACATCACTGAACACAGATTTGGGAATGGATACACAGTAGCACACCATTATATTATGTAGTATTGTACAGCATTTTCACCGTACAGATATGGTAGACGTAACCTCAAGAGCACAGATAATAATAAAATGTAGGAAACATATTAAAGTAAATAGGAAGTGATAAGTTTGAAATGTACATTTATCTTTACTTTTAATATAATTTATTTAATTATAAGTTTCTATAACTTAAATGACTGTTAACAACTGGCTTGAAAAATTCTTGAAAATTTAACACTTGGCGCTTGCAAGCCTGGGTGAGCCAGCTCCAGCACACCACTGAATATAGCCGTTATCTTTGCTTTCTGAGTTATCTTTATTGTGCTAGGAAAACTGCAAACCACGAAAGAGAACCATTCTTTGAGTTCCTAATTTGTGTTAGTGCAGCTTATTATGGCATTGTTTTATTGTTAGCTGCCATTAATGCGTGTTACGGCAGAGGGATTGCTTCCTTAACTTGCACTAATTGAGGAGATTACTCTTCCTTAACATGTGTGTTTAAGCCTTTGAGCTTCCTGTTAAAAAAAAAAAGGAAGAAAGCATAAAATATATATACAAAGTTCTCAATTCCTGAGTGAAATTCTAAGCATACAGGTACAATTATCTAAACTAAAATATCTCTTGGAGAGACTTTTCCTATTATTCGTATTATTTTTATTTATTTATTTATTTTTGTGGAAGATTGACCCTGAGCCAACATCTGTGCCCATCTTCCTCTATTTTATTTGTGGGACACTGCCACAGCGTGGGTTGGTAAGTGGTGCCTAGGTCTATGCCTGGGATCTGAACCAGTGAACCCTGGGACTGCCAAAGTGGAACACACAAACTTAACCAGTACACCACCTGGCCGGCCCCTCTTGGAGATAATTTTATAATGTAATGCTTTTATTTCTTAAATTGCTTCTTTATACTATCTCATTTGACCCTTTTTACAAACCTGTGTGAAGATTATTATTACTCTCACTTTACTGGTTAGGAAATGGGGATACAAAGAGGTCAGGTGACTTGACCAAGGTCAAGAGACGTTAGGAGAGCTATAATAATAAAGATAATAATAGCAGCAACAACGTCACTACGGAAAATGCTGGCCGAGCACTGGAGGTGTGCTAAGCATTATTATAAATACATTGCAGGTACTATTTCGTTTAATCCTCTCAATAGCCCTATGAATCTCCACTTTCCAAGTAGGGAAACCAGATGAGAGAGAGAGAGCAACTCACCCAAAATTATGAAAGAAGTGGGGAACATGAGGTTCACAGCCAGGGGTGTCTGACCCCAGAACGTAACTCCGAGAGGTGCTGTAATCTCCTGCCCCACTTCCTAACCTGGACTCCCTGTATGCAGGGAAGGAACTAGGAATGCAGTTGGGGCTGGCCCGGTGGCGCAGCGGTTAAGTGCACATGTTCTGCTTTGGTGGCCTGGGGTTTGCTGGTTCAGATCCCAGGTGCGGCCACAGCACCGCTTGGCAAGCCATACTGTGGTAGGCATCCCACACGTAAAATAGAGGAAGATGGGCATGGATGTTAGCTCAGGGCCAGCAAAAAGAGGAGGATCGGCAGCAGATGTTAGCTCAGGGCTAATCTTCCTAAAAAAAAAAAGAAAGAAAGAAAAAAAAGGGAACTAGGAATGCAGTTTATTCTATCCATTCCTCAGGTACATATCATTTATTATAGCTCAGATATTGCAAAACTAGTTCCAGGAAAATATCATTAAATACTACCTTTCTCCTTAAACAGGATTATTTTTCCTTTTTATTTCTTAAAATTTCTATTTTAAGAGCCTACAGGGGATTTTTAGTGTCTTTCTTTTCAATAAGCAAAGAAATTATGATAAATAGCTTTTAAAATAGTTTTCCAAATTTGTGGAAGAAACAATATTGACTGAAACTCGATGTACTATTTCTAAAACATAGATGCTATTTTGATTTCTGTTTTTCATGGTGACCATACTTTCCTTTTCCTTTTCTTGCCTCTGACAGCTTTGACTTGCCCTGCTCACCCTTGACCTCACTGGAGAGTGTTCTCATCCAAGATTTAGTGAATAGTAGTAATTTCTCTTCTTTTAGCATTTTAATACCCAGGGGAAAAATACACCATAGCTATTCTTTATAATAAATAGTTCAAACTGATATCTCATAACAAATATGCTTTATCATATCACATCTTTGCAGGGTTCTATTTACTTGTGGATTTTGGTTGAATGTGGGTTTCCCTCTGCTAACTTGCTAAACAATGTTCTGGGGATTGTGGTTTGTTTTTTTTTAGAGACTGGCCCCTGAGCTAACATCTATTGCCAATCTTTTTTTTTTCTTCTTCTCCCCAAAGCACCACAGTACAGAGTTGTATATTCTAGTTGTAGGTACTTCTGGTTCTGCTGCATGGGACGCCACCTCAGTATGGCCTGATGAGCGCTGCCATGTCTGCGCCCGGATCCAAACAGGCAAAACCCTGCGCTGCCGAAGTGGAGCGCGCAAACTTAACCACTCAGCCGTGGGGCCGGCCCCTCATATTTTTAAACTAGTAGCCACTAAGTAGGACAGCTTCACTGTTCTCAGCTACACGTGTTCCTATTTTGCATTGTTCCAGAAAGAAGTGCTGTATTCAGGTGTTTGATTCTATGTGAAACTCAAAGGCCAGAGTTCTTTTCTGGTGTTCCAGTGAGGGCGATGTTCACAGCAAGGACCACCGTGCCTACTGTCCCCAGGCCTCCTCCTGTGGTTGTGGGGAGAATCCCATCATCAGTTTGTTGAAAGGATTATGTATGTTTAGTTTGCATTAATTTCAGAGCTTTGACACGAGCATTTCTCATACAGGACTCCTTTTGACAGATATTAATTTCCTATAAGGGAAATTCAACTTTTGGAATTCTCTAGAGGTCTAATCATTGACTTTCCCTGCTCTCCACTCTGCTAGAGGTAGTTCTTTTGCTCGATTGGTACTAAAGCTTGTGTCTTCAATTTTGGTAAGGATTAGTATCAGGTGTTTGGTGGTCTAATAAGCATCTCAGAAATTGTGAAAACTCATAGGAACTAGCCATGGAGATCTTATCCACCCTGTTCAAATATCCCAATGTTTTAGTTTTATTTTAGGTGTTTGAAGTCATATAAACAGATACTTTCTTGTTTTGTGCTAATTTTAAGGGCAATAAATAAATAAATAAATAAATAAAGACTAGAATGGAATATAGGATAGGTTGGCACTTCATAGACTCAGAAAAATGCAGTAACTTCTGTCTGTATTTTAAACCCAAATAGGATTTCAGTTCCTAATTGCTATTGCTATGTGAATAATTTCATTCGTTTGTACAGAATGAAATTTGCCACTGGGTATTGATAACTTCCTCTCTCTCTTCCCCTCCCATCCTCTCCCTTCCTCCCTCCCTCCCTGTCTTCCTTCCTATCTTTCCAGAGGCCAGTTCAGGAATATGTCAGTCCTGAAAGTCATAGTTCCCTCTACAGAGTTAGAATGGCAAAAATCACTTCCATTAAATTATTTTCTGAACCAAAGCAGAATATTATTTGAACTCCAGTTATGACATTTACTGTCCATGGGAGCAAGGAGATAAAGTGTTTAAATGGAAGGGATTGTGTACTGGGAACCCAGATGACTCATATCTAATACATATTTCAAATATAAGCAGAACTTTAAACTGTTAAACAGGTAATGGGTTTTGGGCTTCATTCTGGAGAAAACAGCACCAGCTCTCTAGACCTGTAATACTTGATGTTCACCCTCCATTTGATTTCTTAATAAATTTTATTTGACCATTAATCAACCTGTATTTCTAAACAATAAGAATAGCAAAATATAAATATAGTCTTTAAGAAGACAGTTCTTCTTAGACTAGAAAGATGCTGGTTTTAGAAATGAAAAAGTTCAGAGAATTATCTGGCCATCTCTGCTTTTTGTACGTAGACACAAATTCTCTGTAGATGGGGTGTTATAAGCAAGGCTTGATGGGATGAGTGTAAGATGGGATAATGTTTTTGGAAAATAATTTGGAAATGTACATTAAAATTTGAAAATGTACACAGGCAAGAAGCTGACTTGAAGGAATCAGTCCTAAAAAAAAATCCTAGATATGTTAAAAAAAAAAAAACTCCTGCATGACCACATATGTTTATAATTGTGAAAAGTGCAAATCTTTGGCAAGAGGTATGAAGTTACACTAACTGTGCTCACATTACAGTTATGTTAACAGAAACAAAGCCATAAAAATGAAATTTATGACAATGTAAGTGAAAAAAAGAAGATGGAAATCATTCTTTGATTGAAATCATCTAAGCTTCATTAAAAGTAGGCAACAACTTCAGCTATCTACGGAAGAAAATACTCAATATGTTAATAGTGGTTGTGGTCAGGGTATTTTTCATCTTTTTCTAATTAAAAAGATCATATTACCTTTATAATAAAAGATATGAAAAATAAGCTGCATTCCTGACCCAGAACTAGGCATCAAATTAACCTAGGCCTAATGATTGTACAGACCATCTTTCACTGCTGTAATAATTTAAGGTTCTGTTTTTAATAGTGAAAAGGCCAGAACCTTAGCGATTATATACTATAAATTATGTAGTTGTGAGAACATTAGTAGCAAGGAAGACTAAAACATTTAGTCCTTTAATTCTTAGTCCAAAAACTTTTAAACCATAAAACATCTTATTGTAAAAATTTTTTTAGTGAATGTGAAGTTATTGTGCACTTGATTATGTAAGGAATTACCAATTTACTGCGTGGTACGCATATAGTCTGATACAATGGGATTCTAGTCTATTGTGTCATGAATGTTAGTTACTGGAAACAAACATGCTTTACGTACAAATATGCTGGGCATAATAAAACGTTAAATATATAATTACCAATATTTATGTACTAATCTTGGGTAATTAGTAGTATTTGAGGGAGAAGGGAAAATGAAGGACCCATGTAACTATTTAGGGAAGTTTGTGTGGAGGCCATCTTGCTTCCTAAATAATTTTTTTTTTCTGTAGCAAGTACAGGCATTTATTCATTCATTCTTTCACTTAATAGGTGCTTCTCAATCACCAGCTATGTGCCAATTGCTGTACTTAGTGCAGGAGAGGCAATGGTTAGCAAAAACATATAAAAATATTTAAAATAACTCATTTTCTAGTCTTCCTTTCAAAGGCAGCTATTGCCTTTTATAAATATTAGGCGTTCCTAAGATAATAGTTGTGATTGAGCCTAAGTCATTACCACCTGTGGAATCCATGAAAAAACTAAAATTGAATGGAGAGAATGAAGTGGATAAAAATATTGAGTCTTCCGAGTGTTAATTAAATTTAATGGCTAAGGATGGGAAGGTAGACAGTGTCTGTACTCTGTATTTTGTGATATATATTTTTTAAGTGACCTCTTAAATTTCCCTAAGGTGAAATTTCATTATTGCCCTTGTCTTAAAGATTTCATATGTACCACATAAGGTCAAGTGTTTAGTACCCTTTATGAGTTGACTCTACTTGAAAAACATTATTAATATATGGAGCCAAATGTTTATTCCCAATCCGGTGATAAGGATATCGTATCAGGAAAAAAGGAGGTTGAAATGGAGAATGGAACCCTAACTTAACCCCCAATGAAGCAAATTTTCTGGGGAAAAAAAGCTCCATTGTAAGATACGTTATTTTGTTAATGAAGCCCTCCTCACTACCGCAGATAAGAGCACCTCCTTAGGGATTGTAAAAGTTATCTTTGAGTCTCTAATGCTTTTATCAGTGTTTGCCTAATTGAATTGATGCAAAGGTGAAAAAGTGAAGGTTTGGGAACCTTGTGAAGATATTGTGGGACACACAGGCGTGTGGATAAGTAGAGAGATAGTGGTTTATTCTACTGAGTAGTCTCTGTCTGTAGTACAGTTGCCTTTATGACCAGAATTCCTACCTCAAATGTGTTGATAGTAGGAATTTTTGTGCATCCAAGTTGTCCTGTTGATAAATAGTAGTGCTACTACTGAAAGTGCTGGCGGTAAGATTAAAGAGTGGAAGCAGGGCTGGGCCCATGGCCGAGTGATTAAGTTTGTGTGCTCTGCCTTGGCAGCCCAGGGTTTCACCGGTTTGGATCCTGGGCACGGACATGGCACCACTCATCAAGCTATGCTGAGGCGGCGTCCCACATGCCACAACTAGAAGAACCCACAACTAAAATATGCAACTATGTATTGGAGGGATTTGGGGAGAAAAACCAGGAAAAAAGAAAAAGACTGGTAATGGTTGTTAGCTCAGGTGCCAATCTTTAAAAAAAAAAAAAAAGAGTGGAAGTAAAAGAAATACTGGCTGAGAGACCCTCAGAAGATTGGGAGAAGAATTGTCAAATCCATGTGCAGGTACCGGCTGGGTCCATGAGGAATACCTTGCTGTCAGCCCAACTGGAGAGACCTCCTTCTCTGAAATCTGCCTTAGAACTGTCAACAATCACGAGTGCTCCTGCTATCCAGAGGCCAAGGCTTAGACCCATCTGATGTTAAGCCACTGATATAGACTGAAACCAGAAAAGCAAAGTGCATGATAGAAACTCTGATGAGCCTTCATGGTGCTTGTCTCCTGTGGTGACACTGGTAGCAGTAATAATTTATTTAAAAGAACCTAAGTGGAGACAAAAGTCATTGTATATCCAAGCCAAACAACTCAGATGAATAACATCATCTAAGAGAAGAACTGAGAAAGCCATCCTGTAATAATATCAAGCCCATCTGTGTTAGGAATATCGGGAGGTGGCCATTAGGCTCGAGGACCTACATATATTGTCCCAGAGCCTCTTTTTGAGGCAAAGTTGTCTAGATTGGATGACCATAATGAAATGTATGTAAGGTAGATTCTAAACCAGAGAAGGAACTGTGTTAACGTCTGCTGTATTTTAAAAAAATATACTATTATCATCTTTTGGTACCTCATTTCCAAAGCCACTCAAAATGACAGAAAATAGATGAGTATTATACCAGACACATGCATTTCTATTTTCCTTTTTGTTTTTAAAGATTGGCACCTGAGCTAACATCTGTTGCCAGTCTTCTTTCTTCTTTTTTTTTCTTCTCCTTCTCCCCAAAGTCCCCCAGTACGTAGTTGTATATTCTAGTTGTAGATCCTTCTGGTTGTGCCGTGTGGGATGCCACCTCAGCATGGCTCGATGAGTGGTGCCAGGTCCACACCCAGGATCTGAACCGTTGAAACCCTGGGCTGCTGAAGCAGAGCACATGAACTTAACCACTCGGCCACGGGGCTAGCCCTGAGTTTCTATTTTCTAACGTAGTTTTTCTGGTTCCCAGGTATAATCATTGTTTGTTTGTTTGTTGTTTCTTTGTTTTTTAAGAACTAGAATCCCCAACATTCTTTTTATTTTTTTTTGAGGAAGATTAGCCCTCAGCTGTTGCCAATCCTCTTTTTGCTGAGGAAGACTGGCCCTGAGCTAACATCCATGCCTGTCTTCCTCTACTTTATATGTGGGATGCCTACCATAGCATGGCTTGTGAAGTGGTGCCATATACGCACCCAGGATCTGAACCAGCAAACCCTGGGCCGCTGAAGTGGAATGTGAGCACTTAACCGCTGCACCACCAGGCCGGCCCCCCCAACATTCTTTATTTTAAAAGAATTCATTAGTCCTAAAGTTTGGTGCAGTCATAAGGCCCCCAAACTAGGTTGTATTTAGTTGAAGAGCAGAATTAAATCAATTTAAAAATAAACACTATTATCTTTGTAAAGTTATTCTTTAAAACAATAAGTTAATGATAATTCTTCTTTACATTAAAATTTAACTCTGCCATTGTTTTCCCCAACTTGAGCATTGTTATAGTAATGAGAGTCATTTGTTTAGTATGTTGGCTTCCCAAGTTTCCTCCTGGCCTTTCCCGTTAACCTTCACAGCATCCCTACAAGGGTATTCAGGTATTCAGGTATTGCTCTAGTTTTACAGATAAAACCGAGGTTCAGAAAAGTTCATTTTTTCCTTAGGGAGTGACTTCAGGTTATTCTCAGTTTGCCACATTGCCTTATCATCAGACACTTTCACAAATAATCAGATTTGTAAGCTGTTTGCAACACTCAAGTTCCCTATCGATCTTGTGTAGCGTTGTTTGTTTGAGGTATATTAGAAATTGTTTAGTTTATGTAAGTTGTTTAAGTAACTAAGTATTCAAGTAATTCTAATAGTGGGCTTACTAGAGACAAATAGGCTACAGATAAAATTCCGTTACAAAAATCTCGCTGCAGAGAAGAGTTCTGCACAAAAAGCCATTTTCTTGTCTGAGCAGACAGCCCGTGGAAAGAGTTTGTCTGATCTACTTACGATGAATTCTGTGTGAAGAAAACTGGGTGCTTTCTCTGGATTCTGAGAATCTGTATAACAACAACACCAAAACTCCCGTGTGCTGCTTTCAGCGTGGGTAGGGAAGGAGAACTGAATGAAGCGATATGGTTTTGGGTATAGAGAGTGAGTTACTTGTTTCCATCTCAGAAATATTACCAAACAGAACCCTTCTTTCCTTCTTTACTTCAAAATTACCAAAATAAACCTGCAAACGTAGATTCTGAGCACAGGATGGAGAAAAGAAAAGCATGTGCTTAATAAGTTCCTCATTTCTTTAATGGCTTCTAAATACTTGAAAATGCCAGAGAACCGGGGCCTTGGCTGAGCTGCGGGGGCTGTCGGTTGAGAAGACCATTTGCTTTCTGCTGACTGTGACTTATGCAACCAGAACGGGAGCGTTCTGTGTTGTTTCCCTCCGTCATGTTGAGGGCTGCTGGACCACGGGTCTTTGGTTGACTTTTTGTTAGCCATTTTCTCTCCTTCTTAAGTAAGGTGCTGTGCTGATGATCTTAAGATAAAAATTGTCAGCGTTATTCTAATGACCAGAGCTGATCGAAGGGCTTTCCAGAAGTCAGAATGATGCAGTGGTTCTCAACCCCAACCACCCTTAATAAAGACTTGAAGGCCTTTAAAATATACTGATACCTGGGCCCCTCTCCAGAGATTCTCATTTAATTTGTCTGGGGTGGGGCTTGGGCCTAGGAATTTTTCTAAAGTTTCCAATGTACTTCTAAGTACCACTAATCTAGTTTGTGGTCCTCAAATTTTGGTTCCCTATAGATAATGGGAACTAATTAAGGAAACATCCGAAAGCCCCACTCCAACTTAATGACTCGGAATCTATGGGGAGAGGACTGCCAGCATCTGTACTTTTAAATGCCTTTGAGAATCACTGATTTATGGCAAGAGTAGAATGACATGACTTCACTAAACCTTAATTAGACTTTGGTTTTAGTGTGGCATCGCTCAGCATAGGAAAGGAAATTGTTTACTCTGAGACTCACCAGCAAGTTACTGCTAATCATTTGTGTACTAAAGTGTTATTTCTTTCTATGCCCAGCTTTTTTTCAGCTAAAAGATGAATATTTCCTGATTACTTAATTTGTTTCCCATCATTTCATTTTTTTATACTGCTTAGTATTCAATTACTAGCAGGAACATTGAAATAGGCAGTGGCATATTCTGACTGTTGTCCTGGAGGAGATTGACTTGTCTAAGTGGTCTCAAGCTGTACTCGTCTCTGAAAGCAATATGAGCATGTATTTTGGCTTAATTCTTTCTCTTTCAAAGCCGAGTGTATTTCCAAGTATATGTTGGTTTTATTGGTCGACTCTTTTAATTTTTAATGATTTTGATGAAACTAAAGCCACTTTCACCTTTATAGCTATGCTGAACAAGGCAGAAACACTCTTTTCTGGGAACTCAATCTATTTCATGCTTCTGTTCCTGCCTCTTAGCTCTAATAGTCAAAATATCACAGCACCAAAGGTGATTACAGCTCTTGGGTTCAGTGAGTTTTGGTGAGATTACTTCGAATTTAGTCATACTTGAAACTAGAGAAGTAATTTATTAGTTCAAAATTTTGATAACCAAAAATAATCCGTGGGCCACAGTAAGAGAGTAGCACTCGGCTTTAAAGTGTTCAGAGAAGGAGCAGGGTTGAATTTCATTCCCAATTCAATCGCTATTTCTCTGCATGGGTTTTTCAGTCTCCATGGGTGTCTCTATAAAATGGACGTAATAAGGGGCCAGGCCTGTGGCCTAACGGTTAAGTTTGGTGTGCTCTGCTTCAGTGGCCTGGGGTCAGTTCCCAGGCAGGCATAGACCTACACCACTCATCAGAGGCCGTGTATGTGGCACCCACATACAAAATAGAGGAAGACTGGCACAGATCTTAGCTCAGGGTGAATCTTCTCAAGCAAAAAGAGGAAGATTGGCAACAAATGTTAGCTCAGGATGAATCTTCCTTAGCAAAAAAGAAGGCAATAGTAAAACATGTTAACTTCTCATATATTTCCTTCAAGGAAAAATATAGCTTAAAAAACCTTCGTAAACTATGGAAGCTTAACTATGTCTTTATAGAATGTGATATTTGCAATAATCAAACAGTTATAATTCAAAACAGCTAACATTACTTTGACATACAAAGTGAAATTTAACCAGTGATAATACCTGCATGCTAGCGTAATTTCATTTTCTTGTGACCCTTTACAGTCTTTATCCCCATTATTTATAGTAGCCAACTATCGACACTTACTGATGTTGATGTCTTATAACCACTTCCATGATTGTATGTAGTCATCCTATGCATCATGTTCATGGATGCATTGTGTTATTATCCAACCATATCCCTACTGTGGAGTCTTAGTTATTTAGAAGAAAACATGACATTTTCGATTTTTACTATCCTTTTATCCCTAGATGATATTTTAAATCACTTTGGCTGGAATATTTCTGTTATAGCAAACAACACAATGCTGTATTTTATAATTCTTATTGCCTAACTTTACAAAACCATCAAAATTCTTAAAAAGAATTTTAATGACATTTTCAAATTTAGAAAACCTCAAATTTAATATATTTAAATAGGATATCTGTCACATTGCCAAGTATAAAACTTTTAAAAATTGAAATCTATAAACATCTTCGGTTATAATAGTTTAATTATCTGCATCAATTAAGGTGCAAAATACTTCAGGAAGAAACTATGATATGTTTCTCTTGCCTTGTGAACTCTTATGCTATGAAACCAAATTATGTCTTGAATGTTTCATTAAATTTATATCTTCTGCTTCTTCCTAAAAGATTATACAACTCATTAAAAAATTAAAATATACTAAAATAATTTTTGTTTATGTAATTTGAGGATAAGTCTTTTTATATGTATTTTTCATTATAAAAGTAATCTATATTACTAGTAGAAAATTTAGAAAATTAGTCACATTTGTCATGTAAATTAGCATTAGTGTTTTGGTTTTCTTTCTCGTCCTTTTAAAATGGATATATACATACATACACACATATATACACTTTTTAAAAGCAAATTTGTCATCATATTGAAAATTAGTCTTTTTTTTTTTTTAAGATTGGCACCTGGGCTAACAACTGTTGCCAATCTTTTTCTTTTTTTTTTTTCTGCTTTATCTCCCCAAACCCCCCCTGTACACAGTTGTATATCTTAGTTGCAGGTCCTTCTAGTTGTGGGATGTGGGATGCCGCCTCAACGTGGCCTGACGAGCGGTGCCATGTCCACGCCCAGGATCCGAACCCTGGGCCGCCGCAGCAGAGCGTGCAAACTTAACCACTCGGCCATGGGGCCGACCCCTCTGCTCATATCTAATCTGACTTTTGCCCCGTAGAGTGAGCCAGTATCATCTTGTTCTGTCCTTGGTAGTTATGGAGAGCAGCTACTAGCAACCTCCTTTTTCATTTGATAATAAGTATTGTATTTCTTCACAGCTGAGCCCTCACATAGTACTTTAATTCAGTCTCACTAGTGATAAGTATGAAAGGCCTAATATCTAACTCCAAATACTATTTATTTATTTATTTATTTTGCTAAGGAAGATTGGCCCTTAGCTAACATCTGTTACCAATCTTCCTCTTTTTGCTTGAGGAAGATTCGTCCTAAGCTAACATCTGTGCCAGTCTTCCTCTATTTTTTATGTGGGTCGCTGCCATAGCATGGCTGACAAGTGGTGTAGGTCTGTGCATGGGATATGAACCTGCAAACCCAGGGCACCAGGCTGCCGAAGTGGAGCATGAAAACTTAACCGCTAGGTCACGGGGCCGGCCCCCTAAATACTATTTTTGCTGAAGCCCCTGTCGTATTATTTTATTTGAAAATACTGCTAAACTATAAACATATGTGTATAAGAACAAAATATATACAACAAAATACATATAATAAAGTGGGAAAATATGAACAGAAATTAAAAAGTCATGGTTATGTAAAATATGTTGAAGTATAATTTTAAAAGGGAAAAATCCTGACTCATGAGAATATAAAATGAACATGTCACAGATTTCATTCATCTTATTAATTGATGAGGGTACCAGTAAAATGTTAAAAACTAGTCCAAAGAACACTTAGTTTTTATTAGATTTATTAGATCGCTAAATTAGATACAAAACTGGTTACTGTCCAACAGAGCCATAAGCCATAACCTTTGAGTTCCATCGGACAGACGTTATTTGTATTTCTACTGAAGAAAATCTGCGAGTCAACCTCTGTCCCTACGAAATTGTTAATAGTCAATAGAATGCCCGGTATGGCACTGAAAGCATATCTAGTAATCTCTTTTGCCAATTTCCAAGTTTTGGATAATTTTTCTGACAAATAATTTAAGATGTTACTGTAAAGGACTAAGATCAAAGTGGGAAATAGAACATATGTACATAGGCTGTAAAGGCCTAAGTAATTACTGTTTAAAATTTGTATTTCCTTGTAAGTTTTCTGACAGCCAAAGTGAGTAGAAGATATGAAAGATTAGAAGATTTTATCGTTGGAAATAAGAAGCACATCAATTCCTTCAGGGAAGGAAAGTTTTTCTTAAGAAAAAGACAGGTTTAGGGGCTGGCCTGGTGGCATAGTGGTTAAGTTCGTGTGC